>NC_041387.1:639691199-639728654 GCF_002162155.2 Triticum dicoccoides
CATGCTCTAACTTGGCAGGGTTATGTTCCTCATATCGTGCGTATGGTATCTTGCATTGCTACGTCATTTCCTTAGTTTAGACATTCTTTGTGTGAATGCCACCTGTTTAGTGTCTAATTACCATATATGTGAATTATGCAATGCCATCTTGTTGCAAGACATTATATATGTGAATTATGCAATGTTATCTTGTTGCAAGGCATTATATATGTGAATTATGCAATGCCATGTTGTTTAGCCAAGCATCATATATGTGAATTACATCATGCCTTCTTTTTTTTATATTTCTCATTGCTTTTGTCGACAATGTTAGTATATTCAACTACTCTTCCTGTGCATCAGCCATTTGAATTGGTGATGGAGAAATCTGGAGTGAAAACAAGGTCTTCAGAGAAGACAATGCTACCTGCTGAAGCAGATATATTGCTGGTTACAGATAGCTCTTCAGAGGAGGATTCAGAGGCAGACGACCAGTCCTATTATCCCCCTGAGGTGTATGCTCAAACTTGGCAGGGTTATATTACTCATATCATGCATATGTTGTATTGCAATGCTTAGTTTTTACATCATATACACAATACTGAATGCCATCTCCTTAGTTGACACATCATATGTGCAATTGCCCTCTTCTCACTTCCTTAGTATATAAATCATATATTTGAATTATATCATGCCATGATGTTTACATAGACAGAAAGTATCTGAATTATGGCATGCCAACCCATTTTCTAGAGACATAATATGGTTATATCATCTTATCCTGTGTACATAGACATCATATTTTAAATTATGCCATTCTATCCATGAATTATATCATGCCATCATGTTTCCATCGACGGCATGTTTGTGATTTATGGCATGCCAACCACTTTAATAGACACATCGCATAGTTATATCATGTCATCCTGTTTACATAGTCATCATATTTTGAAGTATGTCATTCTATCCTATTTAGTTAGCCATCATACATACGAAATTGTGTCATGCTATCCTATTTAATTAGCCATCATATATGTGAAATTATGTCCTGCTATTCTGTTTGGTTAGACAACATAAATGTGAATTATTTCATGCCACGTTTTCTTCCCTACTATCCATTGCACATGTCTATCTTACAATGTCTGTACATTCAATTACTTTTGTTGTTTATCAGCCATTTCAATTGGAGGGGGTGATGGCAGTATCTATGGGAGTAAAACCACGGTCTTTAGAAAAGATCGTTCATGACCGACAAGTGTAGGGGATATATCGTAGTCCTTTTGATAAGTAAGAGCGTCGAACCCAACGAGGAGCAAAAGGAAATGATAAGCAATTTTCAATAAGGTTCTCTCTGCAAGCACTGAAATTGTAGGTAATAGATAGTTTTGTGATAAGATAAATTGTAACGAGTAACAAGCAATGAAAGTAAATAAAATGCAGCAAGGTGGCACAATCCTTTATGTAGCAAAGGATAAGCCTAAACAATTTCTTATAATGAGGAAGGAGCTCTCGAGGACACATGGGAATTATCGTCAAGCTAGTTTCATCACACTCATATGATTCGCGTTCGGTACTTTGATAATTTGATATGTGGGTGGACCGGTGCTTGGGTACTGCCCTTACTTGGACAAGCATCCCACTTATGATTAACCCCTATTGCAAGCGTCCGCAACTACAAAAGAAGTATTAAGGTAAACCTAACCACAGTATTAAACATATGGATCTAAATCAGCCCCTAACGGAGCAACGCATAAACTAGGGTTTAAGCTTCTGTCACTCTAGCAACCCATCATCTACTTATTACTTCCCAATGCCTTCCTCTAGGCCCAAATAATAGTGAAGTGTCATGTAGTCGACACTCACATAACACCACTAGAGGAAAAGACAACATACATCTCATCAAAATATCGAACGAATACCAAATTCACATGACTACTAATAGCAAGACTTCACCCATGTCCTCAGGAACAAACGTAACTACTCACAAAGCATAGTCATGTTCATAATCAGAGGCGTAATCATAAGCATTAAGGATCTGAACATATGATCTTCCACCATGTAAACCAATTAGTATCAACTACAAGGAGTAATCAACACTACTAGCAACCCACAGGTACCAAATTGTGGTTTTGATACAAGATTGGATACAAGAGATGAACTAGGGTTTTGAGAGGAGATGGTGCTGGTGAAGATGTTGATGGAGATTGACCCCCTCCCGATGAGAGGATCGTTGGTGATGATGATGGTGATGATTTCCCCCTCCCAGAGGGAAGTGTCCCGGGCAGAACAGCTCTGCCGAAGCTCTAGATTGGTTCCGCCAAGGTTCCGCCTCGTGGCGGCGGAGTTTCATCCCGTAAGCTTGCCCACGATTTTTTCCAGGGTAAAAGCCTTCATATAGCAGAAGATGGACACCGGGGGGCCACCAGGGGGCCCAGGAGACAGGGGGCGTGCCCAGTAAGGGTGGGCGTGCCCCCACCCTCCTGGCCAGGGGTGTGGGCCCCCTGAGGTGTTTCTTCCACTCAATAATTTTTATTAAATCCAAAAATAAGTTTCGTGGAGTTTCAGGTCTTTTGGAGGAGTGCAGAATAGGTTTCCAATGTTTGCTCCTTTTCCAGCCAGAATTCCAGCTTCCGGCATTCCCCCTCTTCATGGTAAACCTTATAAAATAAGAGAGAGTAGCCATAAGTATTGATATATAATGTGTAATAACCGCCCATAATGCAATAAATATTGATATAAAAGCATGATGCAAAATGGACGTATCAACTCCCCCAAGCTTAGACCTCGCTTGTCCTGAAGCGGAAGCCGAAATCGAAAAATATGTCCACATGTTTATAGATAGAGGTGTTGATAAAAATAAAATACGGACATGAGGGCATCATGATCATTATTATAACAGCAACATATATAGATTTTGTCATATGAATTCTTATGCTCAAGTAACAATCAATTCACAATGTCAAAGTATGGTTCAGAAACTTCATTGAAAGCTAACAAGCTATAATCTTAGTCATTGAAGCAATTGCAATTTATCGTAACATCACAAAGAGTCAAGAATAGAGCTTTTCAGCAAGTCCGCATACTCAACTATCATATAATCTTCTACAATTGCTAACACTCACGCAATACTTGTGGTTATGGAGTTTCAGCCGGACAATGAGAAATATAGGGGCTTATTGTGTTGCCTCCCAACGTATTCACCTTTAGGTGATGTCAACAATAATAGTCCATGCTAACGAACATCCAATTGGATATATATATATATCGTGATCTTTCAAACACGAGGAGCTTGCCAAAGTATAAAGTGAAAAAGGGGAAAGGTGAAGATCACCTTGACTCAAGTAAAAAGTAAAACATAAAGTGAGAACATAAAGTAAAAGATAGGCCCTTCGTAGAGGGAAGCAGAGGTTGTCATGCGCTTTTAGGGTTGGATACACAAAATCTTAGTACGAAAGAACGTCACTTTATATTGCCACTTGTGTATGGACCTTTATTATGCAGTCCGTCGCTTTGATTGCTTCCATAACAAGATCGTATAAAGCTTATTTTCTCCATACTAATAAGTCATGCATATTTAGAGAGCAATTTGTCTTGCTTGCAGCAATGAAAACTTACTTGAAGGATCTTACTCAATCCATAGGTAGATATGGTGGACTCTCATGGCATACTGGGTTTAAGGGTATTTGGAAGCACAAGTAGTATCTCTACTTAGTGCTAGGAATTTGGCTAGCATGAGGGGGAAAAGCAAGCCCAACATGTTTGGAAGGTCAATGACAATATACTTTAACTGAGATGTGAGAAAACATAAGCCATTACGTTGTCTTCCTTGTCCAACGTCAACTCTTTTAGCATGTCATACTTAATGAGTGCTCCCAATCATAAAAGATGTCCAAGATAATATATTTGTGTGTGAACCTCTCTTTCCTTATCACTTCCTATTAATTGCAACGATGACCAAAACTACGCTTATCAACTCTCAACAACTTTTAAGCCTCATACTTTCTATGTGTGAAGTCATTACTATCCATAAGATCAATAATAACTCTTTTATTCTTTTTACTTTCTAAAGATCATAGCAAGATAGCAAAGCCCTTGTCTCAACACTAAACTTTATTATAGATAGCTCACGGATTCGATTACATAAAGAGATCACAAAGCAAACTCAAAACTACTTGAAATCAAAACTTCGATCTACTAGATCAAGATACTACTAAAAGGATCAAACTAAATAATACGATACCGGGGCACCTCCCACAAGCTTGGCAGTTGCCAAGGGGAGTGCCCATACCCATGTGATTATGTCTTCGGAGGTGATGGAGGTAGTGATGATGATGGATAATCGCACATCGAGCGTAAAAGCTCCTCCAACTTGCGGATAACGCCCTTGAGTCCGGCGATATGATCCTTCAATAAAATATTCTCCTGTGTGAGATACTTATTCTATATGTGAGCTAACTCAATCATCTTGAAAGCTTCAATCTCAGTTGGAGAAAATAGGTTAGGTAAGGGTTGAGGGATGTCTTCTTCTTTCACTGTCGGGGCTTGAACCTCAATGGCCTTCTTGATCCCTTCATCCTTGTTGATCTCTTCCGGTTCTCCTCTTTTCACCTCTATCTTCAACAGCCAAGCATCCTTATCTTCATTGTTGAAGGAGGGTGACGCCATGGTGCTCTAGATCTGTAACAGAAAACAACTCGAAACGAAAACAGAGGATATTTGTATGATACGGTGGTCAAAACCTTCGGGAGTTTATATAATGAATTTTTACCGACCAAAATATGTAACGTGCAAAAAACAGAGTCCAGGAGACACACGAGGTGTCCATGAGACAGGGGGGCGCACCTAGTAAGGGTGGGCGCGCCCTCCACTCTCCTGGAGGCCTCGTGTCCTCCCCGGACTACTACTTTCTTCCTAAAATTCTTAAATATTCCAAAACAGCTAAAAATTGCCTTTAGAATTGTTTTGGAGTCGGTTACCGTACCACATACCTATTTCTTTTCAGAGTTTGGAATGTTCTGGAAATTGTCCCTTATGTATTCCTCCGGGGTTACGGTCTTAATAATATTAGTTTCAACATTCATAGGATTACCTGAAATATAATGTTTAATTCTTTGGCCGTTCACCACCCTCGGACTTGTGCCTTCGAAGTTGTTGATTTTTATGGCATGAGAACGATAGACTTCCTCGACAACGTAAGGACCTTACCATTTAGAGAGAAGTTTTCCTGCAAAAAAATCATAACCGAGAGTTAAATAATAACACATAATCACCTACGTTAAACTCACACTTTTGTATTCTCTTGTCATGCCAGTGTTTGACTTTTTCTTTGAATAGCTTGGCATTCTCATAGGCTTGGGTTCTCCATTCGTCAAGTGAGCTAATGTCAAACAACCTCTTCTCACCGGCGAGTTTGAAGTCATAGTTGAGCTCTTTAATAGCCCAATATGCTTTATGTTCAAGTTCAAGAGGTAAATGACATGCTTTTCCATAAACCATCTTATAAGGAGACATACCCATAGGATTTTTGTATGCAGTTCTATAGGCCCAAAGTGCATCATCAAGTTTCTTGAACCAATTCTTTCTAGATCTATTCACAGTCTTTTGCAAAATTAACTTGAGTTCTCTATTGCTCAACTCTACTTGACCACTAGACTGTGGGTGATAAGGAGATGTGATTCTATGATTAACATCATACTTAGCAAGCATCTTACGGAAAGCACCACGAATAAAATGTGAACCACCATCAGTCATAAGATATCTAGGGACTCCAAACCTCGGAAAAATAACTTCTTTAAGCATTTTAATAGAAGTGTTATGATCATCACTACTAGTTGGGATAGCTTCTACCCACTTAGTAACGTAATCAACAGCAACTAAAATATGTGTATAACCATAAGAGGCAGGAAAAGGTCCCATATAATCAAAGCCCCAAACATCAAATGGTTCAATAACAAGAGAATAATTCATAGGCATTTCTGGGGGTCTACTAATGTTACCAATTCTTTGACATTCATCACAAGATAAGACAAACTTACGAGCATCTTTGTCGAGAGTAGGCCAATAGAAACAGGATTGCAATACCTCATGTGCAGTTCTGTCTCCAGCGTGGTGTCCTCCATATGATTCATAGTGACACTTGCGTAGGATCTGTTCCTACTCATGCTCAGGTACACAGCGTCTAATAACACCATCTGCTCCTTCTTTATAAAGGTGTGGGTCATCCCAAAAGTAATGTCTTAAATCATAAAAGAACCCTTTCTTCTGCTGGTATGTGAAACTAGGTGGTATAAATTTAGCAACAATGTAATTAGCATAATCAGCATACCACGGAGCAGTATGAGAAGCATTAATGACAGCTAATTGTTCATCAGGAAAGCTATCATCAATAGGATGTGGGTCATCAAGAACATTCTCTAACCTAGACAAGTTGTCTGCAACGGGGTTCTCAGCTCCCTTTCAAAAGATATTTAATAACAGCATGATCAGTGTGAATAGTAACTTTGGAATCAACAATATAAGGTCTAAACTTATCACATGCAAACACAACTGCTAAGAATTCTTTTTCAGTAGTAGCATAATTTCTCCGGGCAGCATCAAGAGTCTTACTAGCATACTGGATAACATTCAATTTCTTGTCAACTCTTTTCCCTAGAACAGCACCTACGGCATAATCACTTGCATCACACATAATTTCAAAAGGTAAATTCCAATCAGGTGGCTGAACAATAGGTGCAGTGATCAAAGCTTTCTCAAGTATTTCAAATGCTTCTACACAATCATCATCAAAGACAAAAGGAATATATTTTTGCAATAAATTGGTCAGAGGCTTAGAGATTTTAGAAAAGTCCATAATGAACCTCCTATAAAAACTGGAATGACCAAGGAAACTTCTTATACGTTTTATGTCCTTGGGACATGTCATCTTTTCAATAGCATCAACTTTGGCTTTATCAACTTCAATACCTCTCTCGGAGATCTTGTGCCCCAAGAAAATGCCTTCATTCACCATAAAGTGACACTTTTCCCAATTCAAGACAAGACTAGTGTCTTCGCATCTCTGCAAAACTCGATCAAGGTTGCTCAAGCAATCATCAAAAGAGGATCCATAATGGAGAAATCATCCATGAATACCTCACAAATCTTTTCACATAAGTCAGAGAATATAGCCATCATACATCTTTGAAAGGTAGAAGGTGCATTACATAAACCAAAAGGCATATGTCTATAAGCAAAAGTACCAAAAGGGCAAGTAAAAGTAGTTTTAGATTGATCCCCCGCTGACACAGGTATTTGAGAGAAGCCAGAATAACCATCTAGAAAACAGAAATGTGTGTGTTTGTATAGTCTTTCTAGCATTTGATCAATAAATTGTAAAGGTTAATGATCTTTCTTAGTAGCTTCATTTAATTTACGGAAATTAATTACCATCCTATAACCTGTAATAATTCTTTGCAGGGTCAATTCATCTTTATCATTAGGAACAACGGTAATACCTCCCTTGTTAGGAACACAATGGACAGGACTTACCCATTCACTATCAGCAACGGGATAAATTATACCTGCTTCGAGGAGATTTAGTATCTCCTTTCTTACCACTTCTTTCATCTTGGGATTCAATCGCCGTTGAGGATCTCTAATTGGTTTGGCATCTTTCTCCACTGTAATTTTGTGTTGGCATAACGTGGGACTAATGCCCTTAAGATCATCCAGAGTATATCCAATAACAGCTCGGCGCTTCTTCAGTGTTTTCAATAACCTTTCTTCTTCTTGCTCTGAAAGGTTAGCACTAATAATAACAGGATATATTTTCTTCTCATCAAGATAAGCATACTTAAGATTATCAGGTAATGGTTTTAACCCAAACACGGGATCACCCTTGGGTGGAGGGGGATCCCCAAGAATTTCAATGGGAAGGTTATGTTTCAGCATAGGTTCTTGTTTAAGGAACACTTCATCTATTTCCTTTCTTTCTTTCATAAACATATCAATTTCATGGTCTAGCAAGTATTATTCTAACGGATCAGTAGGTGGTACGGCAATAGAAGAAAGACCAATTATTTCATCCTTACTAGGTATTCATTATCACGAGGTTGTCTACGAAATTTAGCAAAGTTAAACTCATGAGTCATATCATCCAAGCCAATCGTAACAACATCCTTTTCACAATCAATCTTAGCTTTAACAGTATTCAAGAAGGGTCTACCAAATATAATGGGACAAAAGTCATCTTGTGGAGAACCAAGAATGAGAAAATCAGCAGGGTATTTGATCTTCCCACACAAGACTTCAGCATCTCTAACAATCCCAAAAGGTTTAATAGTATCTCTATTGGCAAGCTTAATTGTAACATCAATATCTTCCAATTCAACGGGTGCAATGTCATGCATAATTTCTTTATATAAATCATAGGGTATTGCACTAGCACTAGCACCCATATCACATAAGCCATGATAACAATGATCTCCTATTTTAACAGAAATAACAGGCATGCCTACGACAGGTCTATGTATCTTAGTATCTGGTCTAGCAATATTAGCAGTGTCACCACAGAAATAAATAACATGCCCATCTAAATCATCATCCAAGAGATCTTTAACCATAGTAATACTAGGTTCAACTTTGATTTGCTCAGGAGGTGTATAAGTCCTAGTATTACTCTTACGAACAACAGTTGAAATTTTAGCATGATCCTTTATCCTAACAGGGAAAGGAGGTTTCTCAACATAAGTAGTAGGAACAATAGGATCACTATAGGTGATAGTCTTTTCTTCAACTGTAATAGGTGCAACTACTTTCACTTCAACGGGGGGATTATATTTAAACCATTTCTCTTTAGGGAGATCAACGTGAGTAGCAAAAGATACACAAAAAGAAGATACTATCTCAGAGTCAAGTCCATACTTAGCACTAAATCCACGAAAAGCATCGGTATCCATAAAAGATTTAACACAATCGAACTTAGGTGTCATACCTGACTCCTTACCAACGTCGGAACCCCAATCTTCATAGTTGCATTTAATTCTTTCCAATAAGTCCCATTTGAAATCAATAGTCTTCAGCATGTAAGAACCAGCACAGGAAGTATCGAGCAGGTTGCGATCATTGAGAGAAAGCCGAGCATAAAAAATTTGAATAATCATTTCCCGGGAGAGCTCATGATTGGGGCATAAATATAACATTGACTTAAGCCTCCCCCAAGCTTGAGAGATGCTTTCTCCTTCGCGAGGCCAGAAATTATATATGTAATTACGATCACGATGAACAAGATGCATAGGATAAAACTTCTGGTGAAATTCCAACTTCAATCGTTTATAATTCCAAGATCCCGTATCATCACATAGTGTCGGTGTACTAGAGTAGGGGTACCCTAGTATCCCAAACTTGTGCACGGGCAGTTGCAGCAACCCGCACCAAGGCTTGCCGGGTGACCGCCAAGGTCCTTCGTGGTTCCTGTGGAGCCATTCAAGAACAAAGTATTCAAGCCAAGGAGAAAAGGCCCCGGCAAGAGGAGCTTGATGGGAAGGCCAACCAAGGCATCTCAAGGAACTTGCCGCGACGCGCCACGCGTCCCGGCGAGGCCCGATGAGCGACAAGCTTCCGGGCGCGAGAAGACAACGACCGCGGCAAGGCGCTTGCCGCGACAAAGCTACCACCCTGTACCCGCGCTCCAGCACATCCACCAACGTGTCGCCCTGGGGCCTTTCCAGGCGCGCGTTGCAGGAGGCTGTGCAGCCAGCGGTGCATGGTGGCAAGCGGCGCTGACAAGATTGCCATCGTGGCGAGCGGTGGCGCCCCTGACGGTCCTTTTTTGCACTATTTGGGCGACATAGACGGGCATTTAATGCCTTTGTCCCCTGCCGTCAGGGTTAGGTAGGATACACTGTGCAGGTAGCTGTACCAACCACAACCCCTTTTCCATGTTTACCCTTGTCTATGTTGCCACCTGTCGGTGACCCCTTTAGCATATAAAAGGAGGCCCATGCGCAACGTAAAGGGGGGTTCGAAGGCAGAAAAACACTCACGCTCGGTCTCGTTAGCAGCTAGTGTGTACTGTAGCACACAGCGCTCCCGAGCAAGAACTCAATACACTCATACATGAAGCAGTAGGAGTATTATCTCTCCGGAGAGCTCCGAAGCTGGGTAAACCGCTCGTGTGCTTCGCCTCGATCTTCTCTTCGTGTGATCTCCGCCTCCCGCCGAACCGAAAGGGGCCCGGCCCGCCGGTCCCCATAGGTGTTCGTGGATCAGCCTCCCCCGACACATAGCCTATACCATGTCAATGCATCACCCTTCAAAGATAAAGGGAAGAGCTTCCTTTTGACAACATCATCGGGAATACCTGCAAGCTTAAATAATCCGCAAACTTCATCCACAAAGATAAGGTGTAAATGGGGATGCAATGTTCCATCTCCTGCAAATGGATTAGCTAGCAGTTTCTCTATCATACCCAAAGGAATCTCAAAGTAAATATTTTCAAAAAGTTCAGTAGGTTGAGGAGCAACTCTTTGCTCTTCTAGTCGGGGTGAAGATACCCCGAACAAGCCCCTCAAAGGATTAGTTTCCATAGTAACAAGTAACAGAAAATTTCAGCACACTATATAAATGTTTCCTTACCAAGTTCCACTCACCAAAAGCGCTACACTCCTCGGCAACGGCGCCAGAAAAGAGTCTTGATGAGCCACAAGTGTAGGGGCTCTATCAAAGTCCTTTCGATAAGTAAGAGTGTCGAACCCAATGAGGAGCAGAAGGAAATGATAAGCAGTTTTCAGTAAGGTTTTCTCTGCAAGCACTGAAATTGTAGGTAATAGATAGTTTTGTGATAAGATAAATTGTAACGAGTAAAAAGCAATGAAAGTAAATAAAGTGCAGCAAGGTGGCCCAATACTTTGTGTAGCAAAGGATAAGCCTGGATAATTTCTTATAATGAGGAAGGAGCTCCCGAGGACACATGGGAGTTATTGTCAAGCTAGTTTCATCACACTCATATGATTCGCGTTCGGTACTTTGATAATTTGATATGTGGGAGGACTGGTGCTTGGTACAGCCCTTACTTGGACAAGCATCCCACTTATTATTAACACCTATTGCAAGCGTCGACAACTACAAAAGAAGTATTAAGGTAAACATAACCACAGCATTAAACATATGGATCCAAATCAGCCCCTAACGAAGCAACGCATAAACTAGGGTTTAAGCTTCTGTGACTCTAGCAACCCATCATCTACTTATTACTTCCCAATGCCTTCTCTAGGCACAAATAATGGTGAAGTGTCATGTATTCAACGTTCACATAACACCACTAGAGGAAAAGACAACATACATCTCATCAAAATATTGAACGAATACAAAATTCACATGACTACTAATAGCAAGACTTCACCCATGTCCTCAGGAACAAACGTAACTACTCACAAACCATATTCATGTTCATAATCAGAGGGGCAATAACATGCATTAAGGATCTGAACATATGATCTTCCACCAAGTAAACCAATTAGTATCAACTACAAGGAGTAATCAACACTACTAGAAACCCACAGTTCCCAATTTGTGGTTTTGACACAAGATTGGATACAAGAGCTGAACTAGGGTTTTGAGAGGAGATGGTGCTAGTGAAGATGTTGATGTTGATTGAACCCCTCCCGATGAGAGGATCATTGGTGATGATGATGGTGATGATTTCCCCTCCCGGAGGGAAGTGTCCCGGGCAGAACAGCTCTGCCGAAGCTCTAGATTGGTTCCGCCAAGGTTCCGCCTCGTGGCGGCGGAAGTTCATCCCGTAAGCTTGCCCACGATTTTTTCCAGAGTAAAAGCCTTCATATAGCAGAAGATGGACACCGGGGGGCCACCAGGGGGCCCAGGAGACAAGGGGCGCGCCCAGTAAGGGTGGGCGCGCGCCCCACCCTCCTGGCCAGGGTGTGGGCCCCCTGAGGTGTTTCTTCCGCTCAATAATTTTTATTAAATCGAAAAATAAGTTTCATGGAGTTTCAGGTCTTTTGGAGCAGTGCAGAGTAGGTTTCCAATGTTTGCTCCTTTTCCAGCCAAAATTCGAGTTGCCGGCATTCCCCCTCTTCATGGTAAACCTTATAAAATAAGAGAGAATAGCCATAAGTATTGATATATAATGTGTAATAACAGCCCATAAAGCAATAAATATTGATATAAAAGCATGATGCAAAATGGACGTATTAATCGTGCTACCTGTCGGTGCAGATAGAACCATGGTTGTACTTGCCCAAGAACCAGCCCCACCACACAAAACCCAGACTCACACAGATTGTACCCCTACCCAGTTGGACAGAGAACCAGCTACACCCCTTCTAACCCCAACCCCAGCAGATAGTAACCCAGTTCCCGTTGACACTGCGCCGTCTCTACCACAGAGCACCCAAACACGAGAAGTTAGTAAGGCAACTACAGTGCCCAAAGCACGAGACCACCACTCTGAACCAAAAGTCAACACTTAAAGTAGAAGAAGAATTGTTCTCAGGTCAGGTTCCGCAGCTATGGTTCATACTACTTTGCTCTTGCATCAGTGTATTTACTCATACCAACTAACTTCAAATTTGAAGGATGCAATTGAAACTCCAATGACGCAACAGGTATGTTTTAAACCTGTTTCTTTAACGTGTTTGCTATTGTAACTTGCTATATGTTGATTTCAGTTTCAATTGAATAAATAGTGATGTTCTCATGCCATGCACATTACAAGTGTTGTTATTGTTGTGTAGTTTCCCACACTTATATTATGTCTATGCTGTTTTGTCTTAAATAGATATGATTCGAAGTTTATCTATCTTGATTTGGCAACATAAACTAGAATGATATAGACCATACAGTGACCATACTACATAGATATATGTTTGTTTCACGCTGTTATCCTGTGCACCTTACTACTAAACTGGTTTACCAAAATGAGTTTCATATACTACATTGTAATCCTGTGATGTGTTTGTTTGTTTCTCTTTTAGAACGCGGATAAAATATTGGAGAAGAGTACCCCGTTATGCAATGGTAAAGGAAGTAATGCAGATAAGGTTCAAGATAGTGAGACATCCTTGTTGGTCTCCAAGAAAGCTGATAAAAACTATATTGAAGACACTGAGACAACCCCAAAGTCATATCTTGATGTAGTGTTTGATTTACTGGCTACTACTGCTGGCACCAGCTCTTCGAACTCGTTGCCTAAATCAGTTTGGCTTCTTGAGTCTCAACTTCAAGTTGAAAGACATCGATCAGATGGTATGCGACAGGAAGCCGAAGGACTGAGGAAGTCCCTGCAAAATTCAGATGCATACTTTCTGGTGCAACAGCAAGTGCTGGAGGATTTAAGCGCCAAACAAGAGAAAATTAATAAGCTTGCTAAGCATCTTGCCACCATTACGGGTACCCAGGATATTGTTTCTTGAGCTCTTCTAAAGTGGTTTCAGTTCTGGACTTGTTTTGATGCGGCGTTTATAAGCTGCTACATTCCCTATATTTGCACTGGTGGCAAACTTTGATGCCCACTGGATGTAATATGTGTAATAGCTGTGATAGCCTAGCGTAAGTTGCTTGCTTATTTATTTCCTTATTTTCTTGTTTATTTCTTTGCTTGTAGTCAGTGTAGTTCTTTTTCCACGGTTTGATAGTGGCCGCAATAACCTATTTTTTAAAACTAGGCCACAATAACCATGGGCAACATATTTACTGTAGTTACCATTTCCCTCCTACGGGCCGTAGAAACAATGGGCTTTCTATGGGTCGTAGAAACAATGCGCCTTATATGGGTTGTAGACATAATGGGCCTTCTATGGACCGTATCATCAATGGGCCTTCTACGGGCCGTATGATCGGTTGGCCAAACATGGGCCCATAACAAACCGAATTATGGTCGTAAACGGGCTAGAGTTGGAATCGACCGTTCATGGGATGACCATAATGGGCCGTCATTAATCGGCCGTATTTGATGACGCTATGAAAACGGCCCAATGTATTAGCGGGCTACAAACGGGCCGACTGTAACCACGGGCTAAATTTGCCCCACAAGCAGAAAATGACAGTAACGGGCCGTAAGTAAACGAATGCTGCAAATGAGCCCAAGAATAAATGGGCCCTGAGAAGGCCGAAAGATAACATGGGCTGGAAACGGCCCAACGGAATGGGCCGTTAATGGGTATAAAGTGATACACTGTACATTACGGGCCAGTTTCACCACGGGCCGTTAATGGGTATAAAGTGATACACTATTCATTACGGGTCAGCTTCACCACGGGCCATCAATGGGTATAAAGTGATACACTGTTCATTACGGGCCAATTTCACCACGGGCCGTTAATGGGTATTAAGTGATACACTGTTCATTACGGGCCAATTTCACCACGGGTCGTTAATGGGCCAAGAGTTACAAAGGGCCTCATACGGGCCGAAAGACGTCATGGGCCATTCATGGGCCAGAAGTTAAAATTGGATGGAATCATATTGGATGGCCCAGATGACGCTACTAGGCCTAATTCGGATAGGTCGTAACGGGCCCTGGGTTAGCGGGCTATAAATGGGCTATATGCGAACAAGCCGTTAACAGGCTTTCCATGGGCCGACCCGCCACCTTTTGACCAAGTCAAACGGGTCGGCCTTTTCATAGGAATGGGCCTCTGTTGGGCCGTGCCACGTGTCGATGTATCATAGGAGCCTTCTGTCCAATGAGTGGATAACATCTGTCCCGACAGTGAGCCGACACGTCTTTCCTCCAGCGAATGATGATTTTACAGGTGGAAAATCCCCCATTGGTCGGGGTTGTTAACGGGTTATCGGATCCAAAACCGGACCCGATAGCCTAACGGTGTTCCGTTACGGTGGATGCCACGTGTCGATCACCCTTGACGAAAGCACTTCTGTGACGCGCAATTTATCGTCATGGAAGTGGACACTTTCGTGATGATAATTTTGGTAATGTCATGGAACACTTCTACGACAGCACATGTATGACTATCTTGATTCCGTCATAAAATCGTCATGAATGTACATGCATGACAAAAAACGCGACCTACTGTGACAAACACGTATCATCACGGAAGTGTATTTTTTTGTACTGATTCCAGCGCTTCCTTGGTGTATTTGGTAGGCCGGAAGAGAGTTACGTATCCTTGCTGGTACGGGTCTGCCTCTGGTTCTCATGAATCTGTCGCTTCAAAAGAAAGTGAGAATCCTGGTAAGCTAAGGGATGTGAAAATCTTACTTTCCGGGTTAATCTTCGGATTTTTGTCTTGGCAAAGGCTCTAAGTCGGAGGAAATAATAGTTACCTCTTCATCCACCCCCTAACTTGTTCCCGTGTCACCCTGATGATAATCGATGTCAATAAGGTGGTTAAAAAATGAGCCAAGAGAGTCAAGGGCTACCTCTGACTCAGAGGAGTCATCCAGTTGAAGCAGGTCGGAAGCACTGGGCTTCTTTCCTCTTTTCTGAATGGTGGCCTTCCTAGCGGCTTTCTTGGCTTTCCTGGATCTCTTTGCAGCCTCATGATCATATTTTTTCTTCCAAAACTTATCATTAGCCTGTGAAGATCAGTAAAGATTTGAGTTATGACAAAACATCAAAAGGCAAAAGTAAAATAACTAGTTTTGGCGGCTTATTGTTGGAGCCGGGTTAGCCTTGCAGAAAGGGCTCAGGCCCACCTTGCCACAATCGGCTAGGCTTTCATTCAAAAGTTACTTTTTCATATCATTTATAACACCGTCAGGTAAGTCGTCAGGGCTGTGGCGTATAGGATCCTTTTCGTCACCTGTATAAGTGCACATTAACCCGGAGCAGCGACTCAACGGGATGTCCCGCCATGCGAACCAGCACCGGACTAAATCAACGCCAGTTAAGTCGTTCCCCAACAGAGCTTTGACCTTTGCAAGGGTGGGGGCGAGCGTCTAGCGTTCAGCGGCTGTTAACTTGCCAGGAAGAGGATGATTGGATTCAAGACGCAGAGCACGGAAGCCGGGCAGAGGGTTCTCGTCGGCCGGAGAAGTGTCCTGGCAGTAGAACCATGTCTAGTTCCAATCCTTGGGGTGACTTGGTGGTTGTGCATAAGGAAAAATGACATATATGCGTCATTGGATTGAGACCCCGCCAAGTTCCAAACTAGGTCCATTGGAGTATTCACTCTGGCGGATTAAGTAAAACAGTTCTCGGAAAAGAAGTAGGTTAGGCTCTTCTCCAGGGTACACCTCACAGAACACTTGAAAGTTGCATATATTAGACATGAAGTTGGGTCCGATGTCTTGAGGACGGAGGTCAAAAAGTGCAGAACATCTCTGAAGAACTTTGAGCCGGGTGGCGAAAAGCCCGATTCATGTGATCCGTGAAGACGATGACTTCCCCTTCTTTGGCATGAGGCTTTTCTTCTGTTGGATCAGGAGCATGGTACGACATGACATCCTTTTTGGGCAGATAGCCAATTTTCACAAAATCATCAAAAGTACTCTCTGTGACGATGGATTTTACCCAGTTACATGGAGTGGTTATCTTGGGCGGCATTGCGAATAAGGAAGCCTAGAAAAGAGTAAAATTGCCGGTTCAAATTTAAGCCGGAGGAAGAGATATTACAAGCACATATTCAGACTGGCGGCTTATAAAGTGGCCTAATGGTATATGACTAATTACATCAGGTTGTTTAAGCCGCCATGAGCAGTTTAATATTATCTATTGAGTATTGCAATTTAAGCCGGTGGTTTAAACCGCCATGGCTAGGTGGATCTATCAAGGTACAATTTTTCGGTAAGTGCTACACAAACCGATTTCACAGATTGCAATCATTATTTTGGATCAGCGACAGTTCAGAAAAAGAAAATAATTCAAGACCTAAAACAGTACAGGGAGTTCATATGCTCTAAATGAGATCTCTGACCAGAGAAAACAGATCCACTAGTATCAAAAGTGGGGGCAAAACAGCCACCACATAAAATCTATATTGTTTTTGGATCGAAAGATGCTATGGTGGAGGAGCTATGGAAAACTAGCGAAGAACACGATGAACACTCAGGAACCCTAATGTGATCTAGCGCACTGGAGAAGTACTTACATGTGCAGATTCAACTGCGTTGGGGCACTGGCGTACTCTGGTACAACACAGGTGGATGCAGCGGCCGAGGTTGAGGAAGACGAGGTGCTCTGTGGCGCCGTGGAGCTCGAGCAGCAGAGAGTCGCGAGAGGAAGAAGACACTGGAAAGGGGAAGAATGAGGAAGACTGGTCATGATTATTATAAGGAAAGACTTATAAGTGGGCGTGAAAATCGAGGAGACCAAAACATGGTTATCCAGCTGTTCAGGTGCCTCGATTCTCGGGACAAATATTAAGATAAGGATCCGTTGAGATATGTTGGACAAAGGGTGAATTAATGACAGGTGATGTCATGGTGGGTTATCATAGATCCAGAAGATGATGTCATTGTGGGTTATAGACTCTCGCGCAATGAAGAGCAGAAGATTGTTTCCAAGTATTGAAGATTGACATTAACTAGTTCAAATCAATTTGGGGCCTAATGTTGGGGATATTACTATTAAGCATGACCCGCCCAGGAGGGGTCGGGTCATACCTATGGCGATTCATTATTATGAAGCCCACGAAGATACTTGAAGATGGCGGTTCAGTTAAGGGCCCAAGGACCAAAGGCGACTTAAGGCCCGTAGAGATAAAACTGCCATGTATGTATGACTTGTATTGTAAGGCAAGAATAGATAGTCACCGAGTCAGACACTGTTTATGAGCCGGCCGGGACTCTGTGAGCCGCTGGGCGTCGAAATCTGCATATAAAGGGACGACCCGGTGGCGGTTCAGGACAAGTAACAACAGATCAAGAACTAGGTCAAGCAGATTCACTCCCTGGTAATCGAGACATAAACAATACCACCCAAAACTGGACCGTAGGCTTTTACCTTCACCGCAAGGGGCCGAACTAGTATAAACCCCATGTCCTTTGTCCCGCTTAACCCCTTTAAGCTTCCTAGTTGCGATGGCTCCACGACTAAGTCATTTTGCTAGGACATCTGTCGTGAGAATTCCATGACACGCAGCTCGGCGACACGAGCATGCCAATCAAGGCGGAGACCTACATCCGCGTCGGCATTCGCCACTCTGACCGCGTCAAGAAGATGAAGGAGATGCAGAAATTTAGAAATGTGGTGAGTGTCACTTAGACAAGTCTCAGTGTTTATGTTCAGTATGCTGAACCTGTTATGCACTACAACTGTTTAAGCATTGTCAAGTTTTTATGTATTGGAAGTGAAGTTTTTATGCAATGAGATGTTTAATTAAGTAGAAATGTTTTCCTCTCTATTGCATTCCACAAAATTATAGTAGCATAAGAGAGGACACTTCTCTCTATACGTATAGTAGCTAGTGTCGACCAAGCACGTAGATAAGAGAGGACACTTCTCTCTATTAGCTAGCTAAAACATCATGAAACCCCTAAATTAACCCTCCAAAACCCCTAAACTCCCTACTTTATAAAAAACCCAGCTCCTACCAGCTGCTGACGCGTGGAGGCCTATTGGTCCCAGTTGGTATTACCAACCAGGACTAAAGGTCCTCCTGCCTGGACGCCCCGCTGCGGCCACGTGGAGCCCTTCTGTCCCGGTTCGTAAGTGAACCGGGACTAATGGGTTTGGGATTTAGTCCCGACCCTTTAGTCCAGGTTCCTGAACCGGGGCTAAAGGGCCTGGAACCGAACCCAATGGGCCGTTTTCTACTAGTGAGTTGAATATAGAAGTATTGGCTCCAAGAAATAAATGATGCTGCAGAAAAACACTCTATTAAATTCTTACTTCCTATAATTTAAAATTAGCAAATAACAAGAGAGAAATAGTACTAACATAAAGAAATTACAGCACAAAGAGACTACACATTCTTCTCGTTAGCTTAAGATGTGACTTGAGACCTAATCTAGATTATGTAATCCACGCGATTAGATTACCTACCCACACCATCAAGCAATTATAATAAAAAAACTCAACACATCAACAAACCCTAAGATAATAAGAGTATATGACTTTAGATATTGGAAGGATGGCAATTAGATAAACAAATTGATTTTAATAGTAGCACTTACGGATGGATTCTCCAAAACGAATAGAGGGAAGGAGTGATTGACAGCGGTACGCAGCGGCAGGCGAACATGGGAGCCTAGCGCGGATCGGCGGCGACACACGAAGAAAGAAAAGGAGCGACAAGAGGGCGTATGAGGCAACCAACGATCCTTTTCCTCGGGATCGATTGATTCCTTATTTTTTTAGGTTGGTCGTAATGGTAGTATCATAGTTAGTATCAAGCATGCCACCTAGGCAATTTTGATGAGGTGTCATACAATTAAATAAAGAAAAAGAGCATTGAATATCATACCATGATATCGTATCATAATAAATGTTATGCTACTATGTGTCATGCATGACAATAAATAAAGTACTACATGATACTAATATATGATAGTATGCATTAGGGAGGTAGTATCATATGCTAGTATTGAAAGGGCTAGTTATCGACTAGAGGGGGGTGAATAGGCGATTTTTATGAAAGTCTTCAAAACATGGGAGTTTCGAAGACAAACAATAGAAACAACGCCGTTCGTATGCAGCGGAAGGTAGACTACACTAGACAAGCCATAGTCAAGTATTCAATGAAGTGAAATCATGAAGACTATTAGCAGCTAGGTAGTAAAGATCAGGGTGGAAAATAGTATGAAGCGAATCAAGATAAGTAGTCAAACAGTGAAGTCAAACAGATTGTGCAAGCAGGCAATGACTTCACGAAGACAAATTAGAAGTAAAGAGAAGTGAGAGATAGA
The DNA here is from genome assembly GCF_002162155.2 of Triticum dicoccoides. Taxonomy (NCBI): domain Eukaryota; kingdom Viridiplantae; phylum Streptophyta; class Magnoliopsida; order Poales; family Poaceae; genus Triticum; species Triticum dicoccoides. The sequence continues at coordinate 639,710,985 of NC_041387.1, forward strand.
ACCAGTAGCTTCAGGAAGATAGTGGTTTGTTCGACCAGTTCCAAATGCTATGACAACTGTACGTATGGTTAGGGAGGCTGAGATTTAACTCAGAAGACCGCGTCTTAACCTTATTCCCCTTGAGCTAAGGACTCTCAGTCCCCTCCCAATCACTCTGGTAAGTCTTCAAGGTAGACTCCCAACCCTTCCCAGACTTCGTTCACCGGCAATCCACAAGGACTCTTGGATGCTCAGAACGTGACGCCTAACCGGCTGGAGGATTCATAGTCCTCAAGTGAAATAAGTCTTCAGATCACGCGGACAGAAAGACTTAAGTGATGCCAAACACTCTTTGGGCTCTGGGTGTTTTGGCCTTTGTCCTCGCAAGGATTCTCTCTCGAAAGGCTTCGGAGGTAGGTTGCTCTCAAACGACAAAAGTCGTATCTAACTCTGAGCAGCCACCAATTTATGGTGTAGGGGGTGGGCTATTTATAGCCACTGGCAACCCGACCTAATTTGTCCGAAATGACCCTGGGTCACTAAGGAACCGACACGTGTCACAACGGTCAGATTTCAAACACACGCGGCAGATTGACTTGGGCTACGAGTAAAGCTGACTTATCCGACTCTGGATAAGATTTGCTCTCATTGTCTTCGCTCGAAGACATAGGATTTGATTGAGCATCATTTCAGTCACTCTGACTTTGTTCACTTGGACCCCACTTAATAGTGCGGTGGTTCCTATGACTCAACAAAGAAGAAGAGAAACAAGAAAACAACTAAGTCTTTGCGCTCCATAGTCTTCAGACATTGTCTTCATATGTCATAGTCTTCAACGTGATTAGCTTCACAGACCACCATTGGCTTCAATGTCTTCACACATTTTTAGGGGTCATATCCGGTAGGGAAACCGAATCACTGAGGGACTACTACCTGTGTTATCCTGCAATTCTCACAAACACATTAGTCCCTCAACCAGTTTTGTCGTCAATACTCCAAAACCAACTAGGGGTGGCACTAGATGCACTTACAATCTCCCCCTTTGGTGATTGATGACAAACTAGTTGAAGTTTTCAACGGGGATAAAAGTATGTGAAAATGTAAGGGATTAAGGCATTGTCTTCATAAGTGGCAAAGGGCTCCCCCTGAAGATGTGCATATATATGTTTTGCGTTGGAATGCAAATGCACATGGCAGGTTGTACTTGTGGAGATCCACTTCACCATATGAAGACAATACATCATGCATGATTAGATATTCAAAGAAAAATGACATGCATAATGAAAGATGGACATCTGCAAAATGACTTCATGTGGTATTTATCATCGTTGATGCGGAATTTATGCTGCATCATAGAATATCAAAGGAAGAAGCAGACGACCAACTAGTTTAAGTGTTACAACTCAAAGAACCAAATGTATCAAAACGAGAGTTATAAACACTAGGCAAAAGTATAGCAACCACCCATATGGACCCGCTTGAAAACTATCAACATATGCTTCTCCCCCTTTTGTCAGTAAGGACCAAAAAGGTTTGAGGACATAGTCGCTACTCGTTCCGATGGTGAGTAGGTGAAGCAGGAGGGTCGTTGTTGGGGTTTGGTGGTGTAGAAGAACTTGGTGCAGTGTCGAGACGTGCGGAGTTTGGAGGTGGTGCAGTAGCATCATCGGTGTCATCAAGAACTCTGGCATGAACAGTGGCTGCGGACGAAGAGTACTCTGAATCTTCAAGAGATGGGGTTCGACATAGAACAACATTCCTTGGAGGAGTGGAGTCAAACTTGAATCTTTCGGTGAAGCCATCATCTTGGAGATCAGCTTCAGCACTTAGCAATATCAAACTCTTCCAAGTCCTCCGATAGGTTTCATGAGCGACAAAGGCGTTCTTGGTGGCAAGATTGTGAATGCGATTGACATCCACCAAGAGGCTTTGCATTTGTCATTTCAGCCAGAAATGATGCTTGTCTTGTTTCTGATGCAAGACCACAAGAAGCTCTCGGTCATTGAGAACACGGGATCGCTTGCGAGGCCTTGGAGCAATGGTGCTTTCTGTAGCTTCAGTGCATGCATGGCGAGTGTTGCCGGCCAATGGATAGACACGAGAAGCAGCCTGAACACCTTCAACATCTTGAGAGAAACTCTGACGATCGATATTGTGAAGATATATTGCCTCCTTGGCAGGCTCTTGGTAGATGGCTTCGACTGACATATCAACCTCTGGCAGGAATATAAGATGATTGCATGTAGAGGGCTGATAGTTGATAGCAGAGTGAAGCTTGATCAGACGCATAACGCAAGGAGCATAAAATTTCAAACCAAAGATGTCAGAGCCAGAAGCAGCAAACTGTCTAATGAAGAAGTCCTGAGCATTGAAGCTTTTGCCATTCAGAATGTAGAAGACCAATGTCTTCATTGCACCTTCAAGCCTTGCGGAGGAGTAATGCCCTTTGATGGGCCATAGAGTTCGCCTTATGATATGATAGATGGTGCGGGGCAGATACTCTAGGTCTTCAACAAAGAATTCCTTTGGATATTCAACGTCAAGTGGCAGTGGCTTCATCATGCTCAGCATTTGGCTCATGTTGGGCTCTGGCTTCTGAAAGATGCTTTCCACAGCATCGCGGTGAAGCTGACAACCAGGTTCATAGAGTTCTCCTGGAGTGGAAAGGCCAGTAAGCTCAATGAGGTCAAAGGCTTTGGCTTCAGGATGGACATTTCCTGTCATCCACTCAAGGACCCATGTCTCCGGATCCCTGTTGTAGCCTCGAATGTGGAGAGTGGCATAAAACTGGAGCAGAAGCTCTTAATTCTAGTGCTCCTTATTAGTGACAAACTGCAGCAGTCCTACATCTCGAAAGCAGTCGAGTGCTTCTTCTAGGCATGGCAGGCCAGCAATAGCTTCGGAATCCAGACGCATATGAGGAAATATGTGCCCTTGGTTGTACAGAACACAAGAGTAATAGTTGTGTTGCTGATAACTCCAGAACCTATCAGATGATATTCTGGGCTTGGAGAATGGGTTCTTGGCACTGTCAAAGAAGGTGTTGTGTGCAATGAAGCCATTGACATTGAACGATCCTGGTGCAGATGCAGTACCTGGAAACCTTGGCAACCTGGGCTTTGGCTTCTAAACCTGAGGCATTTGCTCCACATGATAATCAAACTGGGGACTGGGAGCAGGCGGAGGAATCAAAATGGGCCATCTGACAGGAACAAGTTCACCTTGATAGAATGCATGCTTAATAGTGTGTGGCCTTGGTGGCGGTACAGGGGCAGAGGCATTGGCAGAGGCGTCAGGCTGCACATTGGATGCAGGTGCAGCATTGGCTTTCATTCACAGTGTTGACGTGAGGCGCCAGATTGGCTTCAGTCATGACAACGTCATTGGCTTCAGTGGCATTTTTGGTGGCCGCCTCAGTATTCTCAATCTCCACTTGAGTAGCTGGAGGGTCGGGCATGGACACATTCTCCTCGAGAACATTTTCTGCTTGATTGGTGGGAGGTGTGGCAATGTGTTCTTTTTTTTCTTTCATCGGCTGATGCAGCCGGAATCTCTTCAGAAGCATTAACTTCGAACACAGGAACCGTCACAGAAGGATTGTCTTCAGGGAACACTTGACGTGCCACTGAGATGGACTGGTGGGAATCCTCTTCTGTGATGGTTGTCATGGAGAACGATGGCATCTGGCCTTTGCAAAGCCGTTGAAACATGGGCGACGCTTTCGGTGATGGTGTGGTGTCCATGTAATTGTCGTCACTGACAATTGGACTGGTACCTTGTGTTGGTGAAGGACGGGGTGTACCTGGTGAGTCTTGAACTGGGGTAGCTGGCTGGGGGCGATCAGCCCATGAGGCATCCTGTGTGATTGGCGTCAAGGGACGACCAATACTGATGGGTTCGCTATTCGTGTGAACAGGCGATGATATTGTGGGGCGCTGGATCTGAGGAAGGACTTCATCATCTTCTACATTGTCTTGAGGACCAATGTCTTCAGTCTCGATGGGGTCAATGAATGGAACTCTTGAGTTTCAGGAGCCTCTGTGGAAGCAGGCTCATGAACAATCAACTGACGCTCTTGATTTTCGGATGGAGGGGGAGCAAAAGCAATGGGTTCTACAACAAGGGGCTCTTTGGGAGCAGCTCGATCTCTCTTCTAGGTCTTCCTCTTCTTGAGGGGTAGTGCATCATCTGTGGTGTTCTTGGTTTTACGTTTTCTGGCTTCGGATTCAGCTGTCTTGGTTTTCTTCTGTTCTGAAGCTGCTCTGGGAACCATAGGCTTCAAGCCAGTCATGCTGGCAGGAAAGACAATGCGAGGTTCTTCCCGCCGTGGAGCTTCAGTTGGGGCCGCAGCAAACTTCTTCTTGGCAGCCATCTTGGGGTCAATGCCTAGACGCCCAAGAGCTTGCGCTTTTCAGCTTCATTGTACACTTGAACACACTTGGCAGCAAGATTCGTCATGCGTTCTCTTGAGCCTTTGGCTTCTTCATGCTTCTTGCGAAACACTTCCTTGAGGTCATTCAGCATTAGTTTGAACTTCGGAACATCAGCCACACTGAGCTTGGCCACATGCTTCTTGAACTCCTCCTTCTCAAAATCAATTTTGTTTTTGAGTTCGACAATCTCTTGAGCCAAAGCCAGCTCAGGAGCAATGGCGCCTTGGAAGGCGACGCTGATGCCAATCGAAAGCTGAAGATAATCAAAGCTGAGATCTGGGTTGTCAAACCATTCATCAATGAAGTTGTCCAGGATTGTTACATCAAAGAGGGGCAGATCATTGAAGATCTCCGCCTCTTGCTTGCTCTTTATCAGCTGTTCCAGAGCATGCTCACCAAACTAGTCATCAGACGACATATCAATAGCTTCAGATTCGTTCCTTAGAACGGCAGCTAGTGTCGGTGCTTTGCTTGTCCTCTGAGCAGTTCTCTTCTGAGGCTTCTCGGTCCATTTGGATACACGAGATTGATCTTCAGAGGTGTTACTTGAGGCTTCACCCGAGAAGACTTTGGTGTAGCAATTGGTTTGGAAGCCTTAGCTTTCTTTTGCTTCCGCGGCTTAGGAGGAGGAGCTGCTGCATCATCGGTGTCAGCATCATCATCAGTATGATCCACATTCGCACCTTGAACGGCGATATGCGTGAGGAGGCCTTCGAAGTTGTAGAAGGAGCCAATCATGTTTTCATTGGCTTCATGGGTGCCATCTTCCCGTGGAGAGGATGGACCTGGGTTGAAGTCATGTCCGAATGCCTTCTTGTTCTTCCCAGCAGAATCTTTGGTGAACTGGTAGTTGCACTTGAATAGATTGTCTTCGCGACACCACAGCATAAAAGAGGGGTTAGCATCCTCTGGCTGTGGTCCGTGAACCATGCACGGATAGAAGCCTTGCTCAATGGCTTCAGTCTGGGACCTGGGTTGAAGATTCTTGTATAGTATATCTCCCCAGTGTCGCTTGATGGTATTCTTCTCAGCATATTCTTCAGTGACAAAATGGTACTTGAACCATTCATCAGCCCAGTATCTTCGAATCCATTGGATGCGATTCTTGCATCCAGTATAGGTTTCCTCTGGGTTTGTTTTGTACAGCTCATGCAAATCTGGAGGCAACTCCTTTGAAGTGTTCCCACGACGCTTTCTGCCACCCGTTCTTGCTAGTTTCTTAGTAGCCATGAAGCTTAACCTGAAAGGCTTCAGAACTTGCAAAGGCTTCTTACGGCTGGTCAGACAAGAGCTTGCTTCAGGAGAATTTATATGATTTTGTAAGAACTCTGCAAATGAATGCAGACTATGAGAACCAAGGGATTCTCCCACGGACATGTACCTGTGACAGCATTAGAAGTGGAGGGGAAGGGGAAGAGGTCATATGCATTCTCAGAAGATTTTTGAAGATAAACCAGTTTGAAGACATTGACCTCATAACGTGAAGACATTCACTTATTTGATGAGAGTTGGTTCCAGATTTGTACGAATCCAAGAATAAGTACAAGTGAGGAATCTAACTTGTAGAGAAGCATAAGTGAACAGACTAGGCATAGTATGAGATGCTGAAAGAGATAGATTCAACTTTGGAGATCTAGAAACTACTTTTGGTAAAGATGGATGAATCTATCAGATCGAAAAGACGGTAAAAAGCAAATTTTAATTACCACATGAGGAACTGCTAGACAGAGCGAAGTTGGAGGTCGAGCAGTTCGATCTTCCGTGCCCTAACTTGGCAATGGAGGACACCTAAGGCGACGGCGGAGAGGACGAGGTCCGCGGCCGGCGTGAGGACAGCGTCGGAGAAGTCGCGGCAGCTAAGCGCTTCGTCGCTGGCGTCGTCGAGAGCTAGAGGTGGCGCTATGGTTTTCGAGAGGTGGCGAGGTGGAAGAAGATTTTTTGACCGAGGTGAGATGGGTATTTATAAGGAAAGAGACGACACAACGCAATTACGCAGGTGCCCCTGGCGATTCACGTCTGAAGGGTATGTGGCAAGTATGCAACACCTTGGTAGTTGTTCCATGTTCCCACGCACGCCTAGATTGTTGGGGTGGTCATTCTGAATTCTCTTTTTTTCAGGCAAAAAGGATATGGAATTAAAAACAGATATAAATGTTTGTCTGATTGACTTCAGCTGACAAGGTTCAGTGAAGACAATTGACTGTTTTCAATAGAATGCATATGATTTGGATAGATAGAGTTGAGGTAGAAGCATAAATAGGTTAGGGTCCGATCACATTCACTTAGATCAAAAGATTCAACAAGAAGTCATAGCTATAAGTGAATGTTGTAGAGGACAGAACACAAGTAGTATATAACTAGTTTAAGGCCAAATCAACCAGATGAATATAAACTTGAACACAAGTCAGGGATGAAGACAAATCAATTATGAAGAATTTGCAAACATAACACCAAGAGAAACACTTCAAATAAAAGTTTGGTGGTGGCGTTACCCACCATATAGGAAGTATTAGACCCAGACACGGAGCACAATTATCGTGGTGCTCCGAAGTCAAATTCCACATTACACACTTAGAGTGTATGTCTTCATCGATTGAAGATATACGTTACTTTGTGTGTTGCACATCTAAGTCATCAAAATGCATAAGTGTTAGGATGTGTGTCCCATTCACAGGACATTTGAGGATTCCAGGATATTTAGCTCACACCGCAACTTGCAAAACCTTTTCTCATCCAAGGGCTTTTTGAAGATATCAGCCAATTGCTCTTCAGTGTTGACATGAATGATATCAATATCTTCCTTCATAACATGATCTCTAAGAAAGCGATGACGAATCTCAATGTTCTTTGTCTTCGAGTGCTGAACTGGGTTGTTGGAAATCTTGATGGCACTCTCATTGACGCAGTAGAGAGGCACATTCTTCAGGTGTATACCATAGTCCTTGAGAGCTTGCTTCATCCAGAGAAGCTGAGCACAGCAAGATCCAGCAGCAATGTATTCGGATTCAGCAGTGGAGAGAGATACACAGTTCTGCTTCTTTGAAGACCAACAAACAAGTGATCGTCCCAGAAAGTGACATGTGACTGATGTGGACTTGCGATCAACCTTGTCACCAGCATAATCAGCATCTAAGAATCCAACTAGATCAAACTCTGAGCCCTTTGGATACCATAATCCTAGTGTTGGGGTGTAAGCCAAATATCGAAGAATTCGCTTCACAGCTAAGTGACGCGATTCCTTTGGTGCCGCTTGGAATCGGGCACACATGCCAACAGTAAGCATTATATGTGGCCTAGATGCACATAAATAAAGCAAAGAACCAATCATGGAGCGGTATACCTTTTGGTCAAACTCTTTACCATTGTCGTCGGGACCCAGATGACTTTTGGTTGGCATTGGCGTCGTGTATCCTTTGTAGTCTTGCATTCCAAACTTCTTCAGGCAATCTTTGAGATATTTTTCTTGAGATATGAAGATACCATTGCGTTGTTGACGAATTTGGAGACCTAGAAAGAACTTCAGTTCACCCATCATGGACATCTGATATTGCTCTTGCATCATGTGACCAAACTCATCACTGTATTTCTTGTTGGTGCAGCCGAAGATAATGTCATCCACATAGATTTGGCACACAAACAGTTCACCATCATATGTCTTCGTGAAGAGAGTAGGATCTAGTGAACCAGGTTTGAAGCGTTTGCTCTTCAGGAAGTCTTTGAGCGTATCATACCAAGGATGAGGGGCTTGTTTGAGGCCATACAGTGCCTTGTTAAGCTTGTATACCATATCAGGATTTTTTGGATCTTCAAAGCCAGGAGGTTGTGCAACATATACTTCTTCTTCTATCTTTCCATTGAGAAAAGCACTCTTCACATCCATTTGATACAGAAGGATGTTGTGATGATTTGCATAGGCAAGCAGTATGCAAATGGCTTCAAGCCTTGCCACCGGAGAAAATGTTTCATCAAAGTCAATTCCCTCCACTTGAGTGTAACCTTGTGTAACAAGACGAGCTTTGTTTCTGACCACTTGACCATGCTCATCTTGCTTGTTGCGATATATCCATTTGGTGCCAATGATATTGTGCTTCCGAGGATCAGGACGCTTGACCAGTTCCCACACATTATTCAACTCAAACTATTGAAGCTCTTCTTGCATAGCTTGAATCCATTCAGGTTCCATGAAGGCTTCAGTAACTTTCTTGGGTTCTGAGATTGAGACGAATGCAAAATGTCCATAGAAATTGGTGATTTGTGTTGCTCTTTGTGTGGCTCTCGAACGAGTGAGTGGACCAGGTGCATTGAGGCTATCAATCATCTTCTCAATCTGTACTCCATTTGCAACACGAGGATGAGCAGGACAAAGATTTTGCTCATTCCGATCAATGTCATCATTTGGAGGATTATCTTCAGGTTGAGAATTGTCTTCAGGTTGAGTGGATGCAGAAAGATCAGTTCTTCTTCAATTTGATTCTCAGAGGGTATGATTTCTTCAGTTCCCATTTGCTTGATTGACTCGCTAGGGGATAATTCTTCTAGCACATTTGGCAGGTGCTCTCTTTGTGAGTCGTTAGTCTCATCGAACCGCACATCCACAGTTTCAACCACTTTATAGTGAAAGAGGTTGAAGACTCTATAGGAGTGCGAATCCTTTCCATAACCAAGCATAAAACCTTCATGTGCTTTCGGTGCAAATTTGGAAGTGCGATGTGGATCCTTGATCTAGGACTTAGCCCAAATACTCTGAGGTAACTTACATTTGGCTTCTTACCAGTTAGTAGCTCATAGGAGGTTTTCTTCAGAAGCTTGTGAAGATAAACACGGTTGATGACGTGGCATGCAGTGGCAATGGCTTTAGGCTAGAACTTCCAGGGAGTCTTGTACTCATCAAGCATCGTTCGTGCCATCTCAATATGAGTTCTGTTCTTGCGCTCCGCGATGCCATTCTGCTGAGGTGTGTAAGGAGCAGAGAACTCATGAGTGATACCCATGGTATCCAGGTAGAGGTCGAGGCCGGTGTACTTGAACTTAGTGCCGTTGTCGCTTCTGATGTGCTTGATCTTGACACCATAGTTCGTCATGGCACGATTGGCAAAGCGTCTGAAGACATCCTGCACTTCAGTTTTGTAGAGGATTATATGCACCCAAGTGTATCGAGAGTAATCATCAACAATGACGAAGCCATAGAGGCAAGCAGTAGCATTGAGAGTGGAGTAGTGAGTAGGGCAAATAAGTCCATGTGCAGCAGCTCGAAGGGTTGAGACGTGGTCATGATTGTCTTCGAGGGATGCTTGGATCTTGATCTTTCCGGCTTCGCAGGCGCCACACAGATGATCCTTCTTGAACTTGACGCCTTCGATGCCCACTACATGCTTCTTCTTTGCGAGAGTGTGCAAGTTCCTCATGCCAGCATGCCCTAGCCTTCGATGCCAAAGCTAGCATTCTGAAGCTTTTGCTAGAAGACATACGGCCATCTGTGGTCCTGCTGAGAAATATACCATATACATATCATCTTTTCGATATCCTTCAAAGACTAGAGACTTGTCAGGTTCCATCAGTACAAGGCAGAGATATTTTCCAAATAGCACAATCATGTTTAAGTCACAAAGCATTGAGACAGACATTAAGTTGAAACCAAGGGATTCAACAAGCATCACTTTATCCATGTGCTGATCCCTTGATATTGCAACTCTACCTAGACCCAATACCTTGCTTTCACCAGTGTCAGCAAATGTGATGTGGCTCTTGTCTGATGGACGTAGCATTGAATCCATCAGAAGACGTCGATCATCAGTCATGTGATTAGTGCATCCACTATCCATAATCCATTCTGAAGGACGAGGTGTCGTAGCCTACAGTGCAGTTTAGGGGATAAGCTTCCCCAAGCGAGCTGTGAAGCAGAAACATTTGACGAACAAGTGGAACATGGAAATTCAGGTCTTGGTTAGGATAGATAGGATGAGTGTCAAGGAAATCTGGAGTGAAATACATAGTAAGACCATTTGGGCATTTTATCTTGCGCCCTACAAGGTTTTTTTAAGGTCTCCAACATTAGCTCTAGATGCTTTTGATTTCTGGCTGGAGACCTTTCCCTCCAAAAGAGAGTTAAGTTTTCTTAACCACCCACATCTTCAGGGGTGGCTTAGAAGCAATGAGTCTAAGTGTAGCATCTGAGAATTTTGGCGTCAGAGCCCTAGTAAATAGCCTTGCAGGGGGTGAATAATACTCATATGAATAAGCAGAAAAGTTCTTGGTTCTATGAACATAGCGGTTTACTGAAACACGCTCATATTCATGGGTCTGAGTATGATTTTCCTGCAAAACATTGACGTTAGGGTAACTCAAAAGAGTCCTCGGTCTGTATGAAGCTTTTGGAACATATGAAGCCTTTGGTATGGGGTTTGTCTTCTTCACGGGTGGTGTCCTGATGACATTCACGGGAAGATTCTCAAGACAACTCTTGGGTACCCATATCTTCTTCATAGGTGACCCATTCCTGCAGTTAGTACCAATATACCTGGCAAACACTTCACCATTATGATTCTTAAACAACTTATAGTTTGCATCAAAGGATTCATCAATGATAATTGGGTTAGCACAAGCGAAGCCAGATAAAGTGGATGGATCTACTGGAGGTTCCTTTGCAGCAACCCAGGTGGTTTTGGGGTACTGCTCAGGCTTCCAGTATGACCCATTAACATTCATTTTTCTTTCGAACCCAACACCCTCTTTTCTAGGGTTTCGGTTCAGAATCTGTTTTTTTAGGACATCACATAATGTTTGATGCCCTGTGAGGCTTTTGTACATCCCTGTCTCAAGCAGTGTCTTCAACCTGACATTCTCTTCAGCAATAGTAGTGGTATCCTCAACAGAGGGGTTAGTTACCACATCAGCAGTTGAAGATATCTCAACAGTAGTTGCAGTGGAACATTCAGCAATAGAGACAGCGTTATCACGCTCAATGCATCTTAGACATGGTGGTTCAAATCCTTCCTGAGCAAAACTGATCTGTTGAGCGTGGAGTGACTCATTTTCCTTTTGAAGATCTTCATGATCTGATCTCAATTTCTCAAGTTCCTGCTTCCTTTGAAGATAATCATAGGAGAGCTTTTCATGAGATGTTGAGAGCATTTCATGAAAACCTTCAAGTTCCTAGTACTTAACATGAAGATTTTTTATGTCTTCAATTAAGGACTAAGTCTTAGTCATATCCGCATCCAACAGGTCATCGCTTTTGTCTAACAGTTTTTGAATATGTTCCATAGCTTTCTGTTGTTCAGTTGCAATTTTAGAAAGTTTTTTGTAGCTAGGTTTGGATTCACCATCAGAGTCATCTTCACTTGATGTTTGAAAGTAAGCATCGCGAGAGTTTACCTTGGCACCATGTGCCATGAAGCAGTAGGTGGGAGTCGAGTCATTCTCGTCATCAGCGTTGGTGACGGAGCCATTGTCTTCAGTGTTGAAGATGGACTTGGCGACATAAGCTGTAGCTAGAGCCAGACTTGTGAAACCAGAGTCGAACTCCTCCTCAGACTCCACCACCTCCTCCGAAGCAGACTCCTCCTCTGAATCCATTTCCTTGCCAACAAAACCACGTGCCTTGCCTGATGTGCTCTTCTTGTGTGATGAAGACTTGGAGGAAGATTTGGAAGAAGACTTTGAGGATTTCTTCTTCTTCTTGTCATCAGAATCATATTCTTTGCTCTTCTTCTTCTTATTTTCATTGTCCCACTATGGACATTCAGAGATGTAGTGGCCAGGTTTCTTGCACTTGTGACAGGTTCTTTTCTTGCTGTCATGGGTGGGAGCTTCATCGTCCCTTGAGCTGGATCGTGAAGACTTTCTGAAGCTTTTCTTCCTAGTGAATTTCTGGAACTTCTTCACAAGCAGAGCAAGCTCCTTTGCAATATCTTCAGGATCACCGGAACTGTAGTCAGATTCTTCTCGAGATGAGGAAGCAGCAACCTTTGCCTTCAAAGCGCGAGTTCGGCCATAGTTGGGGCCATAGATATCTCGTTTCTCAGATAGCTGGTACTCATGTGTGTTGAGCCTCTCAAGTATGTCATACAGATCGAGTGTCTTGAAATCAGGCGGTTCCTGTATCATCAGGGCAAGGGTGTCAAATGAGTTGTCAAGAGATCTCAGCAGTGTCTTCACTATTTCATGCTTCGTAATGTCAGTTGCACCGAGCGCATGGAGCTCATTTGTGATATCAGTGAGGCGATCCAACGTGAGCTAGACGTTCTCGTTGTCATGTCTTTTGAAGTAGTTGAAGAGGTTGCGGAGAGTACGGATTCATTGATCACGCTGAGTTGAGACACCTTCATTGACCTTGGAGAGCCAGTCCTAGACTAGCTTCGACGTTTCCAGAGCGCTCACACGGCCATACTGCCCTTTGGTCAGATGACCACAGATGATGTTCTTGGCTGTAGAGTCTAGTTGAATGAACTTCTTCACATCAGCAGGGGTGACACCTTCACCAGTCTTGGGAATGCCATTCTTGACGACATACCACAGATCGACATCAATGGCTTCAAGATGCATGCACATCCTATTCTTCCAGTAGGGATACTCAGTGCCATCAAAGATGGGGCACGCAGCGGAGACTTTGATTATCCCTGCAGTCGACATAGCTAAAACTCCATGTGGTTAAACCGAATCACATGGAACAAGGGAGCACCTTGCTCTGATACCAATTGAAAGGGCTAGTTATCGACTAGAGAGGGGGGTGAATAGGTGATTTTTATGAAAGTCTTCAAAACATGGGAGTTTCAAAGACAAATAGTAGAAACAACGCCATTCGTATGCAGCGGAAGGTAGACTACAGTAGACAAGCCATAGTCAAGTATTCAATGAACTGAAAGCACGAAGACTATTAGAAGCTAGGTAGTAAAGATCAGGGTGGAAGATAGTATGAAGCCAATCAAGACAAGTAGTCAAACAGTGAAGTCAAACAGATTGTGCAAGCAGGCAATGACTTCATGAAGACAAACTATAAGTAAAGAGAAGTGAGAGATAGAACCAGTAGCTTCAGGAAGACAGTGGTTTGTTCGACCAGTTCCAGTTGTTGTGACAACTGTACGTCTGGTTAGGGAGGCTGAGATTTAACTCAGAAGACCGCATCTTCACCTTATTCCCCTTGATCTAAGGACTCTCAGTCCCCGCCCAATCACTCTGGTAAGTCTTCAAGGTAGACTCCCAAACCTTCACAGACTTCGTTCACCGGCAATCCACAATGACTCTTGGATGCTTAGAATGTGACGCCTAACCGGCTGGAGGATTCACAGTCCTCAAGTGAAATAAGTCTTCAGATCACGCGCACAGAAAGACTTAAGTGATGCCAAACACTCTTTGGGCTCTGGGTGTTTTGGGTTTGTCCTCGCAAGGATTCTCTCTCAAAAGGCTTCGAAGGTGGGTTGCTCTCAAACGAAAAAAGCCGTATCTAACTCTGAGCAGCCGCCAATTTATGGTGTAGGGGGTGGGCTATTTATAGACACTGGCAACCCGACCTGATTTGTCCGAAATGACCCTGGGTCACTAAGGAATTGACACATGTCGCAACGGTCAGATTTCAAACACACGCGACAGCTTGACTTGGGCTACAAGTAAAGCTGACTTATCCGACTCTGGATAAGATTTGCTCTCATTGTCTTCGCTCGAAGACATAGGATTTGGTTGAGCATCACTTCAGTCACTCTGAGTTTTTTCACATGGACCCCACTTAACAGTGCGGTGGTTCCTATGACTCAACAAAGAAGAAGAGAAACAACAAAACAACTAAGTCTTCGCGCTCCATAGTCTTCAGACATTGTCTTCATATGTCATAGTCTTCAACGTGATTAGCTTCACAGACCACCATTGGCTTCAATGTCTTCACACATTTTTAGAGGTCATATCCGGTAGGGAAACCAAATCACTGAGGGACTACTACCTGTGTTATCCTACAATTCTCACAAACACATTAGTCCCTCAACCAGGTTTGTCGTCAATACTCCAAAACCAACTAGGGGTGGCACTAGATGCACTTACAAGTATTATATGCATGATACTAGTATATCATACTCCCCATTACAACCAGCCTTAGGCGCTAGAGTCCTGTCGATCGACATCATAGTGCCCAATGGGCCTGCCGCCTGCCAGCGAGGGGATCGATGAAATCACTAATTGAGTAAAACTCTTTGCAAAGATCACTTCCATCTCCTCATGTTGCGAGAAATGGCACGCTGCATGTGCTCCACTTGTCGCAACCTGGGAGTTTTCCTTTTTCTAGTAGATCCGTTTATTGAAAATGGTTTATCTCTTAAACCCTGCGTCCAAATCTCGAACCGTTTTCACCGTTGGATTCCACGCGTCGAGATCTCCAAAACTAGATCCTATGTTGATAGGTTTTGACGGACTTTTTTCACGAAAAAACCCAAACCGGGAGCACATTTTTTTTCCTTTCCAAAAGAGGCACGGTCGTGCCTCTCACGAAAGCACAATCGTGCCTCTCGTGGAAGCAAAACCATACCTCTCACACAAGAAAAAAAACAGAAAACACGTATTTTTTCCATTTCCGAGAGGCACGGCCATGCCTCTCGCGAAAGCACAACTGTGCTTCTTTCCAATGCAAAACCATGCCTCTCCCGGAAGGAAAAAATAGAAAATGTGTTTTATCCATTTCCGAGAGGCACGGTCATGCTTCTCGCGAAAGCAGAACAATGCCTCTCGCGGAAGCAAAATTGTGCCTCTCGCGGAAGGAAAAAAAATATAAAACATGTTTCATGACTCTTGCGAAAGAAAAACAGTGCCTCTCGTAAAAGAAAAAAACATGTGTCTTTCGCGCAATTTTTTTTAAAATTTTGTTTGGTCCAAAAGCGAAGGAAGACCACACTACTGGAAACTTCCTACACGTTGAATGCCACTAACACTCGGAAAAGGGCCAATAACCGCCGGGAAAGTCTTTGCCAAGAATTGCACTCAGCAAAGGTTACCCGGCATACACCTCTTAGGCAAATAGGAATTTGCAGAGAGCCAGGGCACTGACACTCGGCAAAGAGTTTGCTGAGAGCCAAATAGTGCCTCTCGTCAAAATAAAGTGACTTCATGTCCGCTAGTTCCGTCAGCTCTTTTCTGAGAGCCGTGCTCGGCAAAACTGCCATAGCCAACTGCCATCTGGCGCCAACACATGCCACTTTGCCGAGAGTTGCACTTGATAAAGATCCGTCCCCAGACCTATTTCTCCTGGTTTTCCATCAGATCCCATGAAGCAAAAATAGATATACAATACACTAACATGCATTTCAGGTCTCAATGTCTAACAACAAACTCACATAAGCATTATATAAAATAGTTCACACAAACTTCATTTTAAATCACAAGGTACCTCTTTGGTACAAATGCCTACTTACTAAACAATAAGCTGGCCAATGCATGTCTACATGCGACCACATGATAAAAGCAACACCACAATTATCACAAACTGAAGGAGAATTATCAAGTTCTTCGATCCACTGAACCTCATAAGACATTTCTGGCTGGCACATCCACTGAACCCACTAATTCAGATTTTCTCGTCTAGTTACGCACATACTGATTGTAATGATACTCTGCCTTCTCTTTGCTATTGAACGAGTCGTGGGAACTGCCTTCATAGTGAATCACTTGTTCATTTCATTCAGACTATGACTCGTAGACTTCTGGACATCTACCTCTGTACACCATATACCACTTCATCTACAAAGATAGAGAAAAAGTGGCAAATAAGGAATGCAAGGTTAAAATATCACATCATACATAAGCCACGTAAGAGTTTCATCACTCATACAAGCAAAAGCATCGCAAGTGGCTCTATAAGTCCATATCAGCAGCTACATGACTATATCACTAAATCAATGCCAAACTATCAAGGTGGACTACTCGGAGGTGTAGTCGGTGAAACCAGTGATCCTGGAGTCAGAGAACGTCGAGGCATCCCCCATGGTGGAGGACCAAGCGTCGTCAGGAATGTAGGTCCGTGGACTCAATGGCACCGAGTCATCACACTCCTTACATGGTGGGGCCTTCTTCTCCTTAGCTGGCGGATTCTTCTTGGCCAGATCCTCAAAATACGTTATTAGGATCAGTTGTACGTTCTTCTCAATGAGCATTGCCAAGTGGTCATCGGCGAGCTTCTCCTTGACCGTGGAGTCGACCCTAATGGAAGCTGCGTCGCCGGAGGAAACCATAGCCGCGAAATCGATCGGTGCTAACACCTTTTATCACACAATGAAAATAGCATAAGAATCAAACATCAAAGATTACTTCTAAGAAAATTAATCATGATGGACACTATCTCGCGGATATTTCTACTTTCGGTGATGGTCGAGCTAGGCGAGTCCATCGTGCGTGAAAAATGTTTATCAGAGGACGAACTCGCACAGGTCGGCTGCCATCGGCAAAATATGATTTTATTTCTCCAAGAACAACTCTCATCTCTCTCACATATATATGGTGGAACTCTCTCTGGTGGTGGTATATATGATGGATACTCTCTCACATGTATTTCAACTTTCGGTGATGATCGAGCTGGGCGAGTCCATTGTACGTGAAAAATGTATATCACAGGACAAACTCACACAGATCGACCACCATCGGCAAAAGACGATTTTGTTTCTCCAAGAACAACTCTCATCGAAACTTTCTCATCTATATATGGTGCACACTCTCTCGCAGATATTTCAACTTTCGGTGATGGTCAAGCTAGGCGAGTCCATCGTGCGTGAAAAATGTATATCATAAGAAGAACTCGCCCAGATTGACCGCCATCGTCAAAAAGTCAATTTTCTTCCTCTAGAAACAACTCTCATTGATTGTCAGTGATGGTCGCTCTTCCTTTGTTCCTCCTACTATGAAAATATAACAGAGGAGGAATAGAGGAATCGCGACCCCCTACAACAACAATTGGCACATTCCTACGAAAACATCTCGCATCTGTCAAATATGATCGGAACTCGCTCCATAACATCCATACAAACAACAAGAACTAATAGATACAAACAACAAAAAACTAAAAAAACAACAATTATCTATGCATTATCAACAATTATCTATACAACATTATCAACAATTTTCCATATTATCCACAAATTATCTACATTCATCCATCCTTCTTTGCATCCATCTATGCTATCATACATCCATGTATTGATACATACAAAAAACTATAAGAAAACTAATACAAAAATTTCATGCACTCATACATAATATATACATTCATACATCCATGCATCCATACAAA
>NC_041387.1:639729079-639737361 GCF_002162155.2 Triticum dicoccoides
GAGAGAGAGAGAGAGAGAGAGAGAGAGAGAGAGAGAGAGAGAAGTGGGAGATGAAGAGACCGCGGGGAGAGTTTAACTGTTCCACGACCTGTACCGAGCGTCTGTCGGTACAGCTCTCGGAAAAGGATAATACCTTAGATCTAGATTATCTTTTCCTGAGAGCAGCTCTCGAAAAAATCCCAAATACGGAGAGACGATCTCATAAATGACAGTCATCCTCGTCTGTCCAAGGCCTAGGCATGCCACAAGGACATCACAAAGGATTTCCCATGTCGCTACCGGGCATGATTTCATGTGTCGCCTTGCCGATCTGCAATTTCTGGCGATGAAACCCTAGCAGAGCAATAAATTTCTTGAATATTGCACGTGTGCCCAAAAAATGCGGCGGTGTGGCACGTGTGATGTGATTGCCTCCTTTGAGAGCGCGAGAAGTTTTGAGGCCAATGGAGCAACATGACCCACACTTCCTGCGCAAATCGGACATGTTCCCTCTCGATACGAGGAGACTAGCTCGAAGACGGTGCGGTTTACAAGCGGCCATAGGGGGAGATTTATTCGAAACGCACCCAAACTTTTATCACACCCTACAGGGGTCATGTGATGACACCGTGCTAGCTCTCAAGGAAATTTGGCATCGTATGATATTCCGAGGATTTAAACAGTTACATTAGGCATGCCACCTAGGTACTTTCGGTAACCTGGTGGCAGGGCATACCCAGCCCCCATATGTGTAGGGCCTACGTGTGTCGCAAGGACATCACAAAGGATTTCCCATGCCGTACCAGGCGTAATTTCATGTGCCGCCTTGCTGATCTGCAATTTTCGGCGATGAAACCCTAGCAGAGCAATAAATTTCTCAAATATTGCACGCGTGCCCGAAAAAATGTGGGGGCGTGGCACGTGTCATGCGATTGCCTCCTTTGGAAGCACGAGAAGTTTTGAGGCCAATAGAGCAATAGGACCCACCACTAGTAGAAAAAGGCCCATTTGTCCCAGTTCATAAGGCCCATTTGTCCCGGTTCCCAAACCGGGACTAAAGGGTCGGTACTAAAGGCCCCCTCTTTAATCTCGGGTGTGTTACGAACCAGGACTAAAGGCCCTCCACATGGCCATTCTTTGGAGCTCCACCTTTAGTCCTGGTTTTTTTTTGAAATTTGTTTTTCTGAATTTTTTTGATTTTTTTTTGAATTTTTTTATTTTTTTGTTTTCAAAATTTTGAATTATTTGACAATTCAATCTCTAATCACCCACTTTAATCACCCCTCATCACTGCTCAATTATGACCCACTCATTCCAAATTGTCTAACTTCCCGGGCGGTCACCTATCCTCTCACTACTCCAGCCTGAGCAAACTTAACTTTCGAGTTCTATTCCCGCTAGTTTCTAAGTCTGCACTTGTTGTTTTGCTCACAATACTAAGCTGTCAATCCTATTAACCCTAAGGAGTTAAACTTGAGCATTAAGCACCGTTTGAGTTTGAAACTATTATTTGAAAAACAATAATTATTTAGTAACAGTAACATTTCTTGAATAAGTAGTTTGACCATAATTTTACCAGATTTGAAAAATAGTTTGACCATAGTTTGACCAGATTTGATTATAGTTTGACCACAATTTGACCAAAAGTCAAAAAAAACTAACAATAATTATTTATTAACACTAATATTTCTTGAATAAGTAGTTTGACCATAGTTTGACCAGATTTGACCATAGTTTGACCAGATTTGACTATAGTTTGACCACAATTTAACCAAAAGTCAAAAAATTAAAAATAATTATCTATTAACACTAACATTTCTTGAATAAGTAGTTTGATCACAGTTTGACCAAATTTAACAAAAAGTCCAAAAAACTGAAATTTGAGCATATCTTTTTTTCCTTTCAGAATATGAGGATTCTAAAAAATTTCAAACAGGCCCATGGAGGTCAAAATCGGATGCAGATTTTCATGCTGATTTTTTTGATATATTATGCGTTTTTTTCGACATCGTATGCAAAAGATATGGCTGTTTTACTTTTTCATAACACTTGTTTGAAAAACATATCCAGATTTAAGTTTTTTAATTTTCCTAACTAGTAGATGTAGTAACATAACTACACCTTGAAGGATTTTAATTTTTGAAGTTTTTATCATTTTCTTTTCTTTTTTTACAAAACTGAAAAGGCGATACAAGAGGGGGGGTAGAGTTTGAACCTTTAGTCCCGGGTCGTATCGCACCCTTTAGTCCTGATTCATATCTCAAATCGGGACTAAAGGGCATTGCACCCTTTAGTCCTGGTTCGAGTCTCAAACCGGGACTAATGCCTTCCCGACGCCTTAGCCGCTCGAACCAGGACTAATGCTCACATTAGTCCCGGTTCATGATGCAACCGGGACTAATGTGTACATTGAGTTGTGACCAAAGCTCTGTTTTCTACTAGTGCACATTTCCTACACAAACCGAACATGTTCCCTCTCGATACCCGGTGACGGCGCAGTTTGCAAGCGGCCTAAGGGGAGGCTTATTCGAAACACGTCCAAATTTTACCACACCCTATAGGGGCCACATGATGACACCGTGCTAGCTCCCGAGGAATTTCGGCATCATACGTTTATCCGAGGATTTCAACAGTTGCATCATGCATGCCACCAAGGTAGTTTCTGTAACCCGGTGGCAGAGCATGCCCCTCCCTCATCTGTGCAGGGCCTCGGCATGCCGCAAGGACATCACAAAGGATTTCCCATGTCGCTGCCGGGCATGATTCCATGTGTCGCCTTGCCGATCTGCAATTTCTGCGATGAAACCCTAGCAAAGCAACAAATTTCTCGAATATTGCACACGTGCCCAAGAAATGCGAGTATGTAGCACGTGTCGTGTGATTGCCTCCTTTGAGAGCACGAGAAGTTTCAAGGCAAACAAAGCAACAAGACCCACACTTCCTGCACAAACCGGACACGTTCCCTCTCGATACCTAGAGTCTAGCTTGAAGACGGAGTTTACAAGCGGCCTCGGGGAAGGCCTATTCGAAACACGCCCAAACTTTTATCACACCTTATAGGGGCCATCTGATGACACCATGCCAGCTCTCGAGGAATTTCGGTATCCTACAACTTTCCGAGGATTTAAACGGTTGCATCGTGCCACCGAGGTACTTTCGCCTATTTAAAGAAGTCATGTTGTTGCATTTGGACTATTCGACTATTTTAACAGGTCATGTTGCTTGTGTCTGAGCGAGGTGGGACTAAAGTTCATTGAGATCCTGATCTTTACCGAGAGGTCCTCTCGGTAACTATTCCTCTACCGAGAGCTGTGCTCAGTAAAGGTGTGATTGGAAAATAAATTTATAAAAAAATGCCAACATCCATTCTTTAGAATACAGACTGTCAATATGAACTTTCTCTGTCAAGAACATGACGATTCATAGTGAAAATACATATTCTTAATAATGAAGACCAATGCTTAATGCGATTGGACTATTGAACTATTTAAGTGGGTCTTTTGCTTGTAGGTAGGCGAGGTGGGACTAAATCTTTGCTGAGAGCCTCTCTCGGCAAAGAGTTGCAACCGTGACTGTGATGTTATTCATCGCCGGATGTGCCATGTGGCAAAACTTTGTCGTGTGGTTGTCACTTGGCTCTCGGCAAATAGTGACTTTGCCGAGTGTTGCCTTTTTGCCGAAGTTTACTCTCGGCAATATCATGTGTTTGCCGAGATTCGCATGTTATTGAGAGTCCTTCTCGGCGTCTGTGACTTTGCCGAGTGCCCATGGTTTGGCTCTCGGCGATGAGCCTGGCACCCGGTGTATAAAAAATTTCTAGTAGTGCCGGTGGAAAACCAAAAGGTCAAAAAATGGTTAAAACGCTGAAAATGCGTGCGAAAAATAAAATAAAAATCCAAAGGGAGCACCCAGAGCGTGACACGTGGCGACGGCTGAGAGTGTGCTAAAAGTGGCGCGTTCTTAGCCCACCCGCAAGTGATCGTTGCGAGGCTCCCGATGAAGCGCTAGTCAACTAGTTGGTCTTGGGGATCGACCAATTCAGCGCTCGAGTCTCACGATCGATAGGCAAAGCTATCTTGTGGGCTGCATGCGGCTAAGAGGCTACTCGGCCTTCTTTACCGGGGTCAATTTTGTTCACTGTGTAGTATTTCTTTAATGGGATGTATGTGTATAATAGGGTTTGGGACAGGGTCATTGGGGTCAATTGACCCCGTCCAGACAATGTAGCTCCGCCTCTACTCACTAAGATGCTCTATAAGGCATCTGAAGCAGCATTGATCAAAGGGTTATGTCACGCCCAATATGCGACCCTATCCAAAAGGAACTCGAAGGTCCCACCAAGGATAGACCCGCATATTGAAACGCTTTTGCAAGGTGGATATCATTACATCAACATTACATAATAGATGGGGATACATACATAAGGCATACAATGCCACATGAATACATCATCACAATACATAAGAGCATCATCCGACTACGGATGAATCACAAACAGAAACTCAAACGACATCCACCCTGCTAGCCCAGGCTGCCGACCTGGAACCTATCCCCTGACCAAAGAAGAAGAAGAAGAACTCAACGCAAGCAAGCATCGCTCTCGCGCCATGATCATCGCATAACCTGTACCTGCAACTGTTGTTGTAGTAATCTGTGAGCCACGAGGACTCAGCAATCCCATTACCATGGGTATCAAGACTAGCAAAGCTTAAAGGGAAAGGAAGGGGTAAAGTGGTGAGGCTGCAGCAGCGACTAAGCATATATGGTGGCTAACATACGCAAATAAGAGCGAGAAGAGAACAAGCGGAACGATCGTGAAGCTAGCAATGATCAAGAAGTGATCCTGAACTCCTACTTACATCAAACATAACCCAAAGACCGTGTTCACTTCCCGGACTCCGCCGAAAAGAGACCATCACGGCTACACACACGGTTGATGCGTTTTAATTCATATCTGGTGTCAAGTTATCTACAACCAGACATTAACAAATTCCCATCTGCCTATAACCGCAGGCACGGCTTTCAAAAGATTATACCCTGCAGGGGTGTCCCAACTTAGCCCATGACAAGCTCTCGCGATCAACGAAGGAATAGACCTTCTCCCAGGAAGACCCGATCAGACTCGGAATCCCGGTTTATAAGACATTTCGACAAAGGTCAAACAAGACCAGCAAAGCCGCCCGATGCGCCGACAATCCCGATAGGAGCTGCACATATCTTGTTCTCAAGGCAACACCGGATGAGACTAGCTACGAGTAAAACCAGCCCTCAAGTTGCCCCGAGGTGGCCCCGCAGGCAGCTTAGTTCGGACCAACACTTAGACAAGCACTGGCCCGGGGGGGCTAAAATAAAGATGACCCTCGAGAGAGCGACTCCCAAGGGAAAAGTATAGGTGGTGGTAAGGCAAATGGTAAAACCAAGGTTGGGCCTTGCTTGAGGAGTTTTATTCAAAGCGAACTGTCAAGGTGTCCCATAAATCACCCGACCGCGTAAGGAACGCAAAATCCGGGAACATAACACCAGTATGACGGAAACTAGGGCGGCAAGTGTGGAACAAAACACCAGGCAAAAGGTCGAGCCTTCCACCCTTTACCAAGTATATAGATGCATTAATAAAAATATAAGAGATATTGTGATATCCCAACCAAAATCCTGTCCACCATGGAGAAATCTTTAACTTCACCTGCAACTAGCAACGCTATAAGAGGGGCTAAGCAGATTGGTAACATAGCCAAACAACGGTTTGCATAGGAAAAGGTGTCAAAGGTTAGAGGTTCATGGCAATTTGGGATGGCTTGATAAACATGTAATAGGTAGCGCAACATAGCGATAGAACGAAGCAACTAGCATAGCAATGATAGTAGTGAGATCCAGGGTAGCGGTCATCTTGCCTGAAATCCCGCAAGGAAGAAGAACGAGTCCATGAAGAAGACGAACGGATGAAGCCGAACCAAGCGCAGACGAACGAATCCTCACAATCGCAACGGAACAGGAACTATCGAGAAGAAGCACATAACATAGTAAACACACCACACATAAACAAGACATGATGCACAACAAGCATGATGCATGACAAAGCTACATGAAGCTACTCATGGCAAGAGATGACGCAAACAAAAGCAACACATCAAGGCAAGTTTAAATGAGGCCGGGAACAACATGTAACGATTCCGGTAAGTCCTCATATGCATATTTCGAAATTGGTCCAGATCTGAATAAACCTTATGTTCAAGTAGTTAAACATCAAGTTAAAATGCACAAGGATGATCTACACGAGATTCTAGTCAAGTTACATATAAAGTTCATTTAGTTCGGAGCTACGGTCTAGAAGATATGAGCAAAACGAGTCAAACATGGCATTGATGCAAAATGCACCCAAACATCAAGCAAACGCACCAAAACAAGGATGCAACATGATAATATGAAACTATATGCAAATCTAAGCAAATTTCATATAAAGCACACTCAAAACGGAGCAACGGTTCAACACACACACACTATACAAGTTATAGCAACAATCTGTCCAAAACAGCAACTAGGCATATTGCAAGCATCAAAACAATATGCTACAGCACCCCAACATGAAAACAAAAGACATGGGCATGATTTACAGGTAAAGCATTACAAAACATGAACACTGAGCTATCTCCAGAACTCACTAGAACATGCTCAAACACACATGGTAAGATTGCAAGTTATAACAATTTCAGACTTTGCAGAAAATAACATCACGATGCAATGTTTAGAGCTATCAAACAACATGTTATAGGAACTTATCATGACAAACAAAGGCATGGAATGAATCTACTAATTGCATAGATCAAGAGTCCCTTACTGACCATAAGCCAAAAAGGATCAGAAGATATGATGGCACCCACGTAAACATAGCAAGTTATTAAACAGATTCATACATGGCAGGAACATAATTATGAAGGCATGTAGATGAGCTTATGCAACTCACTACAGAGCAATACATGGCATAGCAAGGCACCCAACAGTAAGAAGACATGTTTGAGAAGCTAGGCATGGCAAGAGCAAGGTCATAGGATGCATGGATCACTAGCAAAACACATGGGAACAAGTGAACTTGATGTAAATAGGCTGACAGCAACATTATGAAGAAACTTTGGAGCAAGATATGAACAAGCTACAGCAAGCTATAAATGCTACCAGGGGCATGAATGGATAGAGGATGACATGTAGTCCAAAACATGTTTATAGAACATCTCCAGATTATGCATAGAATGATTAGTAGCAACATGTTTATATAGCATCACAAAATAACAGATTCAGCCTAGCAAAACAGCAACATCATGAGCACTACTTAACAAGCTCGATTGACTCACCACAAGTCATTGCATGACAATATAAGCATAGCATCATCAATAAGACATGTTTGTGAAACAAACCAAGTCAAGAACAAGTCCATAGCATGCAAGGATCAACTATAGCAAGCTTGGCCAAATTGAATAACATGTAAACAATCTGCCAGGAAACATTTTGAAGCAAAATAGAGCACTCAAATGACATGCTAGACTACTCCATAAATGCAAACAAGGGCAAGGATGGATAGACAATAACCACATGTTCAAAACACCCTTACTGAAGTATCTCAAAATATGCATGGATCTCTCTGTAGCATCAAGTTTACATGGCATCAAAATAACAGCAGAACAGGGACTAAAATCAGTAATATCACGATGCCTAGTTTGCATGCTTGTGCTAGTCACCAAATTGATCACAAAAATACATGGTAAGAACCTCTATAAAGAAGACATGGCATAGTTCAAAACACATGAAGACATCAACCTCATAGGATGCACACATCAATCATGGCAAAAATGACAAAAGAGCTCGTTCTGATAACAGACAGCAGAAAACATTATGAAGCACCCTTACAACGATGATTCAGGCATCAAGATGACCACAAATGAATATGATGCAATGGAACGAAATGATGTACTCGTTGAGGCGAACAATTTGACATATTACACGCACGAAACGTAGCTACAGATGCAGAGATACGGCATGACGAACATGGCATGAAAATTACTGAATCTGGGGACTTAGCAGATTTATCACCTCGGGGAAAAAGTCAACGGTGGCGCGGATATCGAGGATCACTGGAGAGCTCGTCGGAGAAGACGGGGAAGACACCGGGGAGGCAAATCCGGGGCCGGGGAGGTCTCCTCCGGCCGGATCTCGCCGAATCCGGCGCGGGACGGCGATGGGGCGCGAGGGAGGCGAGGCGAACTGGCGCCGGAGGCGAGCGCGCGGGGCGGCGCCGGTGTGCTCCGGCGAGG
>NC_041387.1:639738003-639745208 GCF_002162155.2 Triticum dicoccoides
CGGGACGGGGAGGGACAGGTGGCGCGATGCCACTGGCCCGAAGCGGCGGCGGGGTGACGTGGCGAGGCCGGATTGGCCGGGGCGACGTGTCCGGCGGACATGTCCGGCGCGGATGGACATGTCCGGCGGCGCGAGGAGGAAAACTGCTAGGGTTTCGGGGGTTTGGACTGCGGAATTTCGGGGGAGGGGCTATTTATAGATTTATGGGAGCTAGGAGAGTCCAAATGAGGAGAGGTTTTCGCCCACACGATCGTGATCGAACGACCGAGAGCATGGAGTAGAGTTAGATGGGTTTTGGGCCACTTTGGAAAGGGTGTTGGGCTGCAAGACAAAAGAGGCTTTACGGTTACCCGGTTAACCGTTGGAGTATCAAACGACCTCCAAATGGCACGAAACTTGACAGGCGGTCTACCGGTGGTATACCAAGGCCACTTGGCAAGCCTCGGTCCATTCCGAGAAAGTTTAATACCCGCACATGAAAAGAGAGAAGAGGGGGACTCCGGAGAGCATAGGAGCGCCGGATTGCAAAACAGACAATGGGGAAAAGGCTCGGATGCATGAGACAAACACGTATGCAAAATGAAATGCACATGATGACATGACAAAATGCAACACACAAGCAAATGACATGGCAACGGCGGCGAATAACTGGCAGACACCTGGCGCATCGAAACCGGGGCGTTACAACACTCCTCCACTAACAAGAGATCTCGTCCTGAGACCTTAGGACCGAGACGGAAGGGAAAAAGGGATGAGGTGAAGCAAGAACTCAAGAGATGAAGCAAAGAATCGAGAGCACTCGAGAAAAAGAGAGGAATGGCGAGAATAACGAGAATCGAAAGCTCACGAAATCAGATAGACTATGAAATCACTCGTTCTAACCGGAGTGGTTAGTTTGAGAAAAGAAACGAATAAGATTGAAAGGATTTAGGCAGCACTCCGGCTGAAACATGGAGGAATAGAATCTGAACTTGAGAAGATGGAATGACACTTGGCGAGAAGAACAATGCAATGCCTCCGGAAGAATTGAAAGAATTGAATGAAAAGAACTTAGAAGGAAGGATTGAATGGAGTTGTTGAGAAAATCAACAACGAAAAAAATAGACTTGTCGTGGACTTATGGAAAACATCTCAAAATTTATGAGCTGATAACCGACCACGAGCGGAAACGAATAAATAATTGGGAAGAAAGAAGAAATGCAAAACTCCACTTCAAAAGAAAATGAAGAATTACTTGCACTTCGAGACACGAGAAGAAAAGATACTTGAACTCCACTAACAAGAATCTTGATGAACTCTAGAAGAATGTATTAAATCATGAAGAACCACCATGAAGAACTCCAGTACAAAAGGATGATGAGATAGAATGAGGGATGAAAAGAATAAGATGAACCTTGCGGTGACTTAGATGGAGGTTCCGACGAAATGGCTGAGGAAAATTTGAACTCCGGAAAAGAAAAGATGAAAGCACTTGAACTAGAATTTATTCATCAAGAACAAACTCCGAAGGAAGGGATTAATCACTTGGATGAAATAAGAATAAGATTTATTGTATGATTATCCTTCATCAAATTAAATTGATGACAAGCAATGGATTTTTCATACTACTTATCCTTATTTTAAAAGAATTGAGCAGTGACATATCACAAACTTGAGAAGGTCTTCATGAACCACCGGTAGGATTGGAAAGAATGAATGAATTAAAATGATGATCAAGGAAAAAGAATATGAATGAACCACCGTAAGAATTTGGAAATGACTGATGGAAGAGAATGAATCACCGGGAAGAATTAGAGGAACCAATATGTTCGAGGGGATTTAGATGCAAAAGGACAAGGAGATCATAAGCTGATTAGAGAACACTTGAACGAGGCACCGGGATAAATAGAGAATGATAACTGGAATGACGAGGACGAAGAATTCTTCTGGAACGACGACTCCGATGAAAAGAAGCTTGAAAACATCTTCTGACAAACTCCGGATGGTTAAGAAAGAATATCTGACAAATGGAATAAATCGAGAGGATGATATGAAGCTAGAACCACGAATCTTCGAGAGAACAGACAAGGTTTACAAGAGAAACCTTTCTTCGGTCTTAAAATACTGAGATACTCCGGTAGAATGGAAAGCGAGGAGGTTGAGCCAACAATGAAAATGATTTGAAATCGATCTTGAAAAGGCATCTGACTGATGAAATTCATTCTTACGTCAGACTCCGAAAAGAATTGAGAATAACTCCGGGGGAATTAGAAGAGTCAGGTAAGATCCTGGGAAAAGACCTGTGGGTTAGGGCCCACTGAAGAGATAACACCGTTGAAAAGGATGATGAACAGATAGATGAAGCACCGGAACAATTGAAATATTTGAATGAGGTGACAACCTCGAATTAATTCGAAGACAGATGAATCTCCTGAGATTTCTTCCGAACTCCGGAATGATTGAATGGCGAGAGGCAAACGAGCAAGGAGAACACTTGAGCCGAGGAAAAGAATATGATCAACACCGAAAATTGGAATTAAATCCACCGGAAAAAGAAAGGGATGAAGAATGACGAACGAGACGAGAACTCACCGGTTGAAATGATTGAGGGAAAACTGAAGAGGCCCCGCACGAATGAAATTGATGTTCGAAACAGACTCAGACTCCGGGAAGAAAAGGGTGGGAGGGCGGGAAAACAAAATCATCTTGGAAGGGGAAATCGATGAATATCTTGAAGAGAAAGCAACAGTTGAAATCATTAAGGAGAGAGAGGAAAGACTTCGCACGAGTAGGATGGATACTCGATTACGGATTCCGGTTCCGAGAAGAAAAGGGGTGGGCGGGTGGGAAAGAAAACAACTGAGGATTGAACTCAATGACGAAGAGGCTCGAGTCGACTTGACGAGAAAATGCACCGGATGAAAAGAGCTGAGGAACAACGATCGGAAAACCAACTGCGTGATCCTAAAGAAAAATTTGAAAGGGAAGAGGAGTAATTCAAAACACCTACATCAAGATTCCTCACCAGAGCAACGAAGGGGCTGAGGAGTAAAAAGAAGTCCTACTCTCCGATATAACCAAACTCTGAAAACAGTTTTCTTCTAGACTCGACATCGGCCAACCTACACAATCAATCAAGGGGGCTCCTAGGGTCGGTCGAGGCTCTGATACCAACTTGTCACGCCCAATATGCGACCCTATCCAAAAGGAACTCGAAGGTCCCACCAAGGATAGACCCGCATATTGAAACGCTTTTGCAAGGTGGATATCATTACATCAACATTACATAATAGATGGGGATACATACATAAGGCATACAATGCCACATGAATACATCATCACAATACATAAGAGCATCATCCGACTACGGATGAATCACAAACAGAAACTCAAACTACATCCACCCTGCTAGCCCAGGCTGCCGACCTGGAACCTATCCCCTGACCGAAGAAGCAGAAGAAGAACTCAACGCAAGCAAGCATCGCTCTCGCGCCATGATCATCGCATAACCTGTACCTGCAACTGTTGTTGTAGTAATCTGTGAGCCACGAGGACTCAGCAATTCCCATTACCATGGGTATCAAGACTAGCAAAGCTTAAAGGGAAAGGAAGGGGTAAAGTGGTGAGGCTGCAGCAGCGACTAAGCATATATGGTGGCTAACATACGCAAATAAGAGCGAGAAGAGAACAAGCGGAACGGTCGTGAAGCTAGCAATGATCAAGAAGTGATCCTGAACTCCTACTTACGTCAAACATAACCAAAAGACCGTGTTCACTTCCCGGACTCCGCCGAAAAGAGACCATCACGGCTACACAAACGGTTGATGCGTTTTAATTCGTATCTGGTGTCAAGTTATCTACAACCGAACATTAACAAATTCCCATCTGCCTATAACCACAGGCACGGATTTCGAAAGATTATACCCTGCAGGGGTGTCCCAACTTAGCCCATGACAAGCTCTCGCGATCAACGAAGGAATAGACCTTCTCCTAGGAAGACCCGATCAGACTCAGAATCCCGGTTTACAAGACATTTCGACAATGGTAAAACAAGACCAGCAAAGCCGCCCGATGCGCCGACAATCCCGATAGGAGCTGCACATATCTTGTACTCAGGGCAACACCGGATGAGACTAGCTACGAGTAAAACCAGCCCTCAAGTTGCCCCGAGGTGGCCCCGCAAGCAGCTCAGTTTGGACCAACACTTAGACAAGCACTGGCCCGGGGGGGCTAAAATAAAGATGACCCTCGAGAGAGCGACTCCCAAGGGAAAAGTATAGGTGGTGGTGAGGCAAATGGTAAAACCAAGGTTGGGCCTTGCTGGAGGAGTTTTATTCAAAGCGAACTGTCAAGGGGGTCCCATAAATCACCCGACCGCGTAAGGAACGCAAAATCCGGGAACATAACACCGGTATGACGGAAACTAGGGTGGCAAGAGTGGAACAAAACACCAGGCAAAAGGCCGAGCCTTCCACCCTTTACCAAGTATATAGATACATTAATAATAATATAAGAGATATTGTGATATCCCAACCAAAATCATGTCCACCATGGAGAAATCTTCAACTTCACCTGCAACTAGCAACGCTATAAGAGGGTATGAGCAGAGCGGTAACATAGCCAAACAACGGTTTGCATAGGAAAAGGTGTCAAAGGTTAGAGGTTCATGGCAACTTGGGATGGCTTGATAAACATGTAATACGTAGCGCAACATAGCGATATAACGAAGCAACTAGCATAGCAATGATAGTAGTGAGATCCAGGGTAGCAGTCATCTTGCCTGAAATCCCGCAAGGAAGAAGAACGAGTCCATGAAGAAGACGAACGGATGAAGCCGAACCAAGTGCAGACGAATGAATCCTCACAATCGCAACAGAACAGGAACTATCGAGAAGAAGCACACAACATAGTAAACACACCACACATAAACAAGACATGATGCACAACAAGCATGATGCATGACAAAGCTACATGAAGCTACTCATAGCAACAGATGACGCAAACAAAAGCAACACATCAAGACAAGTTTAAATGAGGCCGGGAACAACATGTAACGATTCCGGTAAGTCCTCATATGCATATTTCGAAATTGGTCCAGATCTGAATAAACCTTATGTTCAAGTAGTTAAACATCAAGTTAAGATGCACAAGGATGATCTACACGAGATTCTAGTCAAGTTACATATAAAGTTCATTTAGTTCGGAACTACGGTCCAGAAGATATGAGCAAAACAAGTCAAACATGGCATTGATGCAAAATGCACCCAAACATCAAGCAAACACACCAAAACAAGGATGCAACATGATAATATGAAACTATATGCAAATCTAAGCAAGTTTCATATAAAGCACACTCAAAACGGAGCAACGGTTCAACACACACACACTATACAAGTTATAGCAACAATCTGTCCAAAACAGCAACTAGGCATATTGCAAGCATCAAAACAATATGCTACAGCACCCCAAAATGAAAAAAAAATACATGGGCATGATGTACAGGTAAAGCATTACAAAACATGAACACTGAGCTATCTCCAGAAATCACTAGAACATGCTCAAACACACATGGTAAGATTGCAAGTTATAACAATTTCAGACTTTACAGAAAATAACATCACGATGCAATGTTTAGAGCTATCAAACAACGTGTTACAGGAACTTATCATGACAAACAAAGGCATGGCATGAATCTACTAAT
The DNA here is from genome assembly GCF_002162155.2 of Triticum dicoccoides. Taxonomy (NCBI): domain Eukaryota; kingdom Viridiplantae; phylum Streptophyta; class Magnoliopsida; order Poales; family Poaceae; genus Triticum; species Triticum dicoccoides. The sequence continues at coordinate 639,743,684 of NC_041387.1, forward strand.
TGCATAGATCAAGAGTCCCTTACTGACCATAAGCCAAAAAGGATCAGAAGATATGATGGCACCCATGTAAACATAGCAAGTTATTAAACAGATTCATACATGGCAGGAACATAATTATGAAGGCATGTAGATGAACTTATGCAACTCACTACAGAGCAATACATGGCATGGCAAGGCACCCAACAGTAAGAAGACATGTTTGAGAAGCTAGGCATGGCAAGAGCAAGGTCATAGGATGCATGGATCACTAGCAAAACACATGGGAACAAGTGAACTTGATGTAAACAGGCTGACAGCAACATTATGAAGCAACTTTGGAGCAAGATATGAACAAGCTATAGCAATATATAAATGCTACCAGGGGCATGAATGGATAGAGGATGACATGTAGTCCAACACATGTTTATAGAACATCTCCAGATTATGCATAGAATGATTAGTAGCAACATGTTTATATAGCATCACGAAATAACAGATTCAGCGTAGCAAAACAGCAACATCATGAGCACTACTTAACAAGCTCGATTCAGTCACCACAAGTCATTGCATGACAATATAAGCATAGAATCATCAAGAAGACATGTTTGTGAAACAAACCAAGTCAAGAACAAGTCCATAGCATGCAAGGATCAACTATAGCAAGCTTGGCCAAATTGAATAACATGTAAACAATCTGCCAGGAAACATTTTGAAGCAAAAGTAGAGCAGTCAAATGACATGCTAGACTACTCCATAAATGTAAACAAGGGCAGGGATGGATAGACAATAACCACATGTTCAAAACACCCTTACTGAAGTATCTCAAAATATGCATGGATCTCTCTGTAGCATCAAGTTTACATGGCATCAAAATAACAGCAGAACAGGGACTAAAATTAGTAACATCATGATGCCTAGTTTGCATGCTTGTGCTAGTCACCAAATTGATCAAAAAATACATGGTAAGCACCTCTGTAAAGAAGACATGGCATAGTCCAAAACACATAAAGACATCAACCTCATAGGATGCACACATCAATCATGGCAAAAATGACAAAAGAGCTCGTTCTGATAACAGACAGCAGAAAACATTATGAAGCACCCTTACAACAATGATTCAGGCATCAAGATGACCTCAAATTAATATGATGCAATGGAATGAAATGATGTACTCGTTGAGTCGAACACTGTGACATATTACACGCATGAAACGAAGCTACGGATGCAGAGATACGGCATGACGAACATGGCATGAAAATTACTGAATCTCGGGGAAAAAGTCAATGGTGGCGCGGATATCGAGGATCGACTGAGAGCTCGTCGAAGAAGACGGGGAAGACACCAGGGAGGCAGATCCGGGGCCGGGGAGGTCTCCTCCGGCCGAATCTCGCCGGATCCGGCGCGGGACGGCGATGGGGCGCGAGGGAGCCGAGGCGAACCGGCGCCGGAGGTGAGCGCGCGGGGCGGCGCCGGTGTGCTCCAGCGAGACGGGGAGCTCGGGCCGCGGGGTCGGGGAGGCGCGAAGGGGCGAGGGGCGGAACGGCCG
>NC_041387.1:639745520-639753861 GCF_002162155.2 Triticum dicoccoides
GCAACCACGGCGGGCGGCGGCGGCTGGGCCCGCGGGGCCGAGAGCGGGCCTCGGCGGGCCAGCGGCGGGGCGCAGGACGGGGAGGGACAGGTGGCGTGATGCCACTGGCCCGAAGCGGCGACGGGGTGACGTGGCGAGGCCGGATTGGCCGAGGCGACGTGTCCGGCGGACATGTCCGGCGCGGATGGACATGTCCGGCGGCGCGAGGAGGAAACTGCTAGGGTTTCGGGGGTTTGGACTGCGGAATTTCGGGGGAGGGGCTATTTATAGATTTCTGGGAGCTAGGAGAGTCCAAATGAGGAGCGGTTTTCGCCCACGCGATCGTGATCGAACGACCGAGAGCATGGAGTGGAGTTAGATGGGTTTTAGGCCACTTTGGAAAGGGTGTTGGGCTGCAAGACAAAAGAGGCTTTACGGTTACCCGGTTAACCGTTGGAGTATCAAACGACCTCCAAATGGCACGAAACTTGACAGGCGGTCTACCGGTGGTATACCAAGGCCACTTGGCAAGCCTTGGTCCATTCCAAGAAAGTTTAATACCCGCACATGAAAAGAGAGAAGAGGGGGACTCCGGAGAGCATAGGAGCGCCGGATTGCAACACGGACAACGGGGAAAACGCTCGGATGCATGAGACAAACACGTATGCAAAATGAAATGCACATGATGACATGACAAAATGCAACACGCAAGCAAATGACATGGCAACGGCGGCAAATAACTGGCAGACACCTGGCACATCGAAACCGGGGCGTTACAGGTTATGCTATGGAGAGTGTCATGGGGGTTTAATTAGTCTATAATATGCGGATGACACCATAATATTTGTGTATAGTGAACCTAACAAAGCCACAATCATGAAATGGGTGTTGACTTGCTTTGAGCCGGTCTTTGGCATGAGAATTAACTTTGAGAAAGGTGAGTTAATCTCCTTACACCTAACCTCGGAGGAGATCACTTGCTAAATTGAGATCTTTGGGTGTCCAGCACTAGTAGAAAAAGGACCTAATATGAGACACATTAGTGCCGGTTGGGTTTTGAGCAGGCACTAATGTGTCCATTAGTGCCGGTTCCAATGGCTAGCCGGCCATTCTCATTAGTACTGGTTCATGGCGAACCTATAGTACCGGTTCGTGCCACGAACCGGTACTAAAGAGGGTGGTGGCATGGTGTTGTCTGTTTGGGGCCCGTCCAGCACCTTTAGTACCGGTTCGTGGCACGAACCGGTATTAAAGGTCGACATACATAAACGCTTCGTCCCCCCGAGCCACTCTGTTCTTCCCCTTTCCCCTCACTTCCTCTGTTCTTCCCCCTCTCTCCTCGAGCTCCTCGCATATTTTGCCCAAAATTTGTCAAGATTTGAAGGCCCCCATCCATTCAAATGATCACAAAGTTAGAAACTTTGTCCTTTCAACTCTCATTGCTAGATTAGCTCTTGCAATGCTTTGTATAGTGATTAATTTGGGAGGAATAATTATATTTGCTAGTGTTTGATTTATATGCAATTTGAGCACAAAAATAACACTTAGTTTGCATATGTAGGTGTGGTTTACTTAGTGCCTTCTAAATCTCCGTCATAACCACCGTCGATCGCCCGCACCATCTCGTCGCCGGCACCACCTTCTGGTGAGGCTCTTGTTCATGAATGTTTTACATTACCAAATTGATGTTTATGTGATTTGGATATATAGTTACTCGTATAATTATCTTACCCGTACGTTGTTTGTTATACATAGTGCCATGGTTTTGATATCCGTCCCCGTCGGCCCTCGTCCTTGTTATGATTCGGATGTGGTATATTCTCTTTTAAAAATAGTTGTTGCATTTCATGTTTATGACAAATTATGCCCATCAAGTTGACATAGATATTTTTATCTAGGAGGTATGTGAACCGGAAATTCCAACCGACCCTATTGTCGAGAGGTTAAATTTAGTTGAAAGAGAAAACGAGTATTTGAAAGAAAAATTGAAATGAATTGAGGGGGAGAAGATGGAATTGGAGTTGCATGTTGCCGATGTCGTCGATGATCACAAGATCAAGATGGAGAAAATGAGGTTGAAGATTAGAAAGATTAGAAAATATGCCATTGATAGTGTGGCTTGGTATCATTATGCTGTTGGATCAATTGTTACCTTAATTGCCATCTTCATCGCATTTGTTGTTGCATTTAAATTCTTTAGCTAGAGAGTTATTTGTATGTTGCATTTAATTAAGTGTTGTATATGAACTTTATGTATGAACTTTATGTATGAACTTGTATTAATTTGGTCTATTCGGTGTTGTGTAATGAAGATGAGCCGACAATGGATGTATGATGACAGATGCTCTCCCAAGTTCATTAATGGCGTGCATACTTTTCTGCTTGCCGCTGAGGCAAACAAGCGGGCGGATGGTTTTATGCCTTGTCCATGTGCTGGCTGTAAGAATGGTCACAGTTACTCTACGTCAAGAACCATTCAGGTCCACCTATTTGAGTCCGGTTTCATGCCCCACTATAATGTTTGGACCAAGCACGGAGAAATAGGGGTTATGATGGAAGACAATGAAGAAGAAGAGGACGACGACGGCTATCTTGGCCATGGGTTCCCTGAATACGATGGTACAACAATGGGGGAAGAAGCTGAGCCGGCAATACAGAAAGAAGCTGAAGAAGAGGCATCAGATGAGCCCGCTGATGATCTAGGTCGGGCCATTGCCGATGCCAAGAGAAACTGCGCAAGTGATCTGGAGAGGACGAAGTTGCAGCGCATGTTAGAGGATCACAAGAAACTGTTGTATCCGAATTGCGAAGCTGACAAAAAAAAGTTGGGCACCACACTTGAATTGCTGCAATGGAAGGCAGAGAATGGTGTATCTGACAAGGGATTTGGAAAGTTGCTGGTAATGATAAAGAATATGCTTCCAAAGGACAACGAATTGCCCGAGAGTACGTATGAAGCAAAGAAGGTTGTCTGCCCTCTAGGGTTAGAGGTGTAAAAGATACATGCATGCCCTAATGACTGCATCCTCTACCGCGGTGAGTACGAGGATTTGAATGCTTGCCCGGTATGCGGTGCATTGTTTTATAAGATTAGTCGCGATGACCCTGGTGATGTCGAGGGTGAGCGCCCCAGGAAGAAGATTCCTGTCAAGGTGATCTGGTATGCTCCTATAATAGCATGGTTGAAACGTTTGTTCCAAAACAAAGAGCATGCGAAGGCGATGCAGTGGCACGCAGAAGACCGTAAGAAAGACGGAAAGTTGAGAGCACCCGCTGACGGTTCGCAGTGGAGAAAAATCGAGAGAATGTACTGGGAGGAGTTTGCAGGTGACCCAAGGAACATATGGTTTGGTCTAAGCGCAGATGGCATTAATCCTTTTGGGGAGCAGAGCAGCAACCATAGCACGTGGCATGTGACTCTATGTTTGTATAACCTTCCTCCTTGGTTGTGCATGAAGCGGAAGTTCATTATGATGCCAGTGCTCATCCAAGGCCCTAAGCAACCCGGCAATGACATTGATGTGTACCTAAGGCCATTAGTTGAAGAACTCTTACAACTGTGGAATGGAACAGGTGTACGTGCATGGGATGAGCACATGGGGGAAGAATTTGACCTAAAGGCGTTGCTGTTCGTGACCATCAATGATTGGCCTGCTCTCAGTAACCTTTCAGGACAGACAAACAAGGGATACCGCGGATGCACGCACTGTTTGGATGATACCGACAGTATATATTTGAATAGTTGTAAGAAGAATGTGTACCTGGGACATCGTCGATTTCTTCCGAGCAGGCATCCCGTAAGAAAGAAAGGCAAGCATTTCAAAGGTGAGGTGGATCACCGGACGAAGCCTCGCTACCGTACTAGTGCTGATGTACATGATATGGTCAAGGATTTGAAGGTAATCTTTGGAAAGGGTCCTGGCGGACAACCTGTTCTGAAGGACGCTGACGGACGCGCACCCATGTGGAAGAAGAAATCTATATTTTGGGACCTGCCATATTGGGAAGACCTAGAGGTCCGCTCCGCAATCGACGAGATGCACGTGATGAAGAATCTTTGTGTGACCCTGCTTGGCTTTTTGGGCGTGTATGGGAAGACAAAAGATACACCATAGGCAAGGGAGGACTAGCAACGTATGCACGGAAAAGACGACATACATCAGGGTCAGGCCAGCTACGCTCTTACCAAAGAAGAGAAGGAAATCTTCTTCGAATGCCTGCTCAGCATGAAGGTACCGTCTGGCTTCTCATCGAATATAAAGGGAATAATAAATATGGCAGAGAAAAAGTTCCAGAACCTAAAGTCTCATGACTGCCACGTGATTATGACGCAACTCCTTCCGGTTGCATTGAGGGGGCTTCTACCAGAAAACGTTCAATTGGCCATTGTGAAGCTATGTGCATTCCTCAATGCAATCTCTCAGAAGGTAAGCGATCCAGAAATCATACCAAGGTTACAGAATGATTTGGTGCAATGTCTTGTCAGTTTCGAGTTGGTGTTCCCACCATCCTTCTTCAACATCATGACGCACGTCCTAGTTCACCTTTGCGAAGAGATTAACGTTTTGGGTCCTGTATTTCTACACAATATGTGCCCCTTTGAAAGGTTCATGGGAGTCTTGAAGAAATATGTTCATAACCATGCTAGGCCAGAAGGAAGCATCTCGAAGAGCCATGAAAATGAGGAGGTGTTACTTGGGTCGATGGCAGAGCCAAAGAAGACCTGGTGAAATCTCTGATGGAACATTTCACCCTACCAGATCATTTCACTAAAGCAGATGTGGACAAAGTCAAGGCCACTGCTCTTAAGAAGATGGCAATTGCATTCAACACCCACAAGAAAACTGTATGGGCCAACTACCTCGCTAATGAAAGGAAGACTCCAGATTTCAAGGGAACACTGGAGAAGCAAAGAGAACATTGGGACGATTTCGTGACCTTCAAGGATTCAGAAATATCTAAGGAACGGTCGATGAAAAACAAGGCAAATGCCGCAAGAAAGACGCAGTTCCATAGGCTGGGTCCAGGTGGCTACACGATGGCATTGCCTAAGTGGGATAAGTCTGAGCAAGAGATGGAGGATGCAGGGGTCACTCCGGTTACCCGGCACTAGCCCCCCAGGTGCAGAACTTGGTTCTATGCGCATGGGGGAGCGTTGGACCCGAAGACAGGCGGAGTTTCGCAAAAGGCAAGTCTAAAAGGAGCCGAACAAAAGATAATTGACGCAATAGATGAAGCTCGAAGGGGGGTGTTCATGCCCAACAGAGAGAACGACGAGCTTACGCGCGCCCTGGGAAATCCTGAACACCCGGGAAGAACACGAGGCATGGGCGTTATTCCTTGGTATGAGGGATTTTTAGAATGGAACGAGGACTACAGGAGCCGTGCAAGAAGGAAGATGGAGGAGGAGAAGAAAAGGAAGCTGGAGGAGGAGCAGAGGAAGCAGGACGCAGAACGCCTTCAAGGCCTAGAAGGAAGGCACGCGGACCTGGCACTCAAATTCCAGCAGCAGCAACAGCAGATCGACTCACTTAGCCAGGAAAGGGGGTCTCGGCAGCGGCAGCAGCAAGCGGATGATCGTCCAGCATTGGATAGCACCGTCCCATCCATGCCGAGAAGCAGCGTTGGTTCTGCCCTGGGCGACACACTGCTGGATAAATACCCTGTGGATGGCATCATAGAGAACACTAACTGCGAGCTACACTCCCAAATGAAGAACATATCCATGAAGGTGGCGGACGGCGTTGCTTTTCCAGTTACCCCCAAAGCAACCGACCATTGCATCCCGATTCCCGAGGGCTATGCTCGTGTCATGGTTGATGAAGTGGTGGACCCATATTCGGGGCTAACGCTTGACATTTGTGGAGGTGAAGACGAGCGCACACTCGGAGAGGCCATACATCGTATCATCCTATGGAGAAAGGATTGCATAATCTTTTGAAGTCCACCGACACCGCGTCGTCTGCCGACTCCTCGAAGTCCGTCACCGAGTCAGCAGACTCCCGCTCCTCCAAGTCCACGAACGCGTGAGACGACTCCTCCTCCTCGAAGTATGCCACCTCTTCCAAGTCCCTGAATGCGTGAGCTGACTCCTCCAGTTTCAAGCCCGGCACAGCGTCATGCCACTTCTCCGGTTGCAAGTCCGGCACCGTGTCAGGCCACACCTCCTGCTTCAAGTCCGGCACATCGTCAGGCCACTTCTCCTGGTCCAACTCCACGTCAGCCGTCTCCGCCGTCTTAGCAATCGCAGAAGAGACATCCCTCAGCTTTGGTGCGTAGCGGTACGAGTCGAGGTAGTTTAGGAAGTACAGGCGAAGGTAAGCGATATAAATATGGTCCAAGCCTCGCTCCTCTTCCTCAGAGGCCTTACGACATGACTACGGAGCAAAAGACAGCCATAGTGCAAGCCCAAGTGGACGCCCATTTTGGACCGAAACCGGCACAGCCGCCAAAGGAGAAAGTGCCTGAGAAAGTAATTGACCAATTCATTCGTATGGCTAGAGAACCAGCTCCCAAGCCTGTTGACTCGGACTATGAGCGCCAAATCAGGAAGGCACATCGAGCACGACTACAGAAGGAAGCGAGCTCAAGCTCGAGCCAACAAGCAGCTAGCAAAAAATGCGGGAAAACCATTCCCCAGTTGGGAGAACAAGCGGCGCAAGCGATCCCCCCGCTTGTTGTGCCAACAACACATGAGAGGAGTAGTACGCGCGCCAAATATTATTGTGGGCAAACCGTTAGCGTTCCCCAGCATGGCGATGTGGTAATAACAGAGGATCATATAATGCAGGCTCAAATGCTCAATATCTCTGTTGGACAACTCCTCGAAATCGAGCCCATGCCTACGCTTAAAGAATTGGAAAAAGTATGGCAATATGTCCGGGGCAAACATTTGGTCCATCCAGACAAGGTCAAGGACCTCCCAACGAGGATCTATCAATTGCATCAATGGTACATGAACATTACCAAGATTTCCAATCGAGAGTCCCTCATGGTGAATGTCAAGCATGAGCATTATTACCATGAGAAAGCTCTGGCCATTGAGTATCCAGAACTATTTCAGTTATTTAATCAAGACGCACTCGACAAGTCTATCGTCAGTTGCTATTGTCTGTAAGTGATTTCTTTCTGTAATTTAAGTCTCAAGCTAGTTATGTAGTGATAATTTTGATCAATCATTACATGTAATTATCCTTACTATATTCTTTTTCTGTGGTATTATATGCAGGATGAAGATGTATGAAATGAAAAAAGCTGGATGCTATGGCGTTGGGTTCATTGACCCAAATACCATTAATCAGGACATATGGGAGATTGACCTTGTAAAGCTGCTGTAGAGGAAAGCATGCTAGAGTTCTTGAAGCGCCTCAATACCTTCGAAGATATACTACTTCCTTACAACTTCTCGTGAGTCACACTGTCTTGTACTACAAATTCTATTTTTGCTTACTAGCTAGCTAGATGTTAATAATTAAGTGTATACGGTTTATGGTAGTTGATTAATTTTATGCACATGCCCGCTTAATTAAGACATGCAAACATGTGCGTATGCAGTTGGCACTGGGTCTTGATTGACATTAAAGTTGAGGAAGGAAAAGTTGAATTACTAGACTCACTAACTAAAGAAGATAAAGACTACACCATCGTGAAGGAGATAGTCAACAGGTAATTTCAATCATTATTAACTATTAGTTCCTGATATGAACTATTTAATAACCCCTTTATTAATTTTCTTTGCCGGCGGGCAGGGCATGGGCAAAGTTCATCGCGGTGACTCCAGGAGAATGGCCAAAAAAATTGTTTTGGCATCGACCCAAGGTAAGTAATTAAGTAGTACTAGCTAGCTACCATCTCTTTAATTCTTGTTTCAATATCATTAATTAATTATTATGCTTGATTAATCATTATCTGATTCAATTCCATTCTCGTAAAGGCACTGAGGCAGGCGAAAGGGAATAATCTGTGTGCATACTACGTTTGCGAGAACATTCGCATGATGACGTGCGAAAGGAGCAGATCTGATAGACAGGACTGGGTACGTTTTTGTCAGAACACTATTCATACCATTATCGATATCTAGTCACACAACTAACACACATGCATATTGATCTCCTTCTTAACAGTTCAGATCGGTGCGGGATAAGCTCCTACCATCGGACCGCATACAAGCACTTCAAGAGGAAATAGCCGGATTTTTGCTCGACCAGATCATAGATCCGAAAGGGGAATACTATTATCCGCTACCGCCCCCATGAACCACTTGTCATCGTGCTCCGAATGTAATAGTAATTGTATATGTATATACATGTGTATATGTGTGAATAGTTAATGGTGTTGGCTGTGAGACATTCGATGATATATA
>NC_041387.1:639754569-639784707 GCF_002162155.2 Triticum dicoccoides
TATATGCGGTTCTACGTACGAGAAAATCTATTTAATATATATGCATAACGTGTACAATTTGTAGTATCGTGAAATACCAGCAAACAAAAAAGAATTAAATGGAAAATAGAGCCAAATTGAAAACACAAAATTAAAGCAAAAATTAAAAAAACACCCAAACATTTAGTACTGGTTGGTGTTACCAACCGGTACTAATGTCCTACACGCACACGGGTCTGGCTCGTGTCACGTGTTTGCACTTTAGCGCCGGTTCGTGACGAACTGGTACTAAAGGGGGGGGAGGCCTTTAGTCCCCACTCTTTAGTGCCGGTTCGCCAACCGGCACTAAAGCCCGGTTCTACACTAGTGCAGTAGTCAAATTCCCTATTAATATCTAGGTGTTCCCCTACACATTGGTAAGTTGTCTGGGGAAGATCTCCACCCTTTGCTGGATAAGATTCTGAAAAGAATACCAAGGTGGAGAGGTAAGCTTCTTTCTTACAAGGGGAGGCTGATCCTTAAGAAAGACTTCTTAGCTAGTATACCTATTCACCTATTGCCTTCTTCAAATTCCGAAAGTGGGCTTTAACCTTGATCAACTCTTAGATGGCTAACTGCCTATGGGATGATAGATTATGAAGGACACAGGAAACTTCACCTAGCCAATGGGCAGTTAGTGTGTATGAAACAAGAATTTGGGGGCTTGGGGATCCCAAATCTTCATGACCTGAATATTTGCCTGTTAGGATCCTGGGTTAAAAGATATATGGCTGGGGAAGGGATGATTTGGAAGAAGTTTGTAGATCATAAATACCTCAAAGATGCCTACCTCAAAGATGCTCCTAACATCTTCTATGGGAAGGTAGGGGGAGCATCACAATTCTGGAATGGGGTCATGTGGGCTGCAAAAGCAGTCAAGATGGGGGTCTAGGTGGGTAGTGAGGGATGGCAAGAAAATCAGGTTCTGGGAAGACTCATGGTTTGGCTCATCCCCGCTTGCTATCCAATTCTGGGACCTTTACTGTATATGTAGAAAGCAGTGTAGCACCATTGATCAAGTGTGGGATGGACAAACACTTATGATTTTCTTTTGAAAGATTTTTAACGATAAAATGATGCTAAGATGGTATGAACTGGAAGAAATAGCCAAGAGTATGGCTCTCACCTCAGAATGTGACTCTCTGGTGTGGCAATATGAGGCTTCTAGCCAATATACATCCAGCTCTCTCTACACTATAATTAATTTCAGGGGGGTGACTCTATTCTTCTTGCCTGCTGTCTGGAAACTGGTGGTGCCTCCCCGCCACCGGCCGCCGGAGCGGGAGGCAGAGGGGAGGCAAATCCATGGGCTCACCAGTGAAATTTGGAGAGAAGAGTTTGCCCTAACCGCCTAGGACCAGGGAAGGAAAACAAGTAAAAAAAGAAGAGACTTTAGTGTATAGAAGTTCTTCGTATGTCTATAAGTAGACGGACAATTCTTGTTCCAATAATTAATTGCATACATACTGTCAAGCAAAAAAGAAACCACATTTTCACACATATTCTTCTACACTATATTACCAAAGAAATATGCCAATACGGCGACTCTACTAAGAGGTCAAAAATCAAAAATCATACAATGAATCCTATGAAACATATGGATCTATTTTTAGCCATGGCATGGTTACTAGTATGTTAGTACTGATCTTTTCAATTTTATTTTTAGTCGGTTTTATGGGTATTTCGGGATGTTAGCTGAGTGTAAAATATATAGACGCAAATACTCCCTCCATCCAGAAATAACCGACGTGGTTTTAGTATAAATTTAGTAGGGATCTATTTTTCATGTGTTATATATCCATACAAGGCGACATGTGTTTTTCCTGTAGTGCCAGTTATGAGACATTCGCAAAAAAAAACAGTTCTGATACAGAAAAGTGAATCTGGTATACAAGAGCACATGATGAATCCACTCTAAGAAGCGGCTTGTTTTATTCCAAATCAAAAATTAATACCGAGTAGTAGTAATTTGCTGTGTATCTTATGACAGTGAGTGAACATATGGTAGTACGTTATGACAACCAACGACCTCCGCACATTATGCCACACGTAGATGCGTACACGACTAGAAACGATCGAACCACGAAACAAATAAACACGTACGTAGACAGCCTGTTGCACTCCTCGTCAGACGCAGGTGGCGGCGCACTGGCTGTTGCAGTTCGCCGAGCACTGCTTGCTGGCAAACCTCATGCAGTCCGTGCACGCAGAACCGTTGGAGCAAGAGTCGTAGCACGATCGGGTCGCTTCGCCGTCGCAGTCGCAGCTGCCGCCGGTGCAGCCAGCCCTGCACTTCCCCATCACGTCGGACCTGCACTCGTCGCAGCTCGGAGCGTCGCAGGGCTTGCTACATTTCAGGGGGACGGAAACTCTGCACGTCGAGATGCAGTGCGGGCCACAGTCGTCGCACCGCATCGCCTGCGCTGGTCCCGGCGCCGGTGCTGGAGCCGCCATCGGCGGTTCTGGGCCGAGCGACGGACACCGTCCCAGCGAAGGCAGGACGAGCATGGCGAGGAAGGAGGCGACGGCGACCGCTCTGACAGCGAGGGTGGCTGAACCTGGAGCCATGTTGATTGGAGTAGAAATTAGAATGTGATTTGAAGATCCACTAGGTTGGGTGGTGTGCGTACGAAGGAGCAGAGCGGTGCTATTTATAAGCACCCAGGAGCTGCACGTCCTGACACTTGGCTAAAGTAGCTAAACTAAACGTATACTCTACCGTGGATTGTTTATGTGTTCACAATCATAAACTAAACTAAACGTATACTGTAAACGTATACTAAAGTAGCTAAACTAAACGTGTACCACGTCATAGGTCACAATCGAGATCTGCGCCATGCACGTTACTTCATGATTGCTCGCCCTGGACGCGGTTTCCTCGTGCTGTTGTGGAAACGAGGCAAGTTTAACCATGATGGATTCGACAAAATGTCAACTATTTCAGGGTATAGTACAGTAGAACTGCTTAAGTAAACGGCACGGTGTGTAGTGCAGATGCGGCCGGGATTCCTGGCTGATCGTTCGCGATTGCCCTGCGTGCATTCAGGTGTGACCCCTTTTTCTTTATTTCGAGATGGGTACGGCTGCTGATGTGGTCACTGATGTGTGTTTGTGTGTTTCACGAGGGCAAAGATCATCAGTTCATCACCCGCAAAAAAAAGAAAAAAAAGATCATCATTTCATGAAGTCTATTCTCTCGAATATTCAGAGATTCCAGTTTATTTCTGCTAGGAGGAGGGCTGTGCTGAACTTATTCTTTTAAATACGCGTCAAACATTTTACAAATACATGTTTTTTCAACGATACATTTTTTTAAAAGTATTTCAACGTTTCTTTAAATTTGTATTTTAAAATGTCATGATCATATTTTTGTAAATGTATATACAATTCTAATTGTACACAACATTTTCATAAACTATGCAAATATTTTTGTACATTATAAAAACATTTTTCAAATATAACGTACAAATTTTTAAATCTGTGAACATTTCTGAATGTTTTTTACATTATGCTAACAGTTTTTACACTGCATTAAGATTTTTCGTATTAATGTATTTTATAATTTTGAAATGAAATTAAGTCTGGGAATATATGTACTTTACCTGTTCTAAAAATATGAATAAATGTAAAAAAATAAAGAAAAAAGTCCATCCTTGGCCTATGAAAAACGCATGATCGCTACACATGTTTTCTATCCAATGGAAAGCTTCTAGCTAGCTAGGCCTGACCCATCTAGGTAGCAATTGTCACGTAGTAGTCGCTACGAGCGAGTTATAGACTTGCCCGATGGTGAGTCAAATTACCAAAAAAACAATTTGTGTTTGCCGATGCTTAATTGCAATACAAGCATGCGTGGTCCTTAAATGACCCAAAAATTTACACGTATTTATGTGTTTTCTCTTAATTCTTACATGCAACGAACTCGTATTCCTCAAAGTCTAAAAAGTGGCAGGGAACTTTAAAAATAGGGCTTACAAAATGGGAAAATAAAAAAAATGAAATACGCCCTCTAAATTACTCCCTCCGTTCCTAAATATTTGTCTTTCTAGATATTTCAACAAATGACTACATACGGAGTAAAATGAATGAATCTACGCTTTAAAATATGTCTACATACATCCGTATGTGATAGTCCATGTGAGTCGTAGCAGGCTTGCACTGCAACATACCTGCACGACGTAGGAGGTCCTGGGAGTACTTCTTCTGAGAAAGAGTCAAGCCACCATCAGAAGGAAGAATCTCCAGACCCAGAAAATAATGCAGTCTCCCAAGATCCTTAACAGCAAACTCAGCACCAAGAGAGGACACAAGCCGATCCGTAGCAGCAGCAGACGAACTAACAAGGATGGTGTCATCAACATAGACCAGAATGTACATAGTCACCTCCGATCGCTGAAAGATAAACAAAGATGTGTCCGCTGCAGAAGGCACAAACCCATGAGCACGAAGAGCAGCACCAAGACGTGCATGCCACGCACGAGGGGCCTGTTTCAGTCCATAAAGAGCTTTGACAAGACGACACAAATGATGTGACTGAGCAGGATCAACAAAACCAGGTGGCTATCGCATGTAAACCTCTTCCTCCAGAACTCCATGGAGGAAAGCATTCTGAACATCAAGCTGTCGAAGCGACCATCCTCGAGTAACAGCCAAGGAGAGAAGAACACGAATAGTGGTTGGTTTAATAACAGGACTGAATGTGTCTGCATAATCAATGTCATACCGTTGTTTGAAACCCTTGGCAACCAGACGTGCCTTGTATCTCTCAATGGAACCATCAGCATGTTTCTTCACCTTGAATACCCACTTAGAGTCAATGATATTGACACCAGATGGAGGTGGAACCAGGCGCCAAGTGTTGTTTCGTTGAAGTGCATGGATCTCCTCCTCCATCGCAGCACGCGTGTGTGGAATGCCAAGCGCTGCCTGAAAATGCCGTGGTTCAGCTGTAGGGTCGGCCTCAGTATGCGCCATACAGGCCGTAAGCCACGCAATAGTGCCATCAGTGCGCTTCTTCGGTTGGAAGATGCCACTTTTGCTGCGAGTATGAGGACGCAGGACAACAGGCGGGGGTGACGGTGGAGCAGCCACCACAGAGGAGCCACTGTCCATCAGCGGTGAAGAAGACGTGCCTGAAGTGGTCGGCGAAGACGAGCTAGAAGATGACGACCCAGGCGATGTAACAACCAGCGAGGCCTCCTGCCCATCCGATAGTGCCGCAGGTGCTGCCGGCCCATGGGGCAACGCTACGGGGTCGGCTGGTCCAGGCGCCAACACTGCAGGGTCAGCCGGTCCAAGTAGCTGCGAGGCCATAAACCCAGGCGACCCAGGCAGCAACACCGCGGGGTCGGCCGGCCCAGGTGACACCGGGGCGATGGACACAAGCGACGTGGGTGCCTCATCAAGTCCACGTGCATGTCCCATGCACTCGTGGTCGATGTCGTGAGCAGCCTACGTAGCAACAGGCGCAGACGGCGTAGTGGGAGCTGACTCAGGTGAGGCCTCACAATCATCCTCAAGAAGCTCAAGTCGCGCACCTCGTCCAGTCCCTGCACCATGGTTAGGCAACAACAGAGGAGAATATGCAGCATCCACAAATTGATCAGGCAAGATTGGAAAAGAGTGCAACTCGGTGACGGGAGTATCAGTGGATGATGTGAGCGTGGAGAACGGGAAGACAGTCTCATCAAACACAACGTCACGGGAAATGTAAACGCGATTCGTCGGAATGTGGAGACACTTGTAACCTTTGTGGAGAGGACTATACCCAAGAAAAACATATTTTTTGATCGATACTCAAGTTTATGCTTGTTGTATGGACGAAGATGTGGCCAACACGCACAACTGAACACTTTGAGGAAGGAGTAATTTGGAGTTTTATGAAGCAACACCTCGAGAGGAAACTTCATGTGAAGACATCATGTGGGAGTCCTGTTTACCAGAAAACAAGCAGTGACAAAAGCATCGCTCCAGAACCGAAAAGGAACAGAGGCATGTGCACGAAGTGTTAGGCCAGTTTCAACTATGTGACGGTGCTTGCGCTCAGCTGCATCATTCTGCTGATGTGTATGAGGACAAGACACATGGTGTGAGATGCCAAGCTTATGAAAGAAGGTGTTGACATTACGATATTCACCCCCCAGTCGGATTGCGCATTGATAATTTTGTGCTTAAGCAAGCGCTCAACATGTGCTTGGAATTGCATGAAAACATGAAACACATCAGATTTGTGCTTAATAAGATAAATCCAAGTAAAGCGACTGAAAGCATCGATGAAACTGACATAATAGTTGTGACCACCGACAGAAGTTTGGGCATAGCCCCACACATCTGAAAACACAAGCTCGAGGGGAGTCTTGACAACATGACTCGATACAGAAAAAGGCAACTGATGACTTTTTCCTTGTTGACAAGCATCACACACTAAAAACTCCTTATTACTCGACTCAACAGGAAGACTATGACGATGAAGCACATGGCGCACAATGGGAGTGTCAGGATGGCCAAGGCGAGAGTGCCACTGCGATGATGACACCCGAACACCATTGAAAACTTGAGGAACTCGTGCATGGGCTTGGGGCACATCAAGCGCATATAATCTATCGCGAGCTCGACCACTAAGTAGAACGTCCCTTGTGTCCCGGTCCTTAACAAAAAAATGGAAAGGGTAAAACTCAACAAACACATTGTTGTCACGAGTTAATTTAGGAACCGAGAGTAGACTACGTGTGACTGAAGGAACACGACGGACATCAAGAAGACGCAAAGTTTTAGTGGTACGTGAAAGAAGAGATGCCTGACCAACATGTGAAATGGGCATACCTGATCCATTGGCAGTGCGGACCTGATCATCACCGGTGTAGGCCTGGCGAGTGGCCAGCTTGTCAAGCTGGCTCGTCAAGTGGTCCGTGGCACCTATGTCCATGTACCATGCAGGGTCCACCGAATACGAAGGAGTGAATCCAGGCTCCTGTGTAGCAAGAGTAGCTTGCTTCTCGTTACCTTTCCCATTGTTCCCAATGCCACGGAAATCACGTTTAAAACGACGATGACAGCGAGACGCCAAGTGCCCCTCAATGCTGCAAAGCTGACACTCAACCCCACCACCACAGGCCTCATAGTGTAGCCGCTTGCGGCCAGTCATCGGAGGAGGCGGAGCAGGTGGGCGGGGCTGGTTACTCGTGGATGACGTTGCTTTCTGCTTGGCACCACGGGCACCCCCGCGGAGAGCAGCATTGGCAGACGGGCCCTCCGTATAGACGCCAGTGGAGCGGCGGGCAGCAAGACGCTGCTCGGTGTTAAGGAGGCGCGCATAGAGGTCACGAGGTGGCATCGGTGCGTCACGTCCATTGATGTTTTCAACGAGGGAATCATAGTCCTCATCGAGCCCATTGAGAATGAACAAAGTAAACTCCTCATCACGGAGCGGCTTCCCAATAGACGATAATGTATCAGCCAGACTTTTGACCTTGTTAAAGAAGGCCATGACAGAGAGATCATGTTTCTTGACCTCACCCAGCTGGTTACAAATAGCGGATGAACGGGCCAGCGACTGCGAGGAGAAGCTGGAATCGAGGGTAGCCCATGCATCCCTCGATGTCGCGGCAAAGACCACCATGCCAGCCACGGAAGGAGTGAGCGAGGACTGAATAGCATCCAGAATAGCCTGATCCTGAGCGATCCACCGACAATGAGCAGGGTTGTCCACCATGACGGAGCCACCAGTGGCCGGGGGCACCTAAACCGTGGCCGGGGGACATGGCAGCGTACCGTCAACATACCCCTCAAGATAGTGACTACGCATCAGCGGCAACACCTGAGCACGCCACAGGAGGTAGTTATCAGCAGAGAGCTTCACCATCACCAGATGAGCGAAGTGGAACGGTCCTGGTTCAGCCAGCGGTGCGGAGAGCTGTGAGTCGTACACCGGAGGGGCGTTGTACGGAGTCAGTGCATCAGCCGACGGTGGCGCATGGTAGTGTTGGTGATGACCGTGGGACGCCGGAGGAGGTGCACCGTAGGGCTACAGCGGCGCGACGTACGGCAGAGGGGCAGCGTAGGGAGCGCCATACGACGCCTTGTAGGACACCGCGGAGGATGAGGCATACGGCACCGGTGCAGTATACGGCGGCGGCGACGGCGCGACGTACGGCGGCGGATAGGGGCCGCCGTAGGGCACCTGGACGTGGGCACCTTCGAGACCGGAAACCGGTGGGGCAGCACGCAGTTGATTCCCATCGTAGGGCAGCGGCGCAGAATACAGCTGATGCCCGCCGTACGATGCCAGCGAGGCATCACGTGGCAGATGCATGCGATCGGTCGAGGTGGAGCGCTGCAGGGGCGCATCGCGGCCGATCGGTTGCGTTGGCGATTGGGGCGCGGGCGGACACGAGGCACTCGGCCGGGCCCAGGCGAGCGGTGCAGAAACCATGAACGGCGAGTCCATGGCTAGGGTTGACGGAGGCGGCACGGCGGCGGAGGCCGACGCGGCGGCGACAGAGGAAGCGGAAGCACGGCGCGAATTGAACGCGTCGTCTGATACCATGTTAGACAAACTAGGGTTTGACACAATGCTCGAAACGTTAAAAAGGTGAGAGAGCTGGGAATCGAAGCCACGCCAGGCTTGTTACCACCTTTGAGCTCTAACCACCGCGCCATCGCCCTCCTAGTGTGAACAGTAAATTCACTCGCGCATTTTTATTTGTTTCTTCTGGTTCGCAAACGCCCGGTTTTGGGAAGCTTCCAGAGCCTTCCCAAAATGGTTTTCCCCGGTTTGCGGTTTAGTTTACGGATGGTTTTATTCCGTTTTTCCTTTTTTCCTTTTTTTAATGCGTGATTTTTAAAAGGATTTCGTGTTTAAACAATCGATGAACGATTTTGCAAAATCGATGAACTTTTTTAGATTACATGAACTTTTTTAAAATTCGATGAACTTTTTTTCAAATTCGATGAACTGTTTTTTCTAAATTCATGAACTTTTTCAAATTCAATGAAATTTTATAAAAATAGATGAACTTTTTTCAAAAACTTTGAACTTTTTTAAAATTCGTTGAACTTTTTTTCAAATTCGTTGAACTTTTTTTCAAACTCAGTGAACTTTTTTTAAAATCAATGAACTTTTTTTTGGTTTGATGAACTTTTATTTGAAATTTGATAAACTTTTTTCGAAAATCACTGCACTTTTTTGTTTTGTGAACTTTTTTCGAAAATCACTGAACTTTTTCTCTTTTCCCAAATTTGATGAACTTTATTGCAAAATCGATGAACTTACTTTAAAAATCAATGAACTATTTTTAGTTTTGTTAAATTTTTCTCTTTTCCCAAATAATTCAAAAGAATTAAGTGGTACAGTAGATGAATGGTTCAGTTCAATATATATAGCGCTGCGTATTTGTTATTAGGCATTTGCCTATGTTACTAATCAGGAAAGGCAAGTAGTTCGTGTGGATGGTGGCACCTGTGCGTTAGTACGATGTAGGGAGTTCGAAACCTGTGCAACGCAGCTTCCAGCTGCGTTAGGTTTGTAGTAGTTTCTCAAAATTAAGTGTTGATCGCCTTCCTGGTCGACAATCAATCACCTAGACCGAGACGACCCTGTCTGCTGCCTGCGACTCTGAATGCATCCAGCTAGTGACGGACCCGAAAATGGACCAGGCCCCAGGCAATCTGGGCCAAAGACCATGCAACCTTCGTTGATTGTAGCATTTTACTACGGTAGCAATAGTGCTACAATATATGAAGGAAATGGGCCTCACACCCTAGGTTGTTGTCCCTTCTGCCCGGGGCCTGAATCCGCCATGCATCCAGCAGAGCCAGTTTAAGGCAGCCGCCATAGCCGGCAGGAGCGAGTCAGTCCATTCCATTTGGAACGATAAGGATCCGTAGAGCCTGAGACCTCAGAAGCCTCTTGCTGCCATGAATCTGCAGAAGGTACCAGACGCCAGTGGGTGCTCCACCGAGCCGCTGCGATGGCCTCTTTCAATAACATGTGCCCTAGCCTCTTCCATCTCTTCTGGGAGTAAGACATGTTCTTCACCATTTTCCATCTTGCAAGATGTATCCCGCATGGTGATAATAAATGCATCCTTTGCAAATTGCCTATGCGTAGAACTTATCTTTTTTAACTAAAACATAATGACTTTAAACTTATGCTCATAAAACACTTATTTTTAGACCTGAATTTATCACAGAAAATAAAAATATCATATATAATCACAGCTTATTTTTGAGGCGCGGCGTGCCACCGCGCGGGTTAAGCTAGTACATTCATAAGATGTAAGATACATCTCGGGTCAGTGAGTGGATTGATGATTTTTGAAGTGCCTGCACAGACGTGGTGCTGATATTAACCTGTATACATAACAGTAAATTAGCATCTACTAGGTAAAGTAATTGACATCAATTAAAAATCATCTTTACAAGGGAATTAAAATTTGATTTATAGAAAAATATATATTCATTAATACAATATATAATAATAAATAGGTACAACTATGGGAAAAAGTTAGGGCGAACTAGAGAAATGCGTTTTAGTGCATGGACTCAATGCGGTCGTTATTAAAAAAATGAAAAGCATAGTTTAAATTGTCAAATGAAGGAAATTCCACATTTTCGTATGGATGTATATGAGCTCATGTGTAAATTTTCATGCTGGAATACGTACATTCACAAGCAAAGTAAACAAAAGGACAAAATCATGGTTTTCAAAACAATGAAGCGTGTGTACTTTTCATTACCAAAACTAAATAGTTTGCCTCTTTTTGTGTAGCACATCCGCTAATATCTTTCATTATGAATTTTTACATACATGTACTGTACTTCCATACGAAAATATAGTTTTTTGCTCAAAATTATCCGAAACTTTGAAACACGATTTATTTTTAATTTTTGATAAAAGGGCTCCATGTAGCTCGGCCACACAAACGCCGCACTCCATGCAAACTTCGTATACAACTTAAATAGCTAAAATTAGAATAAAATATGCTTGAAAATATTTTAGCTCTATAATAAATATTACTACTTCCTAAACATAATGAGAAATAAAAATGTATTTTAAAATGTTTTCATACAAACAACATAGGCAAGAGACATACACTAGAAGTGACTTCAATATTTATCAAAATAAGTAATCTATAAATAGGTAAAGTAGAAATAAACTACTTTTGAAATGAAATTAGAAATCAAAATATATTAACAAGTTGGTTCTCATGGACTACGTATGTAGAGATGCCAGAACTATCAACTAGAAGGGACAAAAGAAGTGACAAACCTAGATGGGGGAAAACAGTATATGTGTTGGCATGCCTGCGTTTTTTATGTAGTTCAGTCGAAGGAAAAACATGAAATATGCTACATGATTGGGTTTGGATTGCAAGGAAAAAGTTTGTCCTGAATAGAGTGTACAACTCATTGCCTTCATGTACCGGTTCACATTAGAAAGGTTTGGAACAAGAAGAAGTAATGAGTAAGTGACAATTGATTTTTGAGCATTCATGACATCATGTAAGAATAATCATGGGTTGATGTTAATGTGCTTTGTGTGCGCAAATAGTCTATCTGTGTGTGCACGTATATCACACGAAGAAAGAAAGATAATATTTGGCAACTATGTGATAAGAATCACTTCAAAAAAACTATGTTATGGATTTTTTCCTGTGCATGAGTAGAAATGGATAAACTATGAAAATAATGTGGAATCATGGGGTTGTGTGATATATTATACTAAAAGAATAAATGATACACTCATTGGAACAGAACAATGTAAGGTTTGCCTATAAGTCGATAATCTTTAGATTTAACTATTGGATGAAATTTTTGTTACAGATATAAATCATATACAAAGCTTTTGTACTAAAATTTACTAATGTACTTTCTTAATATATAAAATAGAAACTAGAAGGAAACAAAAGTTGTCAAAATGGAATAGGCAAAAAAATTAATTTAACATCTTTACAAGACTAATTTATATTGAATTCAGATATTGATCAAGGCTATCACAAATTCAACATAGAGAAGTGTACTCTTGCAAAAATATTTAGGTGTTCGGTTTACATTCTTAACTCACTCTAAATTGTGGATTACAATTTAGATGATCGGGATGGAGTCAAGTCAAACAAACAATTATCACGAACTGGTGATGATGAAGACATTGAGATTGCTCAGGTAAAATGATATCAATTTTGTAGATTTTGACCAAACATATTTATATAAAGATATAGTCAAATTTTTGTAAAGGAGCATATATCCGAACATGTAATTCTAATAATATGTAAAAATCTAGCCACGCAAATGCGCGGGTAGCTACGCTAGTTAATTAGAATAAACAAAGTAGAAATAGTATATTTTGTCTGTTTTCTGAATATTCATGCAATAAAAAATATCCCGAAATAAAAGTTCTCCAAATGCCCTGCCAATTTAATACTCCCTCCGTTCCTTGATGTAAGGTGTATAGATTTTTTAAAAAAATCCAAAATATAAGGTGTATTGCATTGCACCACTCGTCTAGATAATGTTTTTAGGGATTTGATTACATTTTCTTATATTAGGCAAGCTCCTCTATTTTCTCATGGCAATTAGTTAGGTGTAATCTCGCCCAAAACTTGTGAAATTTTCTCTCCTTGTGCGTTCTTTAATTTCCGTGCCAAAAACTATACACCCTATATTTAGGAATGGAGGGAGTGTGATTTTTTCTGAAATATTTGAGAAAATATGGCACTGAGAACACAGCAAGGGGAGCAAGCACCTGGCCACGAGGGTCCAGGGCGCGCCCACCCCAACAGGGCACGCCCCTGCCTCGTGGGCCCATGGTGGCCCCCTCCACGTATTCCTGCACCCACACACTTCTTCCTCCCAAAAAATCACTATCCAGCTCAAGCACGAGTTCTAGCTCATTTTGCTGCCATTTTCGATCTCCTTGCTCAAAGCTCCATTCACAAAACTGCTTTGGGGGATTGTTATTTGGTAGGCGACTCCTCCAATGGTCATATTAGTTTTTGTTCTAGTGCTTTATTCATTGCAATTCTTGCTGCTAAGGTGACCCTGTTCTTGAGCTTGCATGTTAAATATATGAGGTCCTAAGTAATTCTAATGCATGATAGAGGCTCTAGGCACTTGTGGGAGTAGTTGCTATCAATTTTATTGAGTTTGGTTCACTTTTATTTTGAGTTACTAAAAATTTCCGAAATTTTTCAAAGGAAGAAATATGTCCAAGAAAATGTATCAAGGTGGTTCTTCAAGGAAGAAAGGACCCAGGCTCGCAATACGTGAGCAGGATGATGAACCACCAAGGGTAGCCCACGTGCGACCTTGCGAATGGCCGTCAGAGGAGTTTATGGTCAAAGCGGGCATCAAGGATGAATTTGACGCATATGAGCGTAATGCTGACCTTGAGGACTTCATGCAAGATAAGTGTCCTCAATACCACTGTTTGACTGATTCATTTGTGAGAAGGTTTAAATTTACATCTTCGTGCAATTCTCAGAATGTCCTGTTTGATCTTTATGATAAATCTTATACGATGGACTTAGAAGACTTTACTACTGCTTGTAAATTCCCGCAGTGGGGCAGTGTTAATGAACCTCGTAAATCTGAATATTAAGACTTTCTTGCTAGTATCACTGTGGGAGAATCCAGAGAAATAGCAGAAACTACCATAGGGACCGTTCATTTTCCTGCTATACATTATTTTGCTCTCTTCGTTGGTAGATGCATTAACGGTAAAGATGAAGCATGCCACATGTGTGTCTCTGATCTTTGTGTTCTCAAGAGTGTTGTATTAGGTGATAAACAATACAACTTGGGGGCAATTGTTGCATGTAGGTTGCATCATAATGGTTTAGATGGAGACTTGTTTGGAGGAATTTACGCGACCCGTATGGCTAATTATCTTGGTATACTTGTGCATGAAAATGATACAGAGTTGCTTCCCGCTTATTTAGATTATAATGCCATGGTTAGTCATCATTTTCTTGAGAGGAATGAACAATCCCTCCAATATCGACTAATCTTTGAAAGACGTTGCATTGTCCATATTACTCTCCCTGTTCCTGCCCTCTTTGACTATCAGGCAAAAGGAAGATATGTTATAACCAGGGAGGAGGCGAATGAGTACGAGAGGAGGACGAAAGCGGCTCACCGCCATGCTGCAGCTCAGGATGCAATGGCTGCTGCATCTCAGTACGACCCCAATTACAACTTCGGATATCCACCAGGCCATCCATGGACATAAACCAACTTTGGCCAAAAGCCTAAGCTTGGGGGAGTATGTATTTCTCACCGACTTTACATTCATGTTCACACACTCATTCTAGTGTCGGTGCTCATACTCTTTCATTGTACTATCCATGCTAGTTTATTTTATTTTCTTGCTTTCTTCTTGTGTGTTTGAATAATCTTAAGAAAAACAAAAAAAAATTAGTAATAGCTTTTAGCTAGTTTATTTTTCCATGCCCGTAGTAGTACTAATTAAAAAGAAAAACTCAAAAAGATTTCTCGTCTTCTTTTTTGCTTGTTGGGAGCTTTCCCGTGTAAATAGTTTTATTTCTTTTCTCTTCTTTGGGGTTCGAAAGGAGAAGACCTTGATGAAATTGTTGAGTGGCTCTTTCATGCATAATTGATTTATTTAACCAAGAGCCTATATTACTTTGTCTTCTCTCTTGAAATTGAATGCTCGCAGATTTTAGCTTAGTCCAATGCACGTGCACTATTATTATTATTCACACCGTTCGGTCGTGCAAGTGAAAGGCGATAATGATGATATATGATGAAATGATTGAGATAAGAGGAGCTGGTATGAACTCGACCTTTCTTGTTTTTGTAAATATGATTAGTTCATCGTTCCTGATTCAGCCTATTATGAATAAACATGTTTACAATGACAATTAGAGACTATAGTTTCTTATGTCATGCTTAATTAGCTAGGAGTTTATAATGGTTTACCTTGCGTGCCAACATGCTATTAAAATGGTTGTAATGTGGTATGATAGGGTGGTATCCTCCTTTGAATGATTCGAGTGACTTGACTTGGCACATGTTCACGCATGTAGTTGAAACAAAATCAACATAGCCTTCACGATATTTATGTTCATGGTGGATTATATCCTACTCATGCTTGCACTCAGTGTCTATTAATTTTAATGCATGTTAACGACTGTTGTCGCTCTCTAGTTGGTCGCTTCCCAGTCTTTTTCTAGCCTTCACTTGTACTAAGCAGGAATACTGCTTTGTGCATCCACTTACATAAACCCCAAAGTTATTCCATATGAGTCCACCATACCTTCCTATATGCAGTATCTACCTGCCGTTCCAAGTAAATTGTATGTGCCAAACTCTAAAAATGAAATTCTGTTTTGTATGCTCGAACAGCTCGTGTATCAACTAGGGCTGTCTGTATCTTCCATGTTAGGCGGGTTATTCTCAAGAGGAGTGGACTCCGCTCCTCACTCACGAGAAAATGGCTGGTCACCGGGATGCCTAGTCCCATGCTCAAATCAAATCAAAATAATTAAACAAAACGCCCCCAGGATTGTTGTTAGTTGGAGGCACTCATTGTTTCAGGCAAGCCATGGATTGATGCTTGTTGGTGGAGAGGGAGTATAAACTTTACCATTCTATTTGGGAACCGCCTATAATGTGTGTAGCATGGAAGATATCAAGATCTCTCAGTTGTTATGTTGACAATGAAAGTATACCACCCAAAATATTATTATCTCTGTTTCAAAAATCGAGCTCTGGCACCTCTACAAATCCTTGCTTCCCTCTGCGAAGGGCCCATCTATTTACTTTCATGTTGAGTCATCACCCTCTTATTTAAAAGCACCCGCTCGAGAGCACCGCTGTCATTTGCATGCATTACTATTAGTTTATATTTGGTATGACTATGACTGGATCTCTTTTACCATGAATTACAATGTTTAGTCAGTCCTTGATCTTTAAAGGTGCTCTGCATTTAAGTTTTGCGGTCTCAGAAAGGGCTAGCGAGATACCATCTTGTTATATTATATTATGATTGTTTTGAGAAAGTGTTGTCATCCGAGTTTTATTATTATTGCTCACTAGTTGATTATGCCATTGATATGAGTAAACATGAGACCTAAGTGTTATTGTGAATATGGTTAGTTCATAATCTTTGCTGAAAACTTGAATGCTGGCTTTACATATTTACAACAACAAGAGCAAATAGAGTTTGTAAAAGTTTTTCTTTCACTTTCAGTTTATCAACTGAATTGCTTGAGGACAAGCAAAGGTTTAAGCTTGGGGGAGTTGATACGTCTCCATCGTATCTACTTTTCCAAACACTTTTGCCCTTGTTTTGGACTCTAATTTGCATGATTTGAATGGAACCAACCTGGACTAATGATGTTTTCAGCAGAACTGCCATGGTGTTATTTTTGTGTAGAAATCAAAGTTCTCGGAACGACCTGAAACTCCATGAAAGTTATTTTTGGAATTAATAAAAAATACTGGCGAAATAATCAAGGCCAGGAGGCCCACACCCTGTCCACGAGGGTGGGGGTGCCACCCCCCTAGGGCGCGCCCCCTGCCTCGTGGGCCCCCTGGTGCTCCACCGACCTCAACTCCAACTCCATATATTCACGTTCGGTGAGAAAAAATAAGTGAAGAAGGATTCATCGCGTTTTATGATACGGAGCCGCCGCCAAGCCCTAAACCCTCTCGGGAGTGCTCATCTGGAGTCCGTTTGGGGCTCCAGAGAGGGGAATTTGTCGCCGTCGTCATCATCAACCATCCTCCATCACCAATTTCAAGATTCTCACCGCCATGCATGAGTAATTCCATCGTAGGCCTGCTGGACGGTGATGGGTTGGATGAGATTTACCATGTAATCGAGTTAGTTTTGTTAGGGTTTGATCCCTAGTATCCACTATGTTCTGAGATTGATGTTGCTTACTAGGGCCCAAGTGCCATGATTTCAGATCTGAACCTATTATGTCTTCATGAATATATGTGAGTTCTTGATCCTATCTTGCAAGTCTATAGTCACCTATTATGTGTTATGATCCGTTAACCCTGAAGTGACAATAATCGGGATACTTATCGGTGATGACCGTAGTTTGAGGAGTTCATGTATTCACTAAGTGTTAATGCTTTGATCGAGTACTCTATTAAAAGGAGGCCTTAATATCCCTTAGTTTCCATAAGGAGCCCGCTGCCACGGGAGGGTAGGACAAAAGATGTCATGCAAGTTCTTTTCCATAAGCACGTATGACTATATTTGGAATACATGCCTACATTACATTGATGAACTGGAGCTAGTTCTGTGTCACCCTATGTTATAACTATTACATGAGGAATCACATCCGACATAATTATCCATCACCTATCCAATGCCTACGAGCTTTTCACATATTGTTCTTTGCTTAGTTACTTTCCCGTTGCCACTGTTACAATTACTACAAAACTGCTACCGTTATTTTTGCTACTATTACCGTTACTTCCATACTACTTTGCTACTAAATACTTTGCTGCAGATACTAAGTTATCCAGGTGTGGTTGAATTGACAACTCAACTGCTAATACTTGAGAATATTATTTGGCTCGTCTTGTGTCGAATCAATAAATTTGGGTTGAATACTCTACCCTCAAAAACTATTGCTATCCCCTATACTTGCGGGTTATCAATCACATCACAATATTCCCTGCAAAAACAAGTTAGATGCCCTCTACTTTGTTGTTGCAAGTTTTACTTGGCTACTACGGGCTTCTAGCAAGAACAGTTCTTACATACGGCATAAAACCACAATGGTGATTTATCAAGTTTGCTGTTTTAACCTTCAACAAGGACTGGCCGCAGTCAAATTCAATTTAACTAAAGTAGGATAAACAGACACCTGCCAGCCATCTTTATGCAAAAACTAGTTGCATGTCTGTTGGTGGAACCGGTCTCATGTACTTGGACATGTAAGGTTGGTCCAGGCCGCTTCATCCCACAATGCCGCTGAATCAAAATAAGACGCTGGTGGTAAGCAGTATAATGATCACTGCCCACAACTCTTTGTGTTCTACTCGTGCATATCATCTACGCATAGACCTGGCTCATGATGCCACTGATGGGAATCGTTGCATGGAAAACAAAAAATTTCTATGCACATGCAATGATCTATCCATGGAGATGCATAGAAACGAGGGGGAGAGTGTGTCTACGTACCCTTGTAGACCATAAGCGGAAGCTTTTAACAACGCAGTTGATGTAGTCGAACGTTTTCATGCTCCAGCCGATCAAGTACCGAACACATGGCTCCTCACGTTCTACACACGTTCAACTTGGTGACTTCCCTCACCTACTTGATCCAGCAAGACGTCGAGTTAGTAGATGAGTTCCGTCACACGACGGCGTGGTGACAGTGATGGTGAAGTGATCTCTGCAGGGCTTTGCCTAAGCACTACGAAAATATGATCGGGGGTGTAAACGGTGGAGGGGGGCGCCGCACATGGCTAGGTAATTGTCTAGGTAATTGTCTGGGGTGTGTAAACGGTGGAGGGGGCGACCCCCCCCCCCCTTTCCTTTCCCCAATCAACCTCCTGCCATAAGGGGGGCGCCACCCCTTGTGGGTTGGTTTGCTCCCCTCCTATGGCCCATATGGCCCATAAATTCCCCCTAGTGTGTCCGGTAACCCCTCTGGTACTCCGATAAATACCCGATACCCTCCGGAACAATTCTGGTGTCCGAATACCATCGTCCTATATATCAATCTTTACCTCTCAACGATTTCGAGACTCCTCGTCGTGTTTGTGATCACATCCGGGACTTCGAACAACATTCTGTCACCAAATCACATAACTCGTATAACACTATATTGTCAATGAACATTAAGCATGTGGACCATACGGGTTCGAGAACTATGTAGACATGACCGCGACACCTCTCTGGTCAATAACCAATGAGTGAAAGGCACCGACGAGTGAAAGTATTGTCCTTGTTAGGAGAGTTGAAGAGGCTGGTGGTGGAGGAGGAGGTAGTGGCATGCATGGCAATGGCGGTCGTGCCCACTTGATTATCATCACTGTCATCTTCATCTCCGGGCATGTACTCCTCATGGACTAGAGCCTTGTCATCTTTCCTCTTTGAGAACTTGGTGAACTTCTTTTTCTTGAGAACAAGCTTCCCAGACTTGTCTTCACGTCTCTCATACGGACAATCATGCACAAAGTGTCTTGGGCTATCACAATTTTAGCATTTTCTTCGACCAAATTATCTTCCTTGAAGATCCTTCCCTTTGTTTGCCATGGTCCCGGAGTACTTTTTGACTAAGAGAGCCATGTCTTCAGCAAAGTCATTTGTCGGGCATGAAGTGTCAACATCTTCCTCACATGTCTCTTCACTCACTTCTTCATCCCTTTAAGGTTGACTAATCACTTTCTTGGCCTTCAAGGCAAGATTGGAGTTCTTGGTTGCTGGAGTAATTGCAAAGGTCTTCTTGGACTTGGTCTCCAAAAGAACATGAGTGGAGAAAGTGGAGACAACTTGAGTCGCGGTCAACTTGTGATAATCCGGACATTGATGTATCATCATCACCATGGTCTGTTCCATGAGAACTATAGCATCTATGAACTTGTCCTTGATGAAATCATCATTTGCCCAAATGCACCCAAAAGTTCTCAAGTTGAGCACAAGGTACTTCAACCTTCGGTAAACCTCTTCCGCGGACTCACCCTCATTCCTCACAAATAGATTGACATCTTGCTAGATCAAAGACAATCGAGGTCTTCGAATTGCTTCATATCCTTCGAGAGATTCCTCAAGGCAATACCAAATTTCCCTGCGGTCTTAAGGAGAGCAATGGAGTCACTATAGTCATCGGTCACCGCGATGCGCAACATGCTATGGGCGGTTGCATTGAGTTGATAATCAACCGCTTCTCTTGGAGTGAGATTCATCGGGTTCTTTGGGTTGAATCCATTAACCACAATCCACCATAGTTGAGTTGATGCACTTGGAATGGGAGACTCCATATCTAGCTTTCGTTTAGCAAACGCATTAGCTCTCAAAGGGAGAGGAGGCCCGGCAAGATTATTGCAAGGATGTTGCAAAGGTTGGGGTGAGGAAAAAGGTTCCACGACATTGTACTTGGGCCGAAGATGCAAGGGGTTCTCTCGAATTATCCGCAACATGAATGGCATTTAGATCAAATGAGTTTCATACAGATGTCGAGGGCTTTAAGCAAGCATCAATTTCCTCCTTGACCGAGGAACGAACTTCTTTCAACATGGCGGTTTTGAGGTCCGCGAACATTGAAAGAATGTCGCCCGCGGTTAAGGGTGCACCCGGGTTTATGGGATCGGCGGGAGCAACACCGGAGTACCAAGTGCTTCGGGCACGGTGAGGGGGGGTTAGGTTTTCACCATCCTCCGCAACGGGTGCGCCACCTCCCACATTCCCTAGTTCGGTCATATCCTCTAAGGTTGTAAAACCTTATTATAGAGCATGAGACTCTGATACCAATTGAAAGGATCAATACGGTCAACTAGAGGGGTGAATAGGAGACTACAAGTTTTAATGTTTCTTGTCAATTTTAAGGTTTAGCGGACAAATAGAGTTCACTAGATATGCCACTAGGTGAACACAACCTATATGACAAGCAAGCTTAAAACTAAATATGCTAGGCAACAAACTAAGTAGCAAGCCCACAAGCATACAAGGCAAAGTAAAGTGCGGGAAAGGATCAACCACAAGTGAGGCGAGGACGCGGATTTTCTCTCGAAGTTCACTCTTCCTTGCGGAAGAGCTACTCTCCGTTTAGAGCGGCGCTAGAGCCAAAGCTTGTGGAACGCCACGAAGGCTCACCGTAGTCTCTTTCGAGTCACCCCCAATGGATGAGCCTCTAATTAATCGGGGTTGGTCTTGAAGGTGACCACCACACCTTTACAAACTTTTCAGGAGCACACCACAAGCAAGGAAGCTTCCATGGGAATCTCTAACTGCCCAGGAGCCCAAGCTCCAAGAATAACAAGTCAATGGGAAAGAAATATTGTGGGTAACGCGATTTGGTTTGGTCAAGATGTAGATCGGATCTTGCTCTCGCAATCCTCAAAGTTTCAACAAGTTTGGGTGGAGAGATTGAGAGTATTGAGCAAAATGGGGTGTAGCAATGGTGGAGCTCAACAAGACATTATGGTTATGGATGGAGGAGGAAGATAGGGGGCATTTATTTTTGGGTAATGTTGCATGGGAAATAAAAATATCCTATGCTCACCAAGATCAATCTAGGAGAGGGACATCTACGAGAGGAGATATTGCATCTACATACCCCTGTAGGTCGCTAAGCAGAAGCAGCAAGAAACACAGTTGATGTAGTCGAATGTCTTCGCGATCCAATCACGATCCGTCCCGCGAACTTCGATCCAAGTGACGAACGGACGGCACCTCCGTGTTCAACACATGTACGGCTTGATGACGCCTTCGCCTCCTCGGTCCAGCGAGAGATAGTGAAGTAGTAGCTCGAGTCCTCCGACAGCACGACGGCGTGGGGGCGGTGGTGGTGGTGGAATCTCGGCAGAGCTTCGCTAAGCACTACAGAGAGGAAGAGGGGGCGAGGGAGAAGAAGGGCAGCACCGTGGCGTATCAAGGGTGCGGCTGCCCTCTCTCCCCTCATTCATACATAGGGGGAATGGAGGAGGCGGGGGCGCCCTAGGGTTTCCCCTAGGGGTGGCAGCCACCACAGATGGGGGCGCCCCTAGGGAAACCCTAGATAGGGTGACTTGCCCCCCGAGCCAGGTGGAGGGAACCCTAGGGGGCGCCCCTCCTCTCCTGGTTAGGTGGGATGGGGTAAGGGGGCGCACAACCTCTTAGTGGGCTGGTTTCCCTCCTCCCCTTCGACTATGCATGAGGCCCCCGCAACACTTGTTGGGGCCCCCAAAACCCCTTTCGGTCATGCTGGTCATCACCTGGTACCCCTGGAACAATTCCGGACTCCAATACCCTTCGTCCAATATATCGATCTTCACCTCAGGACCACTCCGGAGTTCCTCGTTACGTCCGAGATCGCATCCGGGACTCCAAACAACCTTCGTTAACCACCATAATGACTCAACTATACTTATATTGTCACCGAATGTTAAGTGTGTAGACCCCACTTCTTCAAGAACTATGCAGACATGAACGAGACACCTCTACGATCAATAAACAATAGCGGGACCTGGATGCTCATATTGGTTCGTACATATTCCATGACGATCTTATCGGTCGAACCTCGATGTCAAGGATTCAACTAATCCCGTATGTAGTTCCCTCTGTCTATCGGTATGTTACTTGCCCGAGATTCGATCCACGGTATCTCCATACCTAGTTCAATCTCGTTACCGACAAGTATCTTTACTCATTCCGTAATACAAGATCACATGACTAACTCATTGGTTACATTGCGTGCAAGTTTACTGTGATGTTGTATTACCGAGTGGGCCCTGAGATACCTCTCCGTCATACAGAGTGACAAATCCCAGTCTTGATCCATGCCAACTCAATAGACACCCTCGGAGATACCTGTAGAGCACCTTTATAGTCACCCAATTACGCTGCGACGTTTGATACACACAAGGTACTCCTTCGGTGTCAGTGAGTTGCATGATCTCATGGTCATAGGAACATATACTTGACATGCAGAAAACAATAGTAATAACTTGATATGATCATATGCTACCTTTATAGTTTGGGTCTTGTCTATCACATCATTCTCCCAATGATGTGATCCCATTATCAAATGACAACTCATGTCCATGACTAGGAAACCATAACCATCTTTGATCAACGAGCTAGTCCGGTAGAGGCTTACTAGGGACATGTTATTGTCTTTGTATCCCCACATGCATTTGAGTTTCCAGTCAATAAAATTATAGCATGGATAATAAATGATTATTATGAACAAGAAAATATAATAATAACCACTTTATTATTGCCTTTAGAGCATATTTTCAACATTTATAGTGTTCTTGGTGGGGTGGCCGTTTCTGACCCCGTGCACACGGGCTAAGTCAGCCCCGTGCGCACGGGGTACTCAGAGACTTACGTGCCACCCCATGTGCACGGGGGTCAAAAGACCCCGTGCGCACGGGTATCCAGAAACACTCTGTTCCAAGCTTTTTGGGTACCCTACTAGCACACAATGAATTATATGATGGTAGGAGTAGGTAGGCTAGATGTATGAGTTTTGGCAATGGCATTCCCACAAGACACACATCCTCAAAGACCGCTCTTAATAGTGCGGTCTTTCCTACGACTCGAGTCAAACCAAAAATAAAACCTTCAAATCACCGGTAGACTACGCCTTCGACCTTTTAGAATTGGGGGGTCACACATCTCCATCAAGAGCAATATGGAACCAATATCCTGAGACAAACCTTTGCAACCGATATTAGTTCCACTAACCATATTGTCATCACACCAAAATACAATTTAAGTGACACGTGCACTTTCAACGGCGAAGACTTTAAAACCGTTTTAGGCATGCTTTTTAATGATGATATTCGGCGCCCTAGGAGAGGATCATAGTTACTGCATACAGATCAACCATTATAGAGCGGAGGGCCATGCCGAGATCATGTATATGTATATGCAATGTACAATAGAATTGCTCAAGTTTAGAAAAAAAATACTCTGTATATAACGGATCGGCTAGGTCTGACCAAAACTTATTGGAGTAAATATACTACACTAAGGGTTTACTCCATCAGATCGTCCACTATTACTAGAGGATCGATTAGAGTTGCCCTAAGTGACCCCTACCCTCCTTGTGGTCCAGTCATACGTGTGAACTTAATCTGTTTATATTTACAATTTAGCTACATGTAAGTCGCCTTAAAATTGAATTTGAGTCAGTCGATTTTTGAGCCATTGATTTGTGTTCCTTGTTTTTTTTGTCCTGTTTTGGGCTGAAATTTTGAATTGATCAATGTTTTAGGTTAGTCGATTTCTTATTGGGCAGAATCCCATTTCATGCTTCTTTCTATGTTGCCTGTTTATAGGCCGATAATGCTTCCTCTTTTTTTGTTTTATGCCTTTTTTTTATTGTAATTCTATTTTTATTAGGTTTTATGCGTATTTTGGGATGTTAGCTGAGTGTAAAATCTATAGTCGCAAATACTATATAATATCTGTATAAATTATACTCCCTCCATTCAGAAATAACCGATGCGGTTTTAGTTTAAATTTGGTAGGGATCTAATTTTCATGCGTTATATCCTGTTATGATACATTCACACAAAAAAACAGTTATGATACAGGAAACTGGATGGGAAATGATTAGCATCCACCAGCGGATTGCTCCCAAACGTCAACCGCCTCCATCGCTTACCACGTGTCCATGTGGCCCCGCCCGTTCTCCATCTTTCCTTCCCCAAAAACATCACAATCATATCGCTCTCGTCTCACGTGGAACAGTTGTAGGGCCTCAGCTCGCACGGGCATCAGTTGTAAAAATATTATAAATTTCTGCAACAAGACCTCTGTTGCGGAATAATTCTGCAACAAGACCTTTGTTGCGAAAAAATTCTGCAAATGTTCTGACTTATGTAACAATACTTTTGTCACAAAATTTCTGCGACAAGACCTCCGTTGCAAGGAAAAAACGGTTACAAGACCTTCATTGCAAACAATCTGCAACTAGACCTATATTGTAAAAGTTTCTACAATATCACCCATGTTGCAAAAGTCCTTCGGCAACATCATCTATGTTACAAAAAGATGAAGATTAACAAACTCTACAACACAACCCGTGTTCGCTCGTACTACATGTGTCCCACGTGACATGTGCCCCTGCCTCCTCAAGGCTTCCCTCAATTGTTTTTGCAACAACACTAATGTTGCAGAAGTTTCTCCTGAAACATAAGCTATGTTGCAAAAAATGAAGACATTTTTTTCAACAAACCCCTATTTTGAAAAAAATCTGCAACAAGACCTCCTTTGCAAAAAAAAAATTGCAACACAGACCGTGTTTCAGACAGGTAAACAGCGGCCCCGACGTTTTGCAACAAGCATCAAAATCTGCAACAAGACCTCCTTTGCAAAAAAAATTTGCAATACACAACGTGTTTCAGAAATGTAAATAGCGGCTCCGACGTTTTGTAACAAGCATCCTTTTGTGGGGCTTGTTCTGCAACACCCCTCTTGTTGCGAAAAGGAGATGATGCTCGTGGATGGGTAGGTCGGACGGACATCCTCGCGTCCATCCAACAGCCAGCGGGGCGGCGGATATTTACTAGTTATTCGCCGGCCGAGCCTAGCGTGGCCGAGTACATAGACATCTATATCTATTTTATTTTAAGACATTAAAACTGAGCACTAATCGAGCCCTCTCAGGACTTTAGCGTCTTGAACCGTTGGATGTCTGTTGTGGATGTTCGTGGCCGTTAGATTTAACTCTAATCCCGACGGAGCTTTTTATGCTGAGCGGCGAGCACTGCATGTTAGGGCCGCTCCTCCCGTAACAAATTTGGACATCTGGTGTTAACTGGGCTTGGGGCCTTGGGCCAAGCCATGTTGTAGCCACAGAGCCAGGTCACCCCTCCTCCCCCATTCGGGTTCTTCTCTCTCTCTCTCTCTCTCTCTCTCTCTCTCTCATTTGCCTGCTCTCCTCCCTTACCTCTTGCTCTATCGGGCTGCATGAACGAACCATTGATCCGGACATCAACACTGCGCCCGAGATGAAGGAGATGCGAGGGATAGGATCACAACGACAGATGAGTCTCGTTGTGCGTATGTAATGCCTTATCTCCCTCTGCACTGTAGGATCACTGGATCAGCAGATCCATCTTCCACGGCGACGGTGGCAAGGACCTGCTGGTTCTTTTCTGAGAGGTATAGCGATGCCTTCCCCTGCCGCTCCCCTTCTCTCCTCTCCTCATTCTCCGCTCTCTTCATGCCTGGTCGTACCACTCCAGTCGCCTCCTCCGGCGTGTGCACTGCTCCTTTTAGCCGGTGATTTGGTCCATCCAGATGTTTTCGGATCTACCAATTTCTTACTGGGGGTGAAAGTGAAGAAAGGCTATATTGATTCCCCTGCAGTATGTTTTTAGGACGATTTATTTATGATCTTGCTCGATCTATGGGTTTTATGGTCTGCTATGTTGCCCCTTTTCACCTGGTGGTACCTCAACATGTGAACCCGTCAGTACAATTAGCTTGGCCATTTATACTGTTTGGAGATGAATCTAAATGCGTCCAATGTTAGAGTTAGCAATTGGTTATACTAACTTTCCATCGTGCTACTATGATATATTTTCTAAGATAAAGTTTCTAAGTTCATGATCAGATAATGGGACTCTGGTTATATTGTCTTGGTCTCTCTCTCTCTCTCTCTCTCTCTCTCTCTCTCTCTCTCTCTCTCTCTCTCTCTGTGTGTGTGTGTGTGTGTGTGCGCGTGCGTGTGTGTGTGCGTGTGCGTGTGCGCGCACGCGCGTGTGTGTGTGCGCGCGCGCGCGTCTCTGTGTGTGTCATTTTAGATGCATTGCAAACTGACCTGAATATTTTGCCATACAATTTTGCACTCCTTTAGCTCCACATCTTATAATCATTTTTCTGATTCTTGTAGTTCATGTACTTCTAAACAGGGGAAGTCCCCATATGGACAGCTGCCTCAACCAGACCAGGCAAGTTTTTTGAGCCTATACTATTTGGCTACAAATTTGCTTCCATGAACGACAACTATGCCAATGTGAAGGTTTGCTACCTGGCTGATTGTGCAAACATAAATTTCTATTGCAGAATTTACATTTGTTTTCGATTTTGGATACGAATATAATTGAATATAGTGTTTGTTCATTTATTTCTCTGATCTCCAGATTTGCTCCAAACATCACCCACTTCAATGACGCCACATATCCCTATCGTTCTATTGAAAAAATAGACGGGTGCGGCAACGCGCGCCGCTATGATCTAGTACCTACTAATAAGGGGAGCGCTACGTGTCGGAAGAAAGATCCGCCGCCTCGCGAGCCACCGGATTAAACACGGGATGGTCGTTAGATTGAGCTGCCAGCTTTGCAACAAGCATGATGTTGCGTTCAGATTTTTGCAACAGAGTTCATGATGCAGAACTTTTGCAACAGAGGTATTGTTGCAGAAGTTGTTCAACAATGGAGCTAATGTTGCGGAAATTTTTATCGCTATGGAAGAAAGTTTCGCAACATATTCATGTTGCAGAGATCTTTCTTGCAACAGAGGGAATGTTTCAAAAGAGCCAGGCAATGACACTGTTTACGAAAACGCTTCTAAAACACGCATAGAGTTGCAGGAAAGTGAAGTAAGGGAGGTTGGCTCTTGACCACCTGATCAATAATAGATCTGACGGCCAGGGAGGCGGTCGACGCGAGCAGATAGAGCCGCCGGGAACACAAGTGTTTCCCACATGATGTAGGCACTGTAAGAAGCGGCTTGTTTTATTCCAAATCAAAAATTAATACCAAGTAGTAATTTGCTGAGAATTTTATGACAGTGAGTGAACATAAGGTAGTACGTTATGAAAACCAACGACCTCTGCACATTATGCCACATGTAGATGCGTACACAACTACTCGCTCCTCGTTTCTTTTTACCCTAAACGATCGAACCATAAAACAATTAAACACGTACGTAGACGGCCTGTTACTCTTCAGACGCAGGTGGTGGTGCAGTGGCTCATGCAGTCTGCCGAGCACTGCTTGCTGGCAGCCCTCGTGCAGTCCGAGCACGCAAAGCTGTTGGAGCAAGAGTCGTAGCATGATCGGGTCGCTTCGCCGTCGCAGTCGTCGCAGCTGGCGCCGGCGCAGTCGGCCCTGCTGCACTTCTCGAACGCGGCGGACCTGCACTCGTCGCAGCTCGGAGCCGCAGGGCTTGCTGCATTTCGGGGGGACGGAGACTCTACACGTCGAGATGCAGTGCGGGCCACAGTCGTCGCACCGCATCGCCTGCCCCGGCCCCGGTGCTGGTGCTGGTGCCGGAGCCGCCACCGGCGGTTTTGGGCCGAGCGACGGACAGCGTCCCAGGGAGGGCAGGACCATCATGGCGAGGATGGAGGCAACGGCGGCCGCTTTGAGAACGAGGGTGGCCGAACCTGGAGCCAAGTTGATTGGAGTAGAAGAATGTGATGTGAAGATCGACTGTGTGGTGTGGTGTGCGTACGAAGGAGCAGAGCGATGCTATTTATAAGCACCCAGGAGCTGCACGTCCTGACACTTGGCTAAACGAAAAAGGTTTCCCCGCTTTGTATTACAAAGCAAACATCAAGTACAACCAATGAGAGGTGCTGGAACGGAAGCAGCACAACCACGCCCAAAAGAAAAGAAAGAGAAAAAAGAAAAGAAACAAATGCCGATAACGGCGGATCGACAAAGACGACGGAGCCTCGCGACCGCTGCTTCCACCGAAGATCGTCCCGCAAGCTCCGAGACTCCGAAGCGCCGGTACCAATCAACACCTCCAAGAAGGGACGCGACGATGACGACGCTGCTCCCAAGGGTTTCCCCCGCTACACGGCGAGGAAAGAGGAAGGGTAGCCCGACGCCCTCCAGGAAGGTCCGATCGCACCCTCAAGCGCCACCGCGTCGGTGTCGGCCAAGCCAAGAGGGATTTCTCCCGATCCCATCCTCCACCTCAGGCACTCCGGTGCTCGCCATCAAACTGACCACCACCCTGTGCACACGGACACGAAGCATCCCACGCTGTCTCACCACGGTACCGCGAAGATGGCCTACACAACAAAGAAGGGGAGCCGGGACTAGGGCAGCAGCATCGTCAGCATACTGGAGGGCCCCACCTCCACCGTCCACGACGGTAGCCGACCGGACGCCAAAGCGGGAGCTTGCCGAGCCCGTGGCTCCACAGGCCCGGCCGGCCCCTCAGAGGCCCGGACAACTCCCACCTCCGCGCCGCAGCATGCATGCCGTCGTCGTCGCTGCCCCCCGTCCGAGCTGCTCCACCACCTCACCACACAGACGACGTCGAAGCCACGTGGGGGGCCGGCCCGCTAGGACCCATATGGGGCCCGCGGGCCCCGATCTGGGCCGGATGCGCGCCACCGGCCAACCAGCGCCACCACGCCGTCGCGCCGCCAAGGGGCTGCGCCACCACTGAGGGAGCCGCCGGCCACCACGCTGGGAGGTCGGGCCGTCATCAGGCCGAGGGGCACCGCCGCCGCCTCCATGCCCCGGGCAGGGTGACGCGGCGCGGGGACAGACAGGCCCCGCCGCCGCCAACACCACCCGGCCCGCGCCGGGGGCGCCCGTCGGTGGCGGCAAGGAGGGAAGGCGCGACGAGGGCGGCCGAAGGGGAAGGAGGGCTCGCGCCACCCCGGCCACCTCCCGGGGAGGCGGCGCGGAGCGGATCCGGGGGAAGGGGGAGGAGGAAGGGGAAGGGGGCGGGGCGGCCGGCGACCGGCGGCGGCGGCGGGGGCTAGGATGGCCGATGGCGGCGGGGGAAGGGAGGGAGGAACCCTAGGTCGGGGGAGCGGGGTGGGGGTGGGGTGTTGCTCACAGATTTTCCATTCTGACACTTTGCTAAAGCTGCTAAACTAAACGTATACATGGATTGTTTATGTGGTCATGGCCGTGTAGCACGTTATAGGTCAGTCGAGATCTGCGCCATGCACGTTACTTCATGATTGCTCTTCTGGCTCTGGGCACGGTTCCTTGTGCTGTTTGTGGAAACGAGGTATGTTTAAGCATGATGGATTCGAAAAAATGTCAACTATTTCAGGGTACTGGTACAACGGAAGTGCATAAATAAACAGCAGTGTGTACTGCAGATGCGGCCAGAATTCTTGGCTGATCGTTCGCGATTGCCCTGCGTGTATGTCATGTGACCCTTTTTTCTTAACTTTGAGATGGGTACGGTTGCTGATGTGGCCATTGATAACTAGAGCCCGAGCCCCCCGCCCCGCTCCCCCGACCTAGGGTTCCTCCCTTCCTCCCCCCGCCGCCGCCGGCCGTCCTAGCCCCCGCCGCCGCCGCCGGTCGCCGGCCGCCCCGCCCCCTTCCCCTTCCTCCTCCCCCCTTCCCCTGGATCCGCTCCGCGCCTCCTCCCCGGGAGGTGGCCGGGGCGGCGCGAGCCCTCGTTCCCCTTCGGCCGCCCTCGTCGCGCCTTCCCTCCCTGCCACCGCCGACGGACGCCCCCGGCGCGGGCCGGGTGGTGTTGGCGGC
>NC_041387.1:639784825-639811953 GCF_002162155.2 Triticum dicoccoides
CCTCCCGGCGCGGTGGCCGACGGCTCGCTCGGTGGTGGCGCGGCCCCTTGGCGGCGCGACGGCGTGGTGGCGCTGGTTGGCCGATGGCGCGCCCCCGGCCCA
Source organism: Triticum dicoccoides (assembly GCF_002162155.2). Classification (NCBI taxonomy): domain Eukaryota; kingdom Viridiplantae; phylum Streptophyta; class Magnoliopsida; order Poales; family Poaceae; genus Triticum; species Triticum dicoccoides. Next base: position 639,784,928 of record NC_041387.1, read on the forward strand.
GATCAGGGCCCGCAGGCCCCATCTGGGGCCTAGCGGGACGGCCCCCGGGGTGGCTTCGTCGTCGTCTGTGTGGTGAGGTGGTGGAGCAGCTCAGACGGGGGGCAGCGACGACGACGGCATGCATGCTGCGGCGCGGAGGCGGGAGTTGTCTGGGCCTCTAAGGGCCCGGCCGGGCCCGTGGAGCCACGGGCTCGGCAAGCTCCCGCTTTGGCGTCCGGTCGGCTACCGTCGTGGACCGTGGAGGTGGGGCCCTCCAGTATGCCAACGGTGCTTCTGCCCTAGTCCCGGCTCCCCTTCTTCATTGTGCAGGCCATCTTCGCGGTACCGTGGTGAGACAGCGTGGGATGCTTCGTGTCCGTGTGCACAGGGTGGTGGTCAGTTTGGTGGCGAGCACCGGTGTGCCTGAGGTGGAGGATGGGATCGGGAGAAATCCATGTTGGCTTGGCCGACACCGACGCGGTGGCGCCTGAGAGTGCCATCGGACCTTCGTGGAGGGCGTCGGGCTACCCTTCCTCTTTCCTCGCAGTGTACCGGGGGAAACCCTTGGCAGCAGCGTCGTCATCGTCGCGTCCCTTCTTGGGGGTGTTGATTGGTACCGGCGCTTCGGAGTCTCGGAGCTTGGGGGATGATCTTCGGTGGAAGCAGCGGTCGCGAGGCTCTGTCGTCTTTGTCGATCCGGCGTTATCGGCATTTGTTTCTTTTCTTTTTTCTCTTTTTTTTTCTTTTGGGCGTGGTTGTGCTGCTTCCGCCCTAGCACTTATCATTGGTTGTACTTGATGTTTGCTTTGTAATACAAAGTGGGGGAAACCCTTTTTGGTGATGTGGTCATTGATGTGCGTTTGTGTGTTTCACGAGGGCAAAGATCATCATTTCTTGAAGTCTATTCTATCGAATATTCAGAGATTCCAGTTTATTTCTGCTAGGAGGAGGGCCGTGCTGAACTTATTCTTTTAAATACGCGTTAAACATTTTACAAATACATGTTTTTTCAATGATACAGTTTTTTAGAAGTATTTCAATGTTTCCTTAAATTTGTATTTTAAAATGTCATGATCATATTTTTGTAAATGTTTATACATTTTTAATTGTACACAACATTTTCTTGAATTATGCAAATATTTTTATACATTCTAAAAACAGTTTTCATATGTCACGTACAAATTTTTAAATCTGTGAACATTTCTGAATGTTTTTTAAATTACGCTAACATTTTTTTCACTGCATTAAAATTTTTCGTAATAATGTTTTTTATAATTTTGAAATGAAATTAAGTCTGGGAATATATGTACTTTACCTGTTCTAAAAATATGAATAAATGTAAAAAAACAAATGAAGAAAAAACTCCATCCTTGGCCTATGAAAAACGCATGATCACTACACATGTTTGCTAAACTAAACGTATACTCTACTATGGATTGTTCATGTTTTCATAGCCGTGTACCACGTTATGATCAACTGAGATCCGCGCCATGCACGCTACTTCATGGCTGCTCTTCTGGTTCCGTGCACGGTTTTCCTTGTCTTGTTGTGGAAACGAGGCAAGTTTAACCATGATGGATTCGACAGAATGTCAACTATTTCAGGGTACTAGTACAATGGAAGTGATTTCAATAAACGTCACGATATGTAGTGCAGATGCGGCCGGGATTCTTGGCTGATTGTTCGCGACTACCCTGCGTGCATGTCATGTGACCCTTTTTTCTTAATTTTGAGATGGGTACGGCTGCTGATGCTGTCATTGGTGTGTGTGTTTCACGAGGGCAAAGATCATCATTTCTTGAAGTCTATTCTCTCGAATATTCAGAGATTCCAGTGCCTGTGCTAGGAGGAGGGCAAATGGTGTTGCCCATCAGTGTGCACGGGAAGCATTTAAGCTGCATGTCTATTTTCTCATGTACTCTCTCCCTTCAAGTTTAAAGGGCTCAGTCCAAAATTCTCCTCAACTAGGCTGATGGTAGACGTGGGACCTATGCCCCACACAATGCGAGAAGTAGCTCTGTCTCGCATCTCGTGAGCGTGCAACTGGGCTGCCCATTACTGTAGCTGTGGAGCTTTTTCCCCTGTTTTTTAATACTTTTTCACTGTCTGCAGCCATTTTCTATGGTTTTATCGGTTTACATTATTTACTCTTCTTCATTTGGTTTTCTTTGTTTTTATCTATTATTTTGCTAACAGGGGCGAAGCCAGGATAAAACGTCGCCCGGTGAACACAAACAAGTAGTGGTAATGTATTCCCTCAAAAAAACAATAACATATGGCTAAAAGGTGCGTAACTCGTATTAAGTAACATGTCAATATTGTTCTTTAGTAATCTCACACATAAGAAATCATAGTTGCCAATATATCATAACGTAGTTACCTCTATTTTTCTTGACCTCTACGTTCTTTCATCTTTACATGGATTTGAATATGGAAGTATTGGCTCCAAGAAACAAATGATGCAGTAGATAAAGAAAAACACTCCATTATATTCTTACTACCTATAATTTAAAATTAGCAAATAACAAGTGATAAATAGTACTAGCGTAAAGAAATTACAGCACAAAGAGACTACACATTCTTCTCGTTAGCTTACCTGACATTATGATGAGATGTGACTTGAGACCTAATCTAGATTGTGTAATCCACGTAGGGGTGGAAACGGATCGGATGCGGATCGGATAGTGCTCTTACCACTTCCGTTTTCATATTTTCAAAACAAATACGAATGCGAATACGGATGTTATCGAATACGGATCCGGCTCGGATGTTAACGTTATTCGAATACGGATACGTATCGGATATTATCTTGATTCGGAATGGATACGAATAATAGCGACATATTGCTTAAGTATACTAGTCAATAGCTATGTGACATGAAATAATCAACTTGTGGCATACAATAAGTCAATGATAAATAGGTTTATGAATAAATCCTATTGTAATGGATAATAATTTCTAAGTTTAATCATACGAAGAGTAATTTTTGACCACTTATTTGGCTTTTATGTTGGATAATTGGAATGTTTGGCTAGAATTTTGAAAATTACCTCCCATAATCTTATTCGGATACGGATATATCCACTTCCATATCCATATTTGTGTCAAAAGCTCATACCATATTTTATTTTTTATTTGTTAAATAAATTCGGATACAGATAGTTTCCATTTCCATTTTGGTTCGCATGCGGATGTTTCGGATACGAATAGGCATTTTCTCGAATACGAAAATCGGATATTTCGGATTATCCGCGACCACTTTCCACCCTTAAATCCACGCGATTAGATTACCCACCCACACCTTCAAGCAATTCTAAGGAAAAAAGTCAAACACATCAACAAAGCCTAAGATAATAAGAGTCTATGACTTTAGTTAGGCTTTGGCCCAAAGCCTTGCTAGTAACATCCAACATGTGTTACATCCTGCTCGTGGCCATGGTGCTTGGCGGCGAGACCTTCTATATGGCGTGTGGGGCGCACCCCACTCGTGGCAGCGCGCACCCCCGTGCCCCCGCACGCCCAGTTGGGCCGGCCCATGCACGGGGCAGGCGCCCCCATTTTTTTGTTTTTATTCTTTTACTTTTCCATTTTGGTTTTCTGTTTTTGTTTTACTATATATTAGAATAATTCGTGATTGGTTCTAAAATTCAAAATATTGTTCATTGTCAAAGAAACAGTTCTTGAATTCAAAAACATTTGCAATTCAAAAGAATGAACATTTTTATTAATTTTAATGAACAATTTTTTAAAAGTGATGAACCTTTTTTATATTTCATGAACAAATTTTGAATTCGTTAAACAATTCTTCAACTTGATGCACAAAATTTGTATTCAAGAACATTTTCTTCAGAAAAATAGATGAAATAAATATTGAAATCAATGAACAAATTTTCAGATTGACGAACATTTTTTGAAAATGATGAACACATTTTGAATTTAATGAACATTGTTTAGGTCGGTGAACAATTTGAATTTTTGTGAACATTTTTTAAATCTGACAAACAAAAAAGTTGAATTCGATGAACATTTTTTGAAAATAATGAAAAATAAATAAATTTAATGAACATTTTTTAGGTAGGTGAACATTTTTTTAATCCGATGAAAAAAAATTTGAATTTATGAACATTTTTCGCAAATGATGAACAAAATTTGAATTAAATGAACTTTTGTTTAGGTCGGTGAACAATTTTCTAACTTTGGTGAACATTTTTTAAATCTGATCAACAAAAAAGTTGATTTCGTTGAACACTTTTTGGATTGTTGAACATTTTCTAAAAAAATTATGAACGATTTTAAATTTGATGAAGGATTTTTTTTGTGAATTCAAAATGAAAATTCACGAAAAAAGTGAAAAAGTATAGATGAAAAAAGAGGAAAGAAAAAGGAAAATAGAAAAGGAAAGGAAAGGAAAAAATTAAAAAGAAGAAACGAAAAAAGAGAAAAGAGAAAAATTGGGGTCCTCGCGCCTCACATGGGCCGCCTCAGAAGGCGCCACAGCGCTAGGGGGCGCCCTTTGCGCCATATAGGGCCGCCCTTGGCGGAGGAGGCTAGGTTACTTATCTCGGCCCCGCCCCTCACACGCCATCGCCCACTCCATCTGGCCGCTGCCAGGTCCCTTTGCTCGTCCCATCGTCGCTCCAAACCAGCAGCTCGTCTTGCCGCAGCCCTGAGCTCACCCCATCTCCAAGCCTCGTCCACTGCCCGCTGCTCCGTCCAGGCCAAGGCGAAGGAGTGCCCTAGGCTACTGATCTGTTGGAGGTTGCCGCCAGGTCCACCCTCTGCCTCATACTTCACGTATTTGTGTCTTGAAATGTATGTCCATAGAGTGGATTCAAAAAATTCAGATAAACGAGTGAAGTTATTTGTGGCATGAATATATTGATTAAATTTCTGTGTGGAATAAGTTTTTCTGTGGTCATGTGTATGTGTGGAATGTTTAACACTTGAGAGTGACATGCAATTTTATTTTTTGGATCACACTGCAGTGGTACACCGTACACATGCATTTCCTTTACAGCACATCGCGTATTTGTTCTTCACCATATTTTCAACATATGGCAGTGCACATTACATACAAATGCATGGGATTGTTTAGAACACATAGAAGTGAGCAAGTTATTTTGGCATAGTCTTTTGTCATTGAACGATCATGTGGTTGTGTCAAGATAAATAGTGAATGCTTGTGGGCATACCTAGCTTTCTGGTAAATGATGGAAATATGCCCTAGAGGCAATAATAAAGTTGTTATTATTATATTTACTTATTCATGATAAAGGTTTATTATTCATGCTAGAATTGTATTGACCAGAAACTTGATACATGTGTGGATACATAGACAAATACCATGTCCCTAGTGAGCCTCTACTGGACTAGCTCATTGATCAAAGATGGTTAAGATTTCCTAGCCATGGACATGAGTTGTCACTTGATAATGGGATCATGATAATGGGATCACATCATTAGGAGAATGATGTGATGGACAAGACCCATTCGTTAGCTTAGCATAATGGTCGTTCAGTTTATTGGTATTGTTTTCTTAATGTCAAATACATGTTCCTAGACCATGAGATCATGCAACTCCCGGATACCAGAGGAATACCTTGTGTTCTATCAAACATCACAACGTAACTGGTGATTATAAAAATGCTCTACAGGTATCTCCGAACGTGTCTATTGAGTTGGCATGAATTAAGATTGGGATTTGTCACTCCGTATGACAAATAGGTATCTCTGGGCCCTCTCTGCGACAACATTTTGTTGGGGAGTATATGGCGTGGCATATTGATGCTTTATCCCCTCTCACTCAAGAACTTGTCCATCATGTAATTCTTGAATTTGTTGCCATTGTCACTTCAAATTGCCTTGATCTCAAAATTATGTTGACGTTGAGCTTCTTTGGCAAAGTTGATGAAGGTTTCTTGAATTTTATCTTTAGTCTTGAGAAAGAACACCCAAAGTATATCTTGTATAGTCATTGACAATGACAAGACAATACCTCCTCCCTGCCAAACTATCATAAGTTTGAGGTCCAAAGAGATCCAAGTGGATAAGCTCGAGAGGCCTCAAGGTTGTGATGATAGTCTTCACTTTGTGAGACTTTTCATGTAGTTTTCGGGCAATGCAAGAACTACAAGGACGATCTTTGGCAAAAGAAACATTGGTTAGTCTAAGGATGTGCTCCCCCTTTAAGAGAGCTTGAAAATTTCTCATACCAACATGGGATAGCCATCGGTGCCATAGCCACCCCACGTCGGCCTTGGCCATTAGGCATGTTGCAAGATGAGTTTTCTCTTTTGAGAAATCAACCACGTAAAGGTTGTTTTCAACATGCCCAACAAAGACCACTTTGAGATTGCTTCTCTTAAAGATGGTCACATGAAATTCACCGAAATGAGAATCATAAAAGCACTACAAATAAACTCTGAAAAGGTTGAAAGTCGGCATGGTGTCATCATTTCACCCACATAGCATGTGCTAAAAAGTTGAGAGGGTTACGGAAAAAACTGGATGCACTTTATGTACAAAATGGACAATTTCTTTCGAGGTATAAGGGTTTCGAACAAAAACTCATCTATTATAAAGGCATTTCATTTTTTAAATAACCTAAATATTACCAAATTGAATATAATGATAAAACACACTAATATTAAACATAAGAAAAAAGAATCACTGAAAAATCTTATTTTTGAAGTAAAGTTATTCATAAACTAGTGATTCACAAAAATTCCAAATAATTCAAATTTAAACTATTCAAATTTGAAAACTGCTGGCTCTAACAGAAAGTTTATAATTTTTTTTACCTAAAGCAAAAATATTCACAAAGGAAATCTAAACAAAAGCAAAAAACAACTCAGAAATAAAAGAAAAAAATAACAAAGAAAACAAAAAAATGAAAAAATAAGCACGCCTACTGGGCCAGAACGGCCTGCATACGACTAGAAACCCAACCTGTAGTTGGGCCAGGATGCAGGCACGTAAGGCAAAAGCCTACTTAGAGAGGAGCTCGAGGGAGTTGCCGCGGCAGGTCTTATAAGCAGGTGCGGGCGCTTCTCACTAAGCGAGGTGGGACTAAACTTGACCTGCACCACGCCTGCACGAGCACCAGCCTTTTGTCCCGGTTGGTGGCTCCAACCATGACTAGAGGCCCCCCTTTAGTCCCGGTTGGAGCCACCAACCGGGACTAAAGGCCTGCGCTTCCTGCCGCTTGGCCTGGACAAAACAGACCTTTAGTCCGGGTTGGTGGCTCCAACCGGGACTAAAGGTCCCTCCTATATAAGCAGACACTTCAAAAGTTTGCAGTTCCTTCTCTTCTTCCTCTGCTTAGATCTCTCCTTCGACGACATCGCCGCCGCCCCTGTCGCGCGCTGTTGCCTTCGCCGTCCCCGTCCCTGTCGCCTCCCCAGCCCGTCCTCGTATGCTGCCATCCCCGTCGCCGCCCCCGTCGCGCTCCGGTCAGTCGCCTCGCCTCGTCGGCCGTCGCCTCACTGTGAGACCCCCTGCCGCCATGGCCGCCCTCATCCCATCGAGCCCGCACACACAATACACACGCATATTTTCTTAATTATTTTCTGTTTTTTAGTTTTTTATACTTTTAGTTATAGAAATGTTAGATGAATTAGATATATATAAATTTTATATTAACGTCAAAGTTTTAGATGAACTAGATTAATGTCAAATGTCAGATTAATTAGTTTTTTATACTTTTAGTTAGATGAATTAGATATATTAATGTTAGATGAATTAGTCTTTTATACTTTTGTCAAATGTTAGATGAATTAGCTAGATATATTAATGTTAGATGAATTAGCTAGATATCATAGGTCAAAGTTTGATCATATGTCAAAATTTGAATTTTGACATATATATGCAATATTTGATCATATGTCAAAGTTTGATCATATGTCAAAGTTTGAATTTTGACATATGCAACATTTGATCATATATCAAAGTTTGATCATATGTCAGAGTTTGAATTTTGACATATGCAACATTTGATCTTATGTCAAAGTTTGAATTTTGACATATTCAACATTTGATCATATATGTCAAAGTTTGAATTTTGACATAAGAATGCCCCCATTATGGATGTGCACAAGTTGATCCAATTTTTTCTGATCTCATCTATATATATTCTTCTATATGTCACGTTGTGTGTCAAAGTATTGAAGAAATCCATGGCTTCATCATTAGTCGGAAGTAATAGGCTTATGATGCTACGAAGCTCTTCAAAGTTGTTTTTGGACGGAGTTCTGGATACAGTAATTCGCTTTTTGGTACAAATTTCAGCAAAGGCCTTCCAAATAGCGATATTCAGAAGGCACTTGCTGCACTTCGTACCAAAAAGCTAATTATCCTATCCGGGACTCCGTTCCAAAACAACTTGGAGAGCTTTGTTCCATTATGCGCCTATTACTTCCAGCTAATGATGAAGCCATGGTTTTCTCGAATCCTTTGACACTAGACAACGTGCCATACAGAAGGGTAGATGAGATCAGGAAAAATATGGGCCATCTTCTGCACATCCAGAATGGCGCCATTTTGTTAAGTCCCTTAAAGGTTAAGAGAATCTGTTATGATTCTGAATCCACAAGATAAGTGTCCTCAATACCACTGTTTGACTGATTCATTTGTGAGAAGGTTTAAATTTACATCTTCATGCAATTCTCAGAATGTCCTGTTTGATCTTTATGATAAATCTTATACCATGGACTTGGAAGACTTTACTACTGCTTGTAAATTCCTACAGTGGGGCAGTGTTAATGAACCTCATAAATCTGAATATTAAGACTCTCTTGCTAGTATCACTGTGGGAGAATCCAGAGAAATAGCACAAGCTACCATAGGGAGCGTTCATTTTCCTGCTATACATTATTTTGCTCTCTTCGTTGGTAGATGCATTAACGGTAAAGATGAAACATGCCACATGTGTGTCCCTGATCTTTGTGTTCTCAAGAGTGTTGTATTAGGTGATAAACAATACAACTTGGGGGCAATTGTTGCACGTAGGTTGCATCATAATGGTTTAGATGGAGACTTGTTTGGAGGAATTTACGCGACCCGTATGGCTAATTATCTTGGTATACCTGTGCATGAAAATGATACGGAGTTGCTTCCCGCTTATTTAGATTATAATGCCATGGTTAGTCATCATTTTCTTGAGAGGAATGAACAATCCCTCCAGTATCGACTAATCTTCGAAAGACGTTGCATTGTCCATATTACTCTCCCTGTTCCTGCCCTCTTTGACTATCAGGCAAAAGAAAGATATGTTATAACCAGGGAGGAGGCGAATGAGTACGAGAGGAGGAAGGAAGCGGCTCACCGCCATGCTGCAGCTCAGGACGCAATGGCTGCTGCATCTCAGTACGACCCCAGTTACAACTTCGGATATCCACCAGGCCATTCATGGCCATAAACCAACTTAGGCCAAAAGCCTAAGCTTGGGGGAGTACGTATTTCTCACCGACTTTACATTCATGTTCACACACTCATTCTAGTGTCGGTGCTCGTACTCTTTCATTGTACTATCCATGCTAGTTTTTTTTATTTTCTTGCTTTCTTCTTGTGTGTTTGAATAATCTTAAGAAAAAAAAAATTAGTAATAGCTTTTAGCTAGTTTATTTTTCCATGCCTGTAGTAGTACTAATTAAAAAGAAAAACTCAAAAAGATTTCTCGTTCTTCTTTTTTGCTTGTTGGGAGCTTTCCCGTGTAAACAATTTTATTTCTTTTCTCTTCTTTGGGGTTCGAAAGGAGAAGACCTTGATGAAATTGTTGAGTGGCTCTTTCATGCATAATTGATTTATTTAACCAAGATCCTATATTACTTTGTCTTCTCTCTTAAAGTTGAATGGTCGCAGATTCCAGCTTAGTCCAATGCACGTGCACTATTATTATTATTCACACCGTTCGGTCGTGCAAGTGAAAGGCGATAATGATGATATATGATGAAATGATTGAGATAAGAGGAGCTGGTATGAACTCGACCTTTCTTGTTTTTGTAAATATGATTAGTTCATCGTTCCCGATTCAGCCTATTATGAATAAACATGTTTGTAATGACAATTAGAGACTATAGTTTCTTATGTCATGCTTAATTAGCTAGGAGTTTATAATGGTTTACCTTGCGTGCCAACATGCTATTAAAATGGTTGTAATATGGTATGATAGGGTGGTATCCTCCTTTGAATGATTCTAGTGACTTGACTTGGCACATGTTCACGCATGTAGTTGAAACAAAATCAACATAGCCTTCATGATATTTATGTTCATAGTGGAATATATCCTACTCATGCTTGCACTCAGTGTCTATTAATTTTAATGCATGTTCACGACTATTGTCGCTCTCTAGTTGGTCGCTTCCCAGTCTTTTTCTAGCCTTCACTTGTACTAAGCAGGAATACTGCTTTGTGCATCCACTTACATAAACCCCAAAGTTATTCCATATGAGTCCACCATACCTTCCTATATGCGGTATCTACCTGCCTTTCCAAGTAAATTGTATGTGCCAAACTCTAAAAATGAAATTCTATTTTGTATGCTCGAACAACTCATGTATCAACTAGGGCTGTCTGTATCTTCCATGTTAGGCGGGTTATTCTCAAGAGGAGTGGACTCCGTTCCTCACTCACGAGAAAATGGCTGGTCACCGGGATGCCCAGTCCCATGCTCAAATCAAATCAAAATAATTAAACAAAACTCCCCCAGGATTGTTGTTAGTTGGAGGCACCCATTGTTTCAGGCAAGCCATGGATTGATGCTTGTTGGTGGAGAGGGAGTATAAACTTTACTATTCTGTTTGGGAACCGCATATAATGTGTGTAGCATGGAAGATATCGAGATCTCTCAGTTGTTATGTTGACAATGAAAGTATACCACCCAAAATATTATTATCTCTATTTCAAAAATCGAGCTCTGGCACCTCTACAAATCCTTGCTTCCCTCTGCGAAGGGCCCATCTATTTACTTTCATGTTGAGTCATCACCCTCTTATTTAAAAGCACCCGCTCGAGAGCACCGCTGTCATTTGCATGCATTACTATTAGTTTATATTGGGTATGACTATGACTGGATCTCTTTTACCATGAATTACAATGTTTAGTCAGTCCTTGATCTTTAAAGGTGCTCTGCATTTATGTTTTGCGGTCTCAAAAAGGGCTAGCGAGGTACCATCTTGTTATATTATATTATGATTGTTTTGAGAAAGTGTCGTCATCTGAGTTTTATTATTACTGCTCACTAGTTGATTATGCCATTGATATGAGTAAACATGAGACCTAAGTGTTATTGTGAATATGGTTAGTTCATAATCTTTGCTGAAAACTTGAATGTTGGCTTTACATATTTACAACAACAAGAGCAAATAGAGTTTGTAAAAGTTTTTCTTTCACTTTCAGTTTATCAACTGAATTGCTTGAGGACAAGCAAAGGTTTAAGCTTGGAAGAGTTGATACGTCTCCGTCGTATCTACTTTTCCAAACACTTTTGCCCTTGTTTTGGACTCTAATTTGCATGATTTGAATGGAACTAACCCGGACTAACACTGTTTTCAGCAGAACTGCCATGGTGTTATTCTTGTGAAGAAATAAAAGTTCTCGGAATGACCTGAAACTCCACGACAGTTATTTTTGGAATTAATAAAAAATACTGGCGAAAGAATCAATGCCAGGAGGCCCACACCCTGTCCACGAGGGTGGGGGCGCCCCCCCTAGGGCGCGCCTCCTTCCTCGTGGGCCCCCCTGGTGCTCCACCGACCTCAACTCCAACTCCATATATTCACGTTCGGTGAGAAAAAATAAGTGAAGAAGGATTCATCGCGTTTGACGATATGGAGCCGCCGCGAAGCCCTAAACCCTCTCGGGAGGGCTGATCTGGAGTCCGTTTGGGGCTCCAGAGAGGGGAATCTGTCGCCGTCGTCATCATCAACCATCCTCCATCACCAATTTCAAGATTCCCACCGCCATGCGTGAGTAATTCCATCGTAGGCTTGCTGGACGGTGATGGGTTGGATGAGATTTACCATGTAATCGAGTTAGTTTTGTTAGGGTTTGATCCCTAGTATCCACTATGTTCTGAGATGGATGTTGCTTACTAGGGCCCGAGTGCCATGATTTCAGATCTGAACCTATTATGTCTTCATGAATATATGTGAGTTCTTGATCCTATCTTGCAAGTCTATAGCCACCTATTATGTGTTATGATCCGTTAACCCCGAAGTGACAATAATCGGGATACTTATCGGTGATGACCGTAGTTTGAGGAGTTCATGTATTCACTAATTGTTAATGCTTTGATTGAGTACTCTATTAAAAGGAGGCCTTAATATCCCTTAGTTTCCATAAGGACCCCGCTGCCACGGGAGGGTAGGACAAAAGATGTCATGCAAGTTCTTTTCCATAAGCACGTATGACTATATTCGGAATACATGCCTACATTACATTGATGAACTGGAGCTAGTTCTGTGTCACCCTATGTTATAACTATTACATGAGGAATCACCTCCGACATAATTATCCATCACCTATCCAACGCCTACGAGCTTTTCACATATTGTTCTTTGCTTAGTTACTTTCCCGTTGCCACTGTTACAATTACTACAAAACTGCTACCATTATTTTTGCTACTATTACTGTTACTTCCATACTACTTTGCTACTAAATACTTTGCTGTAGATACTAAGTTATCCAGGTGTGGTTGAATTGACAACTCAACTGCTAATACTTGAGAATATTCTTTGGCTCGTCTTGTGTCGAATCAATAAATTAGGGTTGAATACTCTACCCTCAAAAACTATTGCGATCCCCTATACTTGCGGGTTATCAATCACATCACAATATTCCCTGCAAAAACACGTTAGATGCCCTCTACTTTGTTGTTGCAAGTTTTACTTGGCTACTACGGTCTTCTAGCAAGAACAATTCTTACCTATGGCACAAAACCACAATGGTGATTTATCAAGTTTGCTGTTTTAACCTTCAACAAGGACTGGCCGCAGTCAAATTCAATTTAACTAAAGTAGGATAAACAGACACGTGCCAGCCATCTTTATGCAAAAACTAGTTGCATGTCTGTTGGTGGAACCGGTCTCATGTACTTGTACATGTTAGGTTGGTCCGGGCCGCTTCATCCCACAACGCCGCCGAATCAAAATAAGACGTTGGTGGTAAGCAGTATAATGATCACCGCCCACAACTCTTTGTGTTCTACTCGTGCATATCATCTACGCATAGACCTGGCTCATGATGCCACTGATGGGAATCGTTGCATGGAAAACAAAAAATTTCTATGCACATGCAATGATCTATCCATGGAGATGCATAGAAACAAGGGGGAGAGTGTGTCTACGTACCCTTGTAGACCGTAAGCGGAAGCTTTTAACAACGTAGTTGATGTAGTCGAACTTTTTCATGCTCCAGCCGATCAAGTACCGAACGCATGGCTCCTCATGTTCTACACACGTTCAGCTCGGTGACTTCCCTCACCTACTTGATCCAGCAAGACGTCGAGTTAGTAGATGAGTTCCGTCACACGACGGCGTGGTGACAGTGATGGCGAAGTGATCTCTGCAGGGCTTTGCCTAAGCACTACAAAAATATGATTGGGGGTGTAAACGGTGGAGGGGTGCGCCGCACATGGCTAGGTAATTGTCTAGGTAATTGTCTGGGGTGTGTAAACGGTGGAGGGGGCGACCCCCCCTTTCCTTTCCCCAATCTTCCTCCTGCCATAAGGGGGGCGCGCCACCCCTTGTGGGTTGGTTTGCTCCCCTCCCATGGCCCATATGGCCCATATATTCCCCCTAGTGTGTCCGGTAACCCCTCTGGTACTCCGATAAATACCCGATACCCTCCGGAACAATTCTGGTGTCCGAATACCATCGTCCTATATATCAATATTTACCTCTCAACGATTTCGAGACTCCTCGTCGTGTTTGTGATCACATCCAGGACTTCGAACAACATTCTGTCACCAAATCACATAACTCATATAACACTATATTGTCAATGAACATTAAGCATGTGGACCATACGGGTTCAAGAACTATGTAGACATGACCGCGACACCTCTCTGGTCAATAACCAATGAGTGAAAGGAACCGACGAGTGAAAGTCTTGTCCTTGTTAGGAGAGTCGAAGAGGCCGGTGGTGGAGGAGGAGGTAGTGGCATGCACGGCAATGGCGGTCGTGCCCACTTGATTATCATCACTGTCATCTTCATCTCCGGGCATGTACTCCTCATGGACTAGAGCCTTGTCATCTTTCCTCTTTGAGAACTTGGTGAACTTCTTTTTCTTGAGAACAAGCTTCCCAGACTCTTCTTCACGTCTCTCATACGGACAATCATGCACAAAGTGTCTTGGGCTATCACAATTGTAGCATTTTCTTCGACCAAATTATCTTCCTTGAAGATCCTTCCCTTTGTTTGCCATGGTCCCGGAGTACTTTTTGACTAAGAGAGCCATGTCTTCAGCAAAGTCATTTGTCGGGCATGAAGTGTCAACATCTTCCTCACATGTCTCTTCACTCACTTCTTCATCCCTTGAAGGTTGACTAATCACTTTCTTGGCCTTCAAGGCAAGATTGGAGTTCTTGGTTGCTTGAGTAATTGCAAAGGTCTTCTTGGACTTGGTCTCCAAAAGAACATGAGTGGAGAAAGTGGAGACAACTTGAGTCGCGGTCAACTTGTGATAATCCGGACATTGATGTATCATCATCACCATGGTCTGTTCCATGAGAACTATAGCATCTATGAACTTGTCCTTGATGAAATCATCATTTGCCCAAGTGCACCCAAAAGTTCTCAAGTTGAGCACAAGGTACTTCAACCTTCGGTAAACCTCTTCCGTGGACTCACCCTCATTCCTCACAAACAGATTGACATCTTGCTAGATCAAAGACAATCGAGGTCTTCGAATTGCTTCATATCCTTCGAGAGATTCCTCAAGGCAATACCAAATTGCCCTGCGGTCTTAAGGAGAGCAATGGAGTCACTATAGTCATTGGTCAACGCGATGTGCAACATGCTGTGGGCGGTTGCATTGAGTTAATAATCAACCGCTTCTCTTGGAGTGAGATTCATCGGGTCCTTGGGGTTGAATCCATTAACCACAATCCACCATAGTTGAGTTGATGCACTTCGAATAGGAGACTCCATATCTAGCTTCCGTTTAGCAAACGCATTAGCTCTCAAAGGGAGAGGAGGCCCGGCAGGATTATTGCGAGGATGTTGCAAAGGTTGGGGTGAGGAAAAAGGTTCCATGACATTGTACTTGGGCCGAAGATGCAAGGGGTTCTCTCGAATTATCCGCATCATGAATGGCACTTGGATCAAATGAGTTTCATGCAGATGTTGAGGGCTTTAAGCAAGCATCAATTTCCTCCTTGACCGAGGAACGAACTTCTTTCAACATGGCGGTTTTGAGGTCCGCGAACATTGAAAGAATGTCGCCCGCGGTTAAGGGTGCACCCAGGTTTATGGGATCGGCGGGAGCAACGACCGGAGTACCAAGTGCATTGGGCACGGTGAGGGGGGTTAGGTTTTCACCATCCTCCGCAACGGGTGCGCCACCTCCCACATTCCCTAGTTCGGCCATATCCTCTAAGGTTGTAAAACCTTATTATAGAGCATGAGACTCTGATACCAATTGAAAGGACCGATACGGTCAACTAGAGGGGGTGAATAGGAGACTACAAGTTTTAATCTTTCTTGTCAATTTTAAGGTTTAGCAGATAAATAGAGTTCACTAGATATGCCACTAGGTGAACACAACCTATATGACAAGCAAGCTTAAAACTAAATATGCTAGGGAACAAACTAAGTAGCAAGCCCACAAGCATACAAGGCAAAGTAAAGTGCGGGAAAGGATCAACCACAAGTGAGGCGAGGATGCGGATTTTATCTCGAAGTTCACTCTTCCTTGGGGAAGAGCTACTCTCCGTTTAGAGCGGCGCTAGAGCCAAAGCTTGCGGAACGCCACGAAGGCTCACCGTAGTCTCTTTCGAGTCACCCCCAATGGATGAGCCTCTAATTAATCGGGGTTGGTCTTGAAGGTGACCACCACACCTTTACAAACTTTTCAGGAGCACACCACAAGCAAGGAAGCTTCCATGGGAATCTCTAACTACCCAGGAGCCCAAGCTCCAAGAATAACAAGTCAATGGGAAAGAAATATTGCGGGTAACGCGATTTGGTTTGGTCAAGATGTAGATCGGATTTTGCTCTCCCAATCGTCAAAGTTTCAACAAGTTTGGGTGGAGAGATTGAGAGTATTGAGCAAAATGGGGTGTAGCAATGGTGGAGCTCAACAAGACATTATGGTTATGGATGGAGGAGGAAGAAGGGGGCATTTATTGTTGGGTAATGTTGCATGGGAAATAAAAATATCCTATGCTCACCAAGATCAATCTAGGAGAGGGACATCTACGAGAGGAGATATTGCATCTACATACCCCTGTAGGTCGCTAAGCAGAAGCATCAAGAAACACGGTTGATGTAGTCGAATGTCTTCGCGATCCAATCACGATCCGTCCCGCAAACTTCGATCCAAGTGCCGAACGGACGACACCTCCGTGTTCAACACATGTACGGCTTGATGACGCCTTCGCCTCCTCGATCCAGCGAGCGATAGTGAAGTAGTAGCTCGAGTCCTTCGACAGCACGACGACGTGGGGGCGGTGGTGGTGGTGGAATCTCGGCAGAGCTTCGCTAAGCACTACAGAGAGGAAGAGGGGCCGAGGGAGAAGAAGGGCAGCACTGTGGCGTATCAAGGGTGCGGCTGCCCTCTCTCCCCTCATTCATATATAGGGGAAATGGAGGAGGCGGGGGCGCCCTAGGGTTTCCCCTAGGGGTGGCTGCCACCACAGATGGGGGCGCCCCTAGGGAAACCCTAGATAGGGTGACTTGCCCCCCGAGCCAGGTGGAGGGAACCCTAGGGGCGCCCCTCCTCTCATGGTTAGGTGGGATGGGGTAAGGGGGCGCACAACCCCTTAGTGGGCTGGTTTCCCTCCTCCCCTTGGACTATGCATGAGGCCCCCCCCCCAACACTTGCTGGCCCCCCCAAAACCCCTTTGGGTCATGCTGGTCATCACTTGGTACCCCTGGAACAATTCCGGACTCCAATACCCTTCGTCCAATATATCGATCTTCACCTCAGGACCACTCCGGAGTTCCTCGTTACGTCTGGGATCTCATCCGGGACTCCAAACAACCTTCGGTAACCACCATAATGACTCAACTATACTTATATTATCGCCAAATGTTAAGTGTGTAGACCCCACTGCTTCGAGAACTATGCAGACATGAACGAGACACCTCTACGATCAATAACCAATAGCGGAACCTGGATGCCCATATTGGTTCGTACATATTCCATGACGATCTTATCGGCCGAACCTCGATGTCAAGGATTCAGCTAATCCCATATGTAGTTCCCTCTGTCTATCGGTATGTTACTTGCCCGAGATTCGATCCACGGTATCTCCATACCTAGTTCAATCTTGTTACCGGCAAGTATCTTTACTCATTCCGTAATACAAGATCCCATGACTAACTCATTGGTTACATTGCGTGCAAGCTTACTATGATGTTGTATTACTGAGTGGGCCCTGAGATACCTCTCCGTCATACAGAGTGACAAATCCCAGTCTTGATCCATGCCAACTCAATAGACACCCTCGGAGATACCTGTAGAGCACCTTTATAGTCACCCAGTTACGTTGCGATGTTTGATACACACAAGGTACTCCTTCGGTGTCAGTGAGTTGCATGATCTCATGGTCATAGGAACATATACTTGACATGCAGAAAACAATAGTAATAACTTGATATGATCATATGATACCTTTATAGTTTGGGTCTTGTCTATCACATCATTCTCCCAATGATGTGATCCCATTATCAAATGACAACTCATGTCCATGACTAGGAAACCATAACCATCTTTGACCAACGAGCTAGTCCGGTAGAGGCTTACTAGGGACATGTTATTGTCTATGTATCCACACATGCATTTGAGTTTCCAGTCAATAAAATTATAGCATGGATAATAAATGATTATTATGAACAAGAAAATATAATAATAACCACTTTATTATTGCCTCTAGAGTATATTTCCAACATTTATAGTGTTCTTGGTGGGGTGGCCGTTTCTGACCCCGTGCACACAGGCTAAGTCAGCCCCGTGCGCACGGGGTACTCAGAGACTTACGTGCCACCCCATGTGCATGGGGGTCAAAAGACCCCGTGCACACGGGTATCCAGAAACACTCTGTTCCAAGCTTTTTGGGTACCCGACTAGCACACAATGAATTATACGATGGTAGGAGTAGGTAGGCTAGATGTATGAGTTTTGGCAATGGCATTCCCACAAGACACACATCCTCAAAGACCGCTCTTAATAGTGCGGTCTTTCCTACGACTCGAGTCAAACCAAAAATAAAACCTTCGAATCACCGGTAGACTACGCCTTCGACCTTTTAGAATTGGGGGGTCACACATCTCCGTCAAGAGCAATATGGAACCAATATCCTGAGACAAACCTTTGCAACCGATATTAGTTCCACTAACCATATTGTCATCACACCAAAATACAATTTAAGTGACACATGCACTTTCAACGGCGAAGACTTTAAAACCGTTTTAGGTGCTTTTTAATGATGATATTCGGCGCCCTAGGAGAGGATCATAGTTTTACTACATACAGATCAACCATGATAGAGCGGAGAGCCATGCCGAGATCATGTATATGTATATGCAATGTACAATAGAATTTCTCAAGTTTAGAAAAAAATACTCTGTTATATATAAGGGATCAGCTAGGTCTGACCAAAACTTATTGGAGTAAATATACTACACTAAGGGTTTACTCCATCGGATCGTCCACTATTACTAGAGGATCGATTAGAGTTGCCCTAAGTGACCCCTACCCTCCTTGTGGTCCAATCATACGTGTGAACTTAATCTGTTTATATTTACAATTTAGCTACATGTAAGTCGCCTTAAAATTGAATTTGAGTCGGTCGATTTTTGAGCCATTGATTTGTGTTCCTTGTTTTTTTGTCCTGTTTTGGGCTGAAATTTTGAATTGATCAATGTTTAAGGTTAGTCGATTTCTTATTGGGCAGAAGCCCATTTCATGCTTCTTTCTATGTTGCCTGTTTATAGGCCGATAATGCTTCCTCTTTTTTTTTGTTTTATGCCTTTTTTATTGTAATTCTATTTTTAGTAGGTTTTATGCGTATTTTGGGATGTTAGCTGAGTGTAAAATCTATAGTCGCAAATACTATATAATATCTGTATAAATTATACTCCCTCCATTCAGAAATAACCGATGCGGTTTTAGTTTAAATTTGGTAGGGATCTAATTTTCATGCGTTATATCCTGTTATGATACATTCACACAAAAAACAGTTATGATACAGGACCGGATGGGAAATGATTAGCATCCACCAGCGGATTGCTCCCAAACGTCAACCGCCTCCATCGCTTACCATGTGTCCATGTGGCCCCGCCCGTTCTCCATCTTTCCTTCCCCAAAAACATCACAATCATATCGCTCTCGTCTCACGTGGAACAGTTGTAGGGCCTCAGCTCGCACGGGCATCAGTTATAAAAATATTATAAATTTCTGCAACAAGACCTCTGTTGCAGAATAATTCTGCAACAAGACCTTTGTTGCGAAAAAATTCTGCAAATGTTCTGACTTATGTAACAATACTTTTGTCACAAAATTTCTGCGACAAGACCTGTGTTGCAAGGAAAAAACTGTTACAAGACCTTCATTGCAAACAACCTGCAACTAGACCTATATTGTAAAAGTTTCTACAATATCACCCATGTTGCAAAAGTCCTTCCGCAACATCATCTATGTTACAAAAAGATGAAGATGAACAAACTCTACAACACAACCCGTGTTCGCTCGTACTACATGTGTCCCACGTGACATGTGCCCCTGCCTCCTCAAGGCTTCCCTCAATTGTTTTTGCAACAACACTAATGTTGCAGAAGTTTCTCCTGAAACATAAGCTATGTTGCAAAAACTAAAGACATTTTTTTTCAACAAACCCCTATTTTGAAAAAAATCTGCAACAAGACCTCGTTTGGAAAAAAAATTGCAACACAGACCGTGTTTCAGACAGGTAAATAGCGTCCCCGACGTTTTGCAACAAACATCAAAATCTGCAACAAGACCTCCTTTGCAATTTTTTTTTGCAATACACAACGTGTTTCAGAAATGTAAATAGCGGCTCCGACGTTTTGTAACAAGCATCCTGTTGTGGGGCTTGTTCTGCAACACCCCTCTTGTTGCGAAAGGGAGATGATGCTCGTGGATGGGTAGGTCGGACGGACATCCTCGCGTCCATCCAACAGCCAGCGGGGCGGCAGATATTTACTACTTATTCGCCGGCCGAGCCTAGCGTGGCCGAGTACATAGACATCTATATATATTTTAAGACATTAAAACTGAGCACTAATCGAGCCCTCTCAGGCCTTTAGCGTCTCTAACCGTTGGATGTCTGTTGTGGATGTTCGTGGCCGTTAGATTTAACTCTAATCCCGACGAAGCTTTTTATGCTGAGCGGCGAGCACTGCATGTTAGGGCCGCTCCTCCCGTAACAAATTTGGACATCTGGTGTTAACTGGGCTTGGGGCCTTGGGCCAAGCCATGTTGTAGCCGCAGAGCCAGGTCGCCCCTCCTCCCCCATTCGGGTTCTTCTTCTTCTCTCTCTCTCTCTCTCCCTCTCTCTCTCTCATTTGCCTGCTCTCCTCCCTTACCTCTTGCTCTATCGGGCTGCGTGAACGAACCAGTGATCCGGACATCAACACTGCGCCCGAGATGAAAGAGATGCGAGGGATAGGATCACAACGAAAGATGAGTCTCGTTGTGCGTATGTAATGCCTTATCTCCCTCTGCACTGTAGGATCACTGGATCAGCAGATCCATCTTCCACGGCGACGGTGGAAAGGACCTGCTGGTTCTTTTCTGAGAGGTATAACGATGCCTTCCCCTGCCGCTCCCCTTCTCTCCTCTCCTCATTCTCCGCTCTCCTCATGCCTAGTCGTACCACTCCAGTCGCCTCCTCCGGCGTGTGCACTGCTCCTTTTATCCGCTGATTTGGTCCATCCAGATGTTTTCGGATCTACCAATTTCTTACTGGGGGGAAAGTGAAGAAAGGCTATATTGATTCCCCTGCAGTATCTTTTAGGACAATTTATTTATGATCTTGCTCGATCTATGGATTTTATGGTCTGCTATGTTGCCCCTTTTCACCTGGTGGTACCTCAACATGTGAACCCGTCAGTACAATTAGCTTGGCCATTTATACTATTTGGAGATGAATCTAAAATGCGTCCAATGTTAGAGTTAGCAATTGGTTATACTAACTTTCCATCATGCTACTATGATATATTTTCTAAGATAAAGTTTCTAAGTTCATGATCAGATAATGGGACTCTGGTTATATTGTCTTGGTCTCTCTCTCTCTCTCTCTCTCTGTGTGTGTGTGTGTGTGCGCGCGTGTGTGTGTGTGCGTGTGTGTGTGCGCGCGTGTCATTTTAGATGCATTGCAAACTGACCTGAATATTTTGCCATACAATTTTGCACTCCTTTAGCTCCACATCTTATAATCAATTTTCTGATTCTTGTAGTTCATGTACTTCTAAAGAGGGGAAGTCCCCATATGGACAGCTGCCTCAACCAGACCAGGCAAGTTTTTTGAGCCTATACTATTTGGCTACAAATTTGCTTCCATGAATGACAACTATGCCAATGTGAAGGTTTGCTACCTGGCTGATTGTGCAAACATAAATTTCTATTGCAGAATTTACATTTATTTTCGATTTTGGATACGAATATAATTGAATATAGTGTATGTTCATTTATTTCTCTGATCTCCAGATTTGCTCCAAACATCACCCACTTCAATGACGCCACATATCCCTATCATTCTATTGAAAAAATATACGGGTGCGGCAACGCGTGCCGCTATGATCTAGTACCTACTAATAAGGGGAGCCCTACGTGTTGGAAGAAAGATCCGCCGCCTCGCGAGCCACCGGATTAAACACGGGATGGTCGTTAGATTGAGCTGCCAGCTTTGCAACAAGCATGATGTTGCGTTCAGATTTTTGCAACAGAGTTCATGATGCAGAACTTTTGCAACAGAGGTATTGTTGCAGAAGTTGTTCAACAATGGAGCTAATGTTGCGGAATTTTTTATCGCTATGGAAGAAAGTTTCGCAACATATTCATGTTGCAGAGATCTTTCTTGCAACAGAGGGAATGTTTCAAAATAGCCAAGCAACGACACTGTTTGCGAAAACGCTTCTAAAACACACATAGAGTTGCAGGAAAGTGAAGTAAGGGAGGTTGGCTCCTGTCCACCTGATCAATAATAGATCTGACGGCCAGGGAGGCGGTCGACGCGAGCGGATAGAGCCGCCGGGAACACAAGTGTTTCCCACATGATGTAGGCACTATAAGAAGCGGCCTGTTTTATTCCAAATCAAAAATTAATACCCAGTAGTAATTTGCTGAGAATTTTATGACAGTGAGTGAACATAAGGTAGTACGTTATGAAAACCAACGACCTCCGCACATTATGCTATTAGAGTATATATTCGGTTTATGTATTTGGTAGTTCAAGTTGTAATCTATCTCCACTATCCTTGGCCCCCAAGTCTTGTATCTTATATAAACAGCCCTTCAAGGCAATAATAGATATTCAGAATTCAATAATCTTCATGGTATCCATCGCCTAGATTATCTCCTCGACATGGCCTCTCCGCCGACACCTCCTCCTCTCCCGGCGCGACCCCTCTTTACCGCGGCCAAGTTCAACGCCGCCAGATCGTCATCCCTCTCTTCTTCCTCCTACAACCCTAGTTCTCTTACCCACCATCAATACGCCCTTCCGCCACCACCAATCTCTCTAGCAGATACAATTGCTGATGTTGCGCCGTTCATACCCATCTCGCTTGATCTCGCTGCCCACAATTACTACCACTGGCGCCATCTCTTCCACATCCATCTTGGCCGCTGCGGTCTACGCCACCATATACATCCATCCTCTGTCCCACAGCCTACCAATCCTCGTTGGGTGAAGGAAGATCTCTACCGAGCTCTTCAATCTTGTCTCCAACGACGACGCCACCGCAACCGAGCTTTGGGCCTCTCTTCAACAGCTGTTTCAAGACAACTCCGACGCCCGCATCAACGCTCTCCACACCGAGCTCCGCACCATCATCCAAGGAGACTCCCCGGTCACCGTCTTCTGCCAGCGGATCAAGTCGATCGGTGATGAACTCCGGCAGCTTGGGGATCACGTCGACGACCGCGTCCTCATCAACGCTCTTCTCATCGGCCTCGGTGAGCAGTTTGAGAAACAGGTGGCCTTCATCCCCATGTTGCGGCCCTATCCCTCCTTCGGCGAGGTCTGCTCTCTTCTTTAGCTCGAGGCCACCCGCCCGCAAGTGTTTCACGCCACCACCAAGTCTTCTGCGCCAGCTCCATCATCTTCGTCACCGGCACCTGCCCAGCCGCCTCCCGGCTGGCGCCCGAGACCTAACTACCGCGGGAAGAATCCCATCTACCGGCCACCCCAGCCTCGCTCCGCCGGCTCTTCTGCATCATCAGCATCACCTACGCCGTCATCATCGTCTACGGCGGCATCTACTCCACCAGCATGGCACCCACAGCAAGATCCCTGGACCGGGCTGGTTCAGGCATGGCCCATGCCTTGGTCTGCTCCGTCTCCTTACGGCGCCCCTCCAGCATACACAGGATCCTGGAGCCCGGGCCTTCGTCCTGCCGCCTGCTCTCCTGGTCTCCTCGGACCCCGGCCGCCGGCTCACGTCTACACCGCCACCACCACACCGACCTCGCCCGGTGCCCCCGTGGTTCCGCCCAGCTACGCCATGGTTCCCTATGCGCCCGATGCTCTTTCGGCGTCTTCTCCGTATGCATACGGTTAGCATGCACCAATGAACGTGCCTGCTCCTTCATCTCCAAGCACAACATCACCAAGCTGGGATCAGGCTGCCTTCATCGTCGCCATGAACAATTTCACCCTCAACAACGAAGGTACGGATTGGATTTTTGATTCTGGTGCATCCATGCATATGTCTTCAAATATGAATTTTTTGTCAGCTTGTTTTCCTTCTTCTTTTTCTTCCATTACCATTGGTGATGGCTCCACTATTCCTGTCTCTTGCACCGGTGATTCTTACATTCCATATTCTTCTAACAATTTTCTTTTACGTAATATTCTTGTAGTCCCATCTCTAATTGCCAATCTCATCTCTGTTCGTCACTTTACCATTGATAATCAAGTTATTCTTGCCTTTGACCCGTTTGGTTTGTGTGTGAAGGATCTGAAAACAGGGGAGGTTCTCGCTCGGTACAATAGCATAGGTGATCTTTATCCTCTTCATGGCGCCCCCACTTCCACACCACGCGCCATGCTTGCATCCGTTGATCTATGGCATCGACGGCTTGGTCATCCCAATAAAGCTACCTTATCATCATTAATACAAGAATTTTGTCTCCCTAGCTCTAGTGTCTCTCATGATTCCTCTCTTTGTAATGCCTGTCAATGTGGCAAACCTGTTAGACTACCTTTTGGTACCTCCTCTAATATTAGTACTTTTCCTTTTGAACTCCTATATTGTGATTTATGGACCTCTCCAATTTCTAGTGTTTCTGGTTATAAATACTATCTTGTAATTCTTGATGATTATTCTCATTATGTTTGGACATTCCCTCTACGAGCCAAGTCCGACGTACACCCAATTTTTCTCAATTTTCGACAATATGTTCTCACCCACTTTGGTCTTCCAATACGCTTTATTCAATGCGACAATGGACGTGAATTTGACAATACTCGCAATCGCACTTTCTTTCTCTCTCACGGCATCCTCCTTCGCTTTTCTTGCCCCTATACATCCCCTCAAAACGGAAAGGCAGAACGCTCTCTTCGCTCCATCAATGATATTCTTCGCACTTTGCTTATTCAAGCTTCTCTCCCTCCCTGTTTTTGGGTTGAAGCACTACGTACTGCCACACTTCTTCTCAATATTAGACCAACTAAAACATGTCCTCTCTACACCCCCTTTCAATCTCTTTTTCTTTCCCATCCTGACTATCTCTCTCTCCATGTTTTTGGTTGTCTATGTTTTCCCAACATCACTGCTACAACCTCTCATAAACTAGAGCCTAGGTCTTTACCTTGCATCTATCTTGGTCTCTCCGATGATCATAAGGGCTCTCGCTGCTTCGATCCTTCATCTGGTCGTGTCATTATTTCCCGTCACATCGTCTTTGATGAACACAATTTTCCCTACGCTGCCACACAATCCTCACCTACGCACCAATCATCCCCTGTCCATTCTTCATCTTCTCTACTCCCTCGTCTAACCCCTACCTCTGTTGCCGCGGAGCAACAGCCACCAGAGCAGCCTCAAGCAACCCCACAGCGGCCTTCCGCCGCGTCGCCCACTCCTCCCTCACCATAGCCTTCCGCGCCCCCCACTCCTCCCTCCGCAGCAGCTATCTCTCCTTCCACGCCCATCTCCCCGGTTCTCGCTTCACCTTCTTCCTCTTCTTCCCCAACACCACCTCTTTCGTCCAATGTTGTTCCTATTATACCTCCGACCAACGATCATGTCATGTGCACTCGTGGTAAGCGTGGCTTTCACCTTCCTACCCGACGTCTTAATCTCACGGCTACTCCCACTATCTCCCCTATTCCTACCTCTTATAAACAAGCTCTTCTCGATCCTCTCTGGCATTCTACAATGCGTGAGGAGTTTCATGCTCTTCAGCAAAATAACACCTGGACTCTCGTTCCCAAACCACCCGGTGTCAATGTTGTTTCCGGCAAATGGGTTTTCCGTCACAAATTTCATGCTGATGGTACCCTTGCTCATTATAAAGCTCGTTGGGTATGTCGTGGTTTTTCTCAACAACACGGTATTGATTTTGATGAGACTTTTTCTCCGGTTGTAAAACCTAGTACCATTCGTGTTGTTCTCAGTCTTGCTGTCTCCTCCTCTTGGCCAATTCATCAATTAGATGTTAAAAATGCTTTTCTACATGGCACTCTCAATGAAACTGTCTATTGTCAACAACCTTCGGGTTTTGAGAATTCCTCTTCTCCTGATTTTGTTTGTCTTCTTCACAAATCTCTATGCGGTCTTAAACAAGCTCCTCGTGCTTGGTTCCATCGCTTCACCACCTTCATTCACACATTAGGTTTTACCTCCTCTAAATCCGACTCTCTCTTTATTTTTCGTTCCTCCTCTCATATTGCCTATCTTCTACTATCACTAGTAGAAAAGGGGGCAATGGTCCAGGCCAGGTCAGCCCATTAGTCCCGGTTCAACCCAGAACCGGGACCAATGGGGGCATTGGACCCGGTTCATGAGCCCCGGGGGCCGGCCGGGACACGTGGGCCATTGGTCTCGGTTCGTCTGGACCTTTTGGTTCCGGTTGGTGGGACGAACCGGGACCAATGCGCCTCGCTCCTGGCCCACCACCATTGGTCCCGGTTGGTGGCTAGAACCGGGACCAAAGGCTGCCCTTTAGTCCCGGTTCAAGCCACCAACTGGGACTAAAGGGTTGGCCCTCGTTGCGGTTAGAGTTTAGTCCCACCTCACCAACCGAAGGGGAATCAGACCGGTTTATAAGCCCCTCCCTCTCTCCCTTTGTTGAGCTCCTCTCAAAATGAAAATAGATGCCCTTATACAGGAAATTTAATCTAAATTCATATGAATTTCTATGAAATTAGTAGAAATTCATTATGAATTTAGGTTGAATTTTCTCTATAAGCGCATATATGCTCATTTCTGAGCAGTTTTTTATATAGTTTTTTTTCTTTTATGCTATATTTATTTTTTTTCTTTTTATTTCTTAGTTGTAATAAGTCATTAAAAATAAGCATCTATGCTCATTTTTTAGTTAAGTTAATCACAACTGTTTTTTTTCTATTTATTTATGAGTAGTTTTTTATATAGTTTTTTTTTCTTTTCTGCTATATTTATTTTTTTCTATTTATTT
>NC_041387.1:639813044-639826032 GCF_002162155.2 Triticum dicoccoides
GTCGCCGCCCTGCCCCGCTGCCGTCGCCGCCCGCCCCGCCCCCCTGCCGTCCCCGACGTCGCCGCCAGCCCTGCTGCACCTCGCCGTCGCCGTAGCCGTCGCCGTCGCCGGCCGTGAGCAACTTTATTTTATTTTTGTTAGATTTTTTTAGATTTTTTTGTTAGTTCATAGATTTAATTTTTAGATTAGATTTGTTGTAATTTTGATATGTAGTTCATATTGTGTAATTTAGATTGTGTAATTAATTTGTTCATATTATGTTAGATTTTTTTAGATTTTTTTAGTTCATAGATTTATTCGTTAGATTAGATGTGGTGTAATTTAGATATGTAGTTCATATTGTGTAATTAATTTGTTCATATTATGTTAGATTTTTTTTCTGTTAGCAGATTTTTTTGTTAGATTTTTTATGATTTTTGTTAGATTTTGTTAGATTTTTTTGTAGTTCATAGATTTTTTTGTTGGATGTGTAGTAATTTAGATGTGTAGTTCATAGATTTTCTGTTCATAGAATCTTAATGATTTTTTCTGTTGTAATTTTGTTTATAGAATTTTAATGATTTTTTTGTTCATAGTACGTATTTAGAAAAATGAAAAAAAATAGAAAAGAAAGTGTTTAATATAATTAGTTAGAAAAATACTAGTTTATTTTTAGTAATTCTACTTTATTTTATTTATAGTAAGTGCTTCATATATAGTTGAACTAGCTAGTTGATTTAATAAACTACTTTATTTTACTATATATAGAAGTAGTTTGTTTTTAGTAAGTACTACTTTATTTATTTATAGTAAGTGTTTAGTAGTTGAACTAGCTAGTTGATTTAATTAATAAAACTACTTTATTTAACTATATATAGAAGTAGTTCCGCATCGACGTCGGCGATGCCTATCCCGCATCCTTGTCGTCGTCGACTCGGCGGTGGAGGCTTGCTAGATCAGGGCCATGTTCGGGACTGGGCTCCGCCGGGCTGGTATTGGGAGGTGCTACCTTCCGGGGGACGTAGGTTGGTGAGGAGGCAGCCCATTGTTGACCCGATCCTTGTTTGGTGGCAGTCGCGTGGTCCAGTGACGGTGCCGAGGCTTTCGGACACCACGGAGGTGGTACGTCACCGTGTCAGCGAGGAGGACGAGCACGTCTGTCGCTACATGGTTGCATTGAAGGGCAGGTTCGACAATACCTGGCAGGTTCTCCAGGGATCTCACTGGAGCTATGATCCTGTGATGGTTCCTTATCTTTGGGTGTCCACCGCCCGCGTCGATACCCGTCGGGCGCTACGGTTCTAGTTGTATTAGTGATGCTATATTAGTGATAATATTCAACGATGTACGGACACCAAGAGATGATGTACTTTTGCATATAATTATTGAATGCATGCTAATTTAAATACTACTTTATTTTATGATTTGGTTTTGCTTATTTTATGATTTGGTTTTGCTTACTGAATGCTCATATTGGATAAGTTCTTCTTCATTCCCGTGTGCTAGACAATTTGACGTAATAATGCACTCGGGAATGAAAGGAGGAGCTACGTACATCACCGATAGTCAACCCGTGATTAATAATCTAGTTTAATATTTGAATTATGAACATAGGCCGGAAATGTTGTACTCGGACGACGAAAACCGCCCGGGGGAGTGCGACTGGTGCCACAACGACCGAGGTATCTTCGACAGGTTCATTGAGCTGGACGAAGATCGTCGCTTCAGCATTAAGCTCGAGGAGACCTTCGATGTTCATACGGTACGCAACCGACGATAATAGTTTTTTTCGTAATTACTCATGACTTCAACTATTTTAATCATGACAATATTTTTCATCTTTTCCAATTCGACTAGCTTATCCCATGCTTTGCAAGACGCTATGTCTTGGAGAGGATGGGTTTTGAAGACCATGAAAGTTTCGAAACCAAAAAAATTATCCTAAGTACCCATCATGGTGTGGATTTTCAAGTAAAGCTGTACAATGCTCAGAGTGTAACCCATTTTGGTTGCAAAAATTGGGAAGCACTTTGCAAGATGTATGATTTTGATGAGGGTATGCTTATTACCATGGATCTTGGTGATCCTACAATCGAGCAAGAGAGACCTACGATTTTCATCCTTGTGGATACACCTCCAATTCTTCCCCCATGTGAGCTTAACATAGTTATTAAGTAATTTATATTGTTTATTTCAAAATAGTTGACAACTTATTCTCCATTGACAGCTTATTTTCATTCTTCAAAGAATGTGCGGAAGATGGTAGACAGAACCTACTACACCGAAGGCTCCGAACTAACTTATCAGGAGAAAAATCATCTGGTCGCATTTTGTACTGATCTTGAGAATTACAATGTCTACAATCGAACTCCTCAACATTATGGTCAATACGTGCCACTAGTGCACGTGTTGAACTACGGTAACTACCATGGAGATACCCTGGTAAGATTTTTTACTATTACGACATCCGTGCATCTTTTTGCACACTTCTAAAACTAGTACATCATATCATTGCTAACTACGAAGTTATTACTATGTTTTTCAACAGATAATCCCGAATGATTGTGTGCCTCATCTGATGTATAGACACAATAGCCTTCATATTTTGAACATACAACCAGGTCTTCCTACGAATCTGAACTGTCCATACCGGGTTTCTAAAAGAAGTGGAGACATGACAATGAAAGAATGGAAAAAATGTATGGACAGTCGTAAGGAGCTTCTTGGAAGCAACATTCAGCGAAGGGCAAAAATTGGAGACAGGATGATCGCCATTCTTCATAATGGAGAGTCAGGGTCTATATTGTTTTATGCTATTTTACCTTAAGGGTGTTTAGGTCCTACCTGATACTGATGATCATGTGTTAAGAACAATTATGTAGGGTTGGGTTCGATGACTATGAGGATGATGATCATATGACTTATTATTAATAACGAGTAGAAGTTGTATGATGATGCATGATTAGTAGGACGAGTACTTGTTATTATATATGCTGATGTATGCGAGCATGCATGAGTTATTATATCAGCGGGTAAAATGAACATATATAGCAGTAGCGTTGGTAAACCAAGGACGAAGATATAAGAGAGGACACTTCTCTCTATTAGCTAGCTAATATAACAACCTAAAAATAACCCCCCAAACCCCTAAAGCAGCCACTTTCTAAAAAAACCATGGACTTTTGGTCCCGGTTGGTGCCACCAACCGGGACCAAAGGCCCCCTGACTGGGCTCGGCGCACAGAGCCACGTGGAGGCACATTAGTCCCGGTTCTTGTTTGAACCGGGACTAATGGGTGGAGGTATTAGTAACAGCCCATTAGTCCCGGTTCATGAACCGGGACTAAAGGCCCTCACGAACCGGGACTATTAGGTGTTTTTCTACTAGTGTATATGTTGACGATATAATTCTCACTGCCTCTTCTGATTCCTTTCTACAACATATTATCTCTTCTCTTAATCATGAATTCTCCATGACTGACCTTGGTCCTCTTCATCACTTTCTTGGGATCAATGTTTCCCGCACTTCATCTACACTCTTTCTCTCTCAATGCCAGTATCTTCTTGACTTGCTCTCTCGTGCGGGGATGACTGACTGTCAACCCTGTCGTACGCCGGTCGATGTTGGTACCAAGTTATCGGCCGATGGTGAACCTTTTTCTGATCCTACACTATATCGCAGTATAACCGGTGCTCTCCAATATGCCACTCTCACTCGCCCCGATATATCTTATTCTGTTCAACAAGCGTGCTTATATATGCATGATCCTCGTGTTCCTCATTATTCTCATGTCAAGAGGATACTTCGGTATCTCAAAGGTACTATTGATCATGGTCTTCTTCTTAACTCTTCCTCTCCAACAAGCTTGACCGTTTATTCTGATGCAGACTGGACGGGTTGTCCAGATACTCGACGATCTACATCCTGTTTTTGTGTTTATTTGGGTGACAATCTTGTTTCTTGGTCTTCTAAAAGGCAGGTTACAGTTTCCAGATCTTCTACAGAAGCTGAATATCGGTCTGTTGCGCATTCTGTGGCCGAGGCGGTGTGGCTTCGTCAGCTTCTGGTTGAGCTTCATCGACCAATTGAGCGTGCAACAATTGTTTATTGCGACAATATTTCTGCAGTCTACATGGCGTCCAATCCAGTTCAGCATCGTCGCACCAAACACATCGAGATTGATATTCATTTTGTTCGTGAGAAAGTGGCTCTTGGCGAGGTTCGTGTGCTTCATGTTCCCACCACTGTGCAATTTGCTGATATTTTCACCAAGGGGCTCCCCACTGCAACATTCAATGGCATTCGCTCCAGTTTCAACATTGTTACACCTGATGTTGACACTGCGGGGGTATTAGAGTATATATTCGGTTTAAGTATTTGATAGTTCAAGTTGTAATCTATCTCTACTATCCTTGGCCCCCAAGTTTTGTATCTTATATAAACAGCCCTTCAAGGCAATAATAGATATTCAAAATTCAATAATCTTCATATGCCACATGTAGATGCGTACACAACTACTCCCTCCTCGTTTCTTTTTACCCTAAACGATCGAACCATAAAACAATTAAACACGTACGTAGACGGCCTGTTACTCTTCAGACGCAGGTGGTGGTGCAGTGGCTCATGCAGTCTGCCGAGCACTGCTTGCTGGCAGCCCTCGTGCAGTCCGAGCACGCAAAGCTGTTGGAGCAAGAGTCGTAGCACGATCGGGTCGCTTCGCCATCACAGTCGTCGCAGCTGGCGCCGGCGCAGTCGGCCCTGCTGCACTTCTCGAACGTGGCGGACCTGCACTCCTCGCAGCTAGGAGCGTCGCAGGGCTTGCTGCATTTCGGGGGGACGGAGACTCTGCACGTCGAGATGCAGTGCGGGCTACAGTCGTGGCACGGCATCGCCTTCCCCGGCCCCGGTGCCGGTGCTGGTGCCGGAGCCGCCACCGGCGGTTCTGGGCCGAGCGACGGACAGCGTCCCAGGGAGGGCAGGACCATCATGGCGAGGACGGCGGCCGCTTTGAGAACGAGGGTGGCTGAACCTGGAGCCATGTTGATTGGAGTAGAAATTAAACTGTGATGTGAAGATCGGCTATATGTGGTGTGGTGTGCATACGAAGGAGCAGAGCGATGCTATTTATAAGCACCCAAGAGCTGCACGTCCTGACGCTTGGGTAAAGTTGCTAAAGTAAACGCATACTCTTCCGTGGATTGTTTATGTCTTCATAGCCCTGTGCCACATTATGGTCAATTGAGATCTGCGCCATGCACGTTACTTCATGGTTGCTCTTCTGGCTCTGGGAGCGATTCCTTGTGCTGTTTGTGGAAACGAGGTAAGTTTAACCATGATTGATTCGACAGAATGTCAACTATTTCAGGGTATAGTACAACGGAAGTGCTCAAATAAATGGCACGGTGTGTAGTGCAGATGCAGCCGGGATTCTTGGCTGATTGTCCGCGATTGCCCTACGTGCATCATGGTGCACTCCCAAAAAAAATCCTTAATTTTGAGATTCTTACTGCTGCTGATGGTGTAATTGGTGTGTGCGTGTGTGTTTCACGAGGGCAAAGATCATCATTTTTTGAAGTCTGTTCTCTCGAATATTCAGAGATTCCAGATATTTTTGCTTGCCCATCAGTGTGCACGGGAAGCATTTAGGCTGCATGTTGCTTTTCTCATGTACTCTCTGCCTCCAAGTTTAAAGGGCTCAATCACTGTTTTAAATAGCCCGCTATAGCTCCGCTATAGCACGCTATAGCGTTTACAAAAGGGCTTGCGCTAAGAGACTTTGATCCAAACAAATGAACAAACATTTCAAATAGCGCGCTATAGCTCCGCTATAGCACGCTATAGCATTTGGAAGAGGTCCGCCGCTAAGATGCTTAGCGCGCTATTTAAAACTATGGCTCAATCCAAAAATCTCCTCAACCTAGGGAGATGATGGACGTGGGAGCTAGAGACCTCCTCGCTGGCGCCTTTAGCGCCCGATTGCTTTCCTGGCGCTCACGCGCCCCCCTAGTGGGCCGTGGACCATTCGCTCGCTCGCCCGCTGCTGCTCGCTCGCTCGACCGCTGCTGCTCTCTACTTTGGTAGCCCTTTTTTTCCTTGCGAGCACTTGTCAAAAAAGCCTTGTTGTTTAAGCAAAAAGAAAAACAGAAAAAAAAACGTAAAATATAAAAAAACATGTATTAGAAAATGGACATGAATTTTCATAAAAGTTCACAAAATTGAAAAAAACGTTCATCAAATTTGAAAAAGTTCATTATATTTGAAAGCAAGTTCATCAGTTTTGGAAAAAGTTCCTGGACTTTGAAAAACGTTCATTGGATTTGAAAAAAGGTTCATCAAACTTGTAAAAAAGTTCATCGAATTTGAAAAAAAGTTCCTCGAATTCGAAAAAGTTCATTGAATTTGAAAAAAGTGCATTGAATTTGAAAAGTTTCATAAGTTTTGAAAATTGTTCATCAATTTTGAAAAAAGTTCACGAATTTGAAAAAAACGTCATCAGTTTTACAAAAAGTTCATCAATTTTGAAAAACGTTCATCTACTTTCTAGAAGAAAATTTACGGATTTGAAAAAAAAGTTCATCCACTTTGAAAAAAGTTCATCTACTATCAAGAAAAAGGTTCACGAATTTCTTTCGAAAGAAAGAAAAAAGTTTCGCGACTTAAGAAAAAGGTAAAAGGGAAACTGAAAAAAAAATGAAGAAAGAGGAAGAAATGGCCGAACTAACCAATATGTAACACTTGAGTTCTGTCGGTCGGGTGGTTATAGCATTGAAGTCCTAAGTAGCGTGTCGCGGGTTCGAAACCTGGATAGCACGCACTTTTTTACTTTTTGTAGAAACATAAAAGGAACATATGGGCCGGCCAACTATAGAAAACCTAGCGTACGGGAGGATACGGGAGGGTGTGCGGCCTGTACCAAAATGCCTATATTCGGCACTTAAGCGCCGAATAGGATTTGGCTGGGAGCAATGGAATATCCTATTTGACGCTCGTTGCGTCAAAATGTCGGGCAAACACACAGGGAGTCAGAGGCGAGCGATTTAAATGGCCCGGCCTGTTTAACACGCTTCACAGATCCCGGTTTTGGGAACCTTCTAGACTTTCCCAGCCGGTTTTTCCAGTTTTGGAACCTTCTAGAAGGTTCCCTGAACCGCTTTTCTTTTCGTTATTTTTTCTCTTTATTCTTTTCTGTTTCTTTCCTTTTCTGTTCCTGTTCAAAAAATGTTCAGGATTTTCAGAAAATGTTCTTGATATTTGGAAAATGTTTTTGCTTTTGCTCGACATCTACAATGATATCCAAATCGGGAGAATCACCCGCTCTAAAACTCGTTTGGCTAATTTTTGCGAACATTATTCATTCATCTCTAGCATTGAACCCATGAAGTTTGAAGAAGCATTGGAAGATCCGGATTGAATAAATGCCATGCATGAAGAGCTACACAACTTTGAGAGAAACCAAGTGTGGACGTTGGTTGAGAAGCCCGACAACAACCACAACATCATCGGTACTAAATGGGTGTTTCGCAACAAGCAAGATGAAGATGGACAAGTTGTTCGCAACAAAGCACGTCTGGTCACCCAAGGCTACACTCAAGTCGAAGGTATGGACTATGGTGAGGCATATGCCCCTGTTGCTAGACTTGAGTCCATTCGCATATTGCTTGCCTATGCTAATCACCATGATATCACTTTGTACCAAATGGACATTAAAAGTGCTTTTCTAAATGGTGAAATTGAGGAGGAAGTTTATGTTAAACAACCTCCCGGCTTTGTTAATCCTAAGAAACCCAATCATATTTACAAACTTAACAAAGCTCTTTATGATCTTAAACAAGCTCCTAGAGCGTGGTATAAATGTTTGACCAAGTTCCTCATTGAAAAAGGCTTTGAGATAGGAAAATTTGATTCTACTGTTTTTACTAAAAGGGTTAATGGAGAATTATTTGTATGTCAAATTTATGTTGATGATATTATATTTGGATCAACTAACCCCCATTTTAGTGAGAAGTTTGAAATATCTATGAGAGTGAACTCAAGTTCTTTCTGGGTTTGCAAATCAAGCAAACTAAGGAAGGAACCTTTGTTTCTCAAACAAAGTATACCAAGGACTTATTCAAGAAGTTTAATATGCAAGAATGCAAAGGTATGAGTACACCCATGCCTACTACTGGACATCTTGACTTGACTAAGGATGGTGAGCTCGTTGATCAAAAAGTTTATCGCCCTATGATTGGTTCATTGTTATATCTATGTGCCTCTCGTGCAGATATCATGCTAAGTGTGTGCATGTGTGCACGATATCAAGCAGCTCCTAAAGAATGTCATCTTAAGGCTGTGAAAAGGATAGTGATATAATTAATACATACACCAAATTTTGGCATTTGGTATCCAAAGAGGGCCTCTTTTAATCTTGTTGGCTACTCCGACTAGGACTATGCCAGTGACAAGGTTGATAGAAAGTCCACTTCTGGTACTTGACAATTTCTTGGTAGATCTCTTGTGTCTTGGTCCTCCAAGAAACAAAACTCGGTATCCTTATCCACTGCCGAAGCGGAATACATTGCCGCTGGATCATGTTGTGCTCAATTACTTTGGATGACCCAAACTCTTAAAGATTATGGGATATATGTGAAACATGTTCCATTGCTTTGTGACAATGTAAGTGCTATTAAGATTTCTCATAATGCCGTGCAACATTCTCGAACTAAGCATATTGAAGTTCGTCATCATTCCATTCGAGATCATGTTGCTAAGGAAGATATCAACCTTAAGCATGTTCGTACCGACAAGCAATTGACAGGTATATTCACTAAACCACTTGATGAGAAAGTGTTTTACAGATTGAGAGGTGAATTGAACATCATTGATGCTTCAAACTTGGAGTAGGAACTCCATTTGGATACATGCTAGGGATGAGCCTATGACTAATCCTTGATGTTTCTCTTATGATGATAATCATATGTCTTGGATATATTTGCACCCTTGCATGTTATCTAACCCTTGCAGGTACTTAGTGGAATCTAAATCTATGATATTGCAACTCACTCACATAGCAATCTCTACATCCCCAAGTCTCTACAATCCGGTGGTTGAAGAGAAGGAAGCATGAAACCCTTCAAACATACCCTTTTGACAATTTCTATATATCAAAATTCTTTTGGTATCATATTTCATGATTGTCATTTTGGATGCACAAGTGATATTCCTTGCTAGACTAACTCATGTAGGTAGATGAACTCAAAATTCCAAGTGGAACTCCCAACTCTTGATGAGCTACATCAACCTTGAGCATCCCACACAAGTTCAACTACATGATCAAGATCATCACCACCACCCAAGGTATGTTATTCCATCTTAGAGAAGCTTTACCCCAAGACATGGGTCAAAGCAACTCAACAAGATGTGAATACATCAAAACGCTTAAATAAAAAATGGTAACCCCATTTTGAGCTTAAACGATGAGTATGACCTATGATCAAGTGTCTTCACTTGACTCCTAAGTCAATATACTCTTACATAGGTGACTTTGTCGCCGACCATGTCTAGATTAAGTTCTCTAGTGTTTCTACGTGGTCTTGCATTCGTCTCATGCATATTTGTGTCCCCTTTCAAAAAAACTTCTTCCAGATTTCTTTTCTTTTTTCTGTTCTTTTCTGCCTTTTCCCTGCATCTAATTCATTGCAAATCATTCAGTTAATTCCCTGCAAATCTTTGTGAGATTTTATTTGCCTAGTGAGCAGAGATGACCAGTGTTTTCTATGTGATGAACTCGGACACACCGACATTTCTCTTTTGGTCAAACCGAATCTTTTCGGTGCCACCAAAGATAAAAACTCGGTGTAGCCGATTACAATGCTGAGAAAAGAACTTGTCATTTGCTTCCTGCACACTTTGTTCTAGCTCCACTCGATGATTCTTATCCTCTACCAGCACCTTACTTTTCCCTGCTTCTTTGCTATGTGACTCAAGGACCAAACCTTTTGACTCACATTCCAGGAGACCCTTCTTGGAAATTGATGTCAAAGGGGGGAGAGCTCACATCAAAGCTTCATCATAAAGGGGGAAATAGAGATGTATAATCACATCAAAGAGAGACCCCAGATGACTTGGTATTCAAAGAGGAGAGAAGTCACATGTCTTCTAGAGGGGAAAGACATGTTCATGTTGTTTGTGTGTTTGCTTTGTTCTGATTTTCTTTTCCTTATCTTCTCCCAGTATCCCATGTAAGATTCAGGGGGAGCAAGACATCTAAAGGAAGAAAATCATCTAATTCATTGCATATATTTACTCTTGGGGACATGTCTACACTCAAATAGAGTACCTAGTAGTCACTCTCTACATGTCATCCCAATCTTGGTACTCTTGTGGTTTCTTGCTCCTGCTTTGTTTAGTAGATGTTTCTGTGTTGTCTAACCTTGTTTACTCAGGTTCATCTCTTCCAAAGCTAGCTCAAGACCACAAGGTAAGTATATGCATCACATTCATGTGCATGAGGATCTCTTGTTGATGCACATACTGTTTGCAAGAAGGACTCATGAGCATGAAGGTACATTCTCTTTATTCACATCATTTGCTCTGATGCATATAGCCAAGATACATGTAACTCTTTGCTTGCTCTGTCATGATTATGCACTCACATGCTCTTATGTTCCATATTCACATGATTGCATACATGTAGGGGGAGCCTATGCATGTTACATGTTCTTCCAAAGCTTTACTTGCCTTCCTCTATATCTTTATCTAAAGATTTGATGTATGTTGTCATGAATTACCAAAAAGGGGGAGATTGAAAGCACAAGTGCTCCCTGGGTGATTTTGGTAAGTTATGTCAACATATCTCTTGTTGGACTAATACTTTTATCTAGTATATTTCAGATAAGTCCAACAGTGGAGTCGCATGGACAAGAGGATGTGGAACCCCTTCAAGATGCTAAGGACAAAGGATTGGCTCAAGCCTCAAAGTTCAAGACTCTACATTTTACTTTTAGTGATCCAAGATCACATTGAGTCAATAGGAAAGACAATACTATTAAAAGGGGATGAGGTGTTGCTTAATGGCTTGCTTTCTCTCATGATGCTTAGTGATATGCTCCAAAGCCCTCAACCACTTTTTCATATCCACATATGTCCCAAACCAAAAGGAAAACTTGGCCCCACCGATTTGATCCATCCGGCGCCACCGAGTTCATTTGACATAGCCACTGCCAGAAACCCTAGTCACTTCAGTCTAACCGATAGGGATCTCGGTCTCACCGAGATGGGATTGAAAACTCTCTGTTTCCCTTCGTAACGTTTTGGTCTAACCGAGATGAACCGATCGGTCCCATCGAGTTCGCAATGTAAACACTCTGTTTCCCTTTCGTAATGTTTCGGTCCCACCGAGATGAGCGAATCGGTCCCACCGAGTTTGCCTGACCAAATCTCTGGTTAGCTTATTACCAAAGTCGGTCCGACCAAGTTTGTGTAATCAGTCTCACTGAGATTACGTTATGCCCTAATCCTAATGATATCGGTCCCACCGAGTTGACATGTCGGTTCCACCGAAATTCCTAACGGTCACATAATATACTGAATCAGTCCGATCGAGTTTTATGATTCGGTCCCACCGAGTTTGGTATATTGTGTGTAACGGTTAGATTTTGTGTGGATGCTATATATACCCCTCCACCCTCTCCTCATTAGTAAGGGAAGCCATCAGAACGTGCCTACACTTCCACTACTCATTTTCTGAGAGAGAACAACCTACTCATGTGTTGAGACCAAGATATTCCAATCCAACCATATGAATCTTGATCTCTAGCCTTTCCCAAGTTGCTTTCCACTCAAATCATCTTTCCACCAAATCCAATCCTATGAGAGAGAGTTGAGTGTTGGGGAGACTATCATCTGAAGCACAAGAGCAAGGAGTTCATCATCAACACACCATCTATTACCTTTTGGAGAGTGGTGTGTCCTAGATTGGTTAGGTGTCACTTGGGAGCCTCCAACAAGATTGTGGAGTTGAACCAAGGAGTTTGTAAGGGCAAGGAGATCGCCTACTTCGTGAAGATCTACCCTAGCACTAGTAGAAAACAGGGCTTTCGTCTAGGCCAGTTTAGCCCATTAGTCCCGGTTCAATCCAGAACCGGGACTAATGGAGCTATTTGCCCCGGTTCGTGAGCCCAGGGGGCCGGCCAGGCCACGTGGGCCATTGGTCCCGGTTCGTCCGGACCTTTTGGTCCCGGTTGGTGGGACGAACCGGGACCAATGGT
This sequence comes from Triticum dicoccoides, assembly GCF_002162155.2. Classification (NCBI taxonomy): domain Eukaryota; kingdom Viridiplantae; phylum Streptophyta; class Magnoliopsida; order Poales; family Poaceae; genus Triticum; species Triticum dicoccoides. The sequence goes on from NC_041387.1 coordinate 639,825,272, forward strand.
CCTGGCTCCTGGCCCACCACTATTGGTCCCGGTTGGTGGCATGAACCGGGACCAAAGGGTTACCTTTAGTCCCGGTTCATGCCACCAACCGGGACTAAAGGGTTGGCCCTCGTTGCACCCACCTTTTAGTCCCACCTCGCCAACAGAAGGGCGCCCACACCTGTTTATAAGCCCGTCCCTCTCTGTGTTGTTGATCTCCTCTCAAAGTGAAAATAGATGCACCTATAGAGGAAATTGGACCTAAATTTATAAATAGAAATTGATTATGAATTTATGTTTAATTTTCTCTATAAGTGCATCTATGTTCACTAACAGAGAAGTTTTTATTTTTTGTGACCTAAAAGAAAAAAGAAATCACCAAAAACTGTAAGTATTTATTTCTAAGTAGAACTGAAAAAATAATGGCACTAGTAAAGTTAATCACAAACTTCAAATTCACACAAATTTCAAAGAATTCAATTTAACTATTCACACAAATTTCAAAGAATTAAAAAATAAAGCAAAAAACCAAAAGAAAATAATTAATGCAGAAAAGAAAACAAAAAAACTGGAAAAAACTAAAAATAGCAACAATAAGTATTTTATTGTAAGTAGAAACAAAATAAAATGAATAAAGCAACAAAGAAAACAAAAAAAGAGTTTCCAAATTTGAAAACTAATGGCACTAACAGAAAGATTATAATTTTTCTAAAACTAAAAGCAAAAAGAATTAAAAAATAAAGCAAAAAACAAAAGAAAATAAATAATGCAGAAAACAGAAC
>NC_041387.1:639826058-639826392 GCF_002162155.2 Triticum dicoccoides
ATAGCAACAATAAGTATTTTGTTGTAAGTAGAAACAAAATAAAATAAATAAAGCAACAAAGGAAACAAAAAAAGAGTTTTCAGATTTGAAAACTAATGGCACTAACAGAAAGTTTATAATTTTTCTAAAACTAAAAGCAAAAAGAATTAAAAAATAAAGAAAAAACAACAAAAACTAAATAATGCAGAAAACAGAACAAAAAACTGAAAATAAAAATAAAAATAGCAACAATAAGTATTTTGTTGTAAGTAGAAACAAAATAGAATAAATAAAGCAACAAAGAAAACAAAAAAAGAGTTTTCAGATTTGAAAACTAATGGCACTCACAGAAAGT
>NC_041387.1:639826402-639827088 GCF_002162155.2 Triticum dicoccoides
AAAAAACAACAAAAACTAAATAATGCAGAAAACAGAACAAAAAACTGAAAAAAAATAAAAATAGCAACAATAAGTATTTTGTTGTAAGTAGAAACAAAATAAAATAAATAAAGCAACAAAGAAAACAAAAAAAGAGTTTTCAGATTTGAAAACTAATGGCACTAACAGAAAGTTTATAATTTTTCTAAAACTAAAAGCAAAAAGAAATAAAAAATAAAGCAAAAAACCAAAAGAAAAATAAACCAAAACCAAAATAAACTAAATAAAGCAACATATAAAACAAAAAAAACAAAAAAAATGCCACCTACTGGGCCCCCACGGCCTGAATACGACTAGAAACCCTATGGGCCAGGATTTAGGCCCGTGGAAGGCCCAGTAGGCCCACAGGCACAGATGGCAGAGTTAGGCCCGAAAGCCTGCTTTAGAGAGGAGCTCGAGAGGGGAGCCGCACCGCACCTTATAAACTGGTGCGGCTCCCTCTCAACTAGCGAGGTGGGACTAAACATTTGGCGCGGGGCAGCACAAGGCCTTTGGTCCCGGTTGGTGGCACCAACCGGGACTAAAGGGGGCCTTTGGTCCCGGTTGGTGGCACCAACCGGGACTAATGCCACCCTTTAGTCCCGGTTGGTGCCACCAACCGGGACCAAAGGCCGCCGCTTCCCGCCCTTTGGGCTGCTGAAAATTGG
>NC_041387.1:639827744-639832279 GCF_002162155.2 Triticum dicoccoides
GAAGAAGAAAAAAGAAGAAAAAGAAGAGGAGAAGAAGAAAAGAATAGAGGAGAAGAAGAAAAAATAGAATTTTTTTTCTATTTTTTCTTCTTCTCCTCTATTCTTTTCTTCTTCTCCTCTTTTTTTTTCTTCTTTTTTTTCTTCTTCTTCTTCCTTCTTCCTTCTTCCTCTTTTCTTCCTTTTCCTTATTTTCCTTTCTCGAGGGATAAGAAGAAAAGAAGAGGAGAAGAAGAAAGAAAGGAATAGAGGAGAAAGAAGAAACTTTGACACGAGGGGGGGGGGTACCGATACCCCCTCCCCGATAACATTATTTTCCCATGTATATGTATGTTGCGTCGTTGACGATATAACGAGGGTGTCGAGGATCGCCGAGGGGTCGAGGGTCGGGAACTAGGGTAGAGGGTCGAGGGTCGTTAAGGGGTCAAGGGTCGAAGGTTTCAGGGTCGAGGGTTCCTATAGTGTCAAAGTATTGAAGAAATCCAATAGCTTGTGGGCGTCGATGCCCACGTCGATGCCCACGTCACTTGTGGGACATAGATGTACTGTTCAACGCCGACCCCCTCCCGATAGCTTCAACACGTGGGGGGGGGGTCGATATTACCCCCTCCTAGCTTGAAGCGTTCTTGAGGCCACCCCCTAACCCTTGAAGCGTTGTCGAGGCCACCCCAAACCCTAGAGAAGCAGCGTCGAGGGCACTAATATGATTCCTTATTGTGATTAGCTAGCTAGTTCTACGTTTGCCACTAATATATCCATATCTGTCATGTTTGAATAATAATTGCCATGTTGTAAATATTTGTAGAAACTATGGACACCCCCCGAGACGAAGCACAAGAAGCGCTCTTGAGGGACATAATCGCAGAAGGAAGTGATGCCCTCTCGATGTTTCTCAACGACAACGATGGTCTAGAAGGAGAGGGTGAAGAAGCAGCTGGCCCTCTCCTCATTGATTTACATGGCTCCGATGACCCAATGCCGGTGCAAGAAGGAGAGGGTGAAGAAGTAGACCGTGAGGACGGCTCCGGTGATCACCAAACCGAGTCCGGCCAGGTATATATATTAGTTAAGCCTGTGCTGACTAGCTAATTGATGCATTCATTGTTTTGGTATGTACACATATTAATTAACTCTCGTCTTTGTTCTTTTTTATAGCCCTCCGGATCGAGCACAACTTCGGTAAAGAGACGAGGCCCGAAGAAAAAGTTGAGCTCGGATGAAAAGTTTGAGATCATACAAATCGCGCGCGACGGCCAACCGATTGAACCCTACCGGACAAAGAAGGCATTTGTTGCTCAGTGTGGGGTTCTGGTTAGGGACAAGATCCCGATCAGCATCCAGCAATGGTATAAGCCTAAGAATGAAGACCCTGAGGTGTCTTATGTCAATGAGATGCAGAAAGAGAATCTTTGGACTTAGCTGAAGTCAAATTTCACCCTACCGCCGGAGGATGATCCGGAGAAGCCAGTTATAGAGCCATTAATCAAGTCTTTTGCTCTGAGGAAGATGGCAGACCTATTCAGGAATTGGAAGAAAGACCTCAATAGGTATGTCGAAAAAAATGAGACACCAGAAGTCATTGGCAAATATGAGAAGATCAGAGATGACTGGCCCGCATTTGTGGCCCACAAGACATCGGAAAAGAGTAAAAAAATGTCGGCGACAAACAAGAGAATTGCTGAGAAGAAGAAGCTTCACCATCGCACGGGGTCAGGTGGCTATCTCGTAGCCCAGCCTAAGTGGGCCAAGGCTGAGAATGATCTGCTTGATAAAGGGATCGAACCAGAGACAATGAACTGGCTAGAACGTTGCCGGACTTGGTTCTTTGGGGTCGGCGGATCCTTGGACCCTATAACAGGGAAGTGCATTTGGACGGAGGAACAATTGGACATACCAGTCAAGAAGCTTCAGCAATATATCGAAGCAGCGCAGCAAGGGATGTTCGTTCCAGACAGGGAGAAGGACGAGCTCACAGTGGCCCTCGGCAATCCTGAGCACCCTGGACGGACACGAGGCACGCCAGGCTCCGTTTCGTGGAAGGCTGGATTTCCGGACGCAGGGGGTTACAAAACCCACGAGAGGAGGAAGAAACTGGAGCAGAGCCAATTGCAGTCGCTGCACGAAAGGGTAATGGGGCTAGAGGAACGAGAAGCAGATCGCAGCAAACGACCTGCCGAAGCTTCCCCCGAAGCTACCCCGCCATCTCAGCGGAAAAGCAGCGTGGCTTCCACCGAGCTGCTTCAGCCAGAGCATGCCTTGACGGCTCCTGCCAGCTATCCCGTGGACGCTATCACGGATGCTGAAAATTGCCACCTTATGGCGCAATGGAGCAATTTGAAGGTCAAGGCGGCTGTTGGCTCTGTTTATCCTACTAAACCCGACTCAACTTTTCACTGCCGGCCGATTCCAGAAGGATATGCTAAGGTGATGGTTGATGAAATAACGGAGGGATTTGAGGACCTCCGGCTTGACCACCCTACCGGTGAAGGGGAGTATCGGCTGGGTTCTGCTCTGAAGACTCCATGCCTATGGCGGAAGGATCTCATCAACCTTCCGAACTGGACGCCTCCGCCTCCTCCTCCACCGGTGAGTCAGGGCACTCCGCCTCCTCCACCGGCGAGTGACGATCAGGGCACTCGGCCCGCTCCTTCTCCGGCGCGTGGCGGCACTCCGCCTCCTTCTCCGCCTGCGCCGGCGCGCCCGAGCAGCCAGCCTCCTCCTTCTCCGCCTCGTCAGCAAGGGCGGAAGAGACCCGCCGCCGCTCCGGCTTCTACGGCGCGTCGCAGTCCTTCTCCTCCACCTCGTAAGCAAGGAAAGAAGACATCCGCTCCGTCTACTCTGCCGGCGTCTAGCAGTACAGCCAAAGGCGGGAGGAGATACAGATTCGGTCCTTCTCTGAAGACTCCAGAGAAGTTACCGTACGAGAGGAGCGAGGAGGAAAACGCGAAGATCGCGCAGACCGAAGTGGATGACTGGTTTCAAGGGTTGAAAGCAAAGAGACATCCACCTCCGGAGGAGAAGGTAGATCCGGTGAAAGGGAAGCGCACTCTGGCTGCCCTGACAAAACCACCCAAGTCTCCGCCGAAAGGCAACTATGAGCGCATTATTGGAAAGGCATTTGCCGAAGCGGAGAGGTCGGGAAGTACTAAAAGTGATCAAAGGATGAAAGAACGACGAGCTGGGAAACAAATTGCCCAGCTCGGCGAACAAGCGAAGCAATCGTGCCCCCCGCTCAAGGTGCCTGCTAGCGACATCGTCGATCCGAGGATGGTGCCCGGTTATGGCAATCCTGCAAATTACCTGCCCGACGATGTAGATTATGATATCTTGGAGGTGCAGATACAAAGATACGAGTACGGGAAGCCTCTCGTCAAAGATGAAAGTTCTCTATCAACGATGATGCGAAGATTGCATGATTGGTACATGAAAACCTGCAAAGAGTCTGAGGGGAGGAATACTTTGTATATGAGAGTTAGAAAGGAGCATTACCTCCTTGGAATTGAACTGTTGCCTATTCCATTTGAGGAGTTCTATCAGTTTTTCAATCAATTGGCCATCGATAAAGCAACAGTCACCTCCTACTGTCTGTAAGTAGTACTACTTCCGTCATTAAGTCTCCCTATATAACTCAGCCCTTTCATTTGCATGTATCTATAATTATCCTCACTATATTATGCAGATTGAAGATCGCCGAATTGAAGAAAAGACAAGTGGGAGATATTGGGTTCATTAACACGTATCTCATAGATGCAACTGAGGTTCAATATCGTGCCCAAGAAACCGAGGCCAACTTGCTACGATCGTTGGAAATAAATGAACACAAAGATATAATACTCTTTCCTTACAACTTCAAGTGAGTGTTACTGTCTTGTGGCATATTCGGTTTCCTTATTAGTCCAGGTTATAGTAATGTAATATTGATGAGTTATGCATGTGTGCGCAGCTACCACTATATTGTCCTAGAGATTAAGCTTGATAAGGGAGTAGTAACTGTCTTAGACTCCAAGCGAAAAGATCCCAAGGAGTATGCGGACATGACTGAAATGCTCGAGAAGTAAGTTAAATCGATCATTATCCACCATATCAGCAACTTAATTTGTTCATTTCTGATATCAAGTAATTGTTTTCTTTGTATGGCAGGGCTTGGAGAAAATTCACCAAAAAAGCTCCGGGACTACCGAAGAAGCTGCAATTTAGGCACCCGAAAGTAAGTACTATATAGTAGCATATTCCAGGCATCTCCTAGTGATTCAAGCGCTAGTTTCATCAATACCATTTAGCATGCTTGCTAATTATCAGTTTGATTGACCTCTATTTCTTGTAAAGTGGTTGTGGCAGGAACAAGGGAATGATTTCTGTGGATACTACATTTGCGAGTCCATCCGCCACACGACCTGTGAGCGGGGCTACTCCGACAAACAATATGAAGTGCGTAAATAACAATATTCACAATTTAATTTTATTACCATCATTTGTGTTGAGTTTCATTCATATATATATATATATATATATATATATATATATATATATATATATAT
>NC_041387.1:639832679-639840421 GCF_002162155.2 Triticum dicoccoides
CCACAGCCACATAAACGCTGACGTGTGGATGCCTATTGGTCCCAGTTGGTGCCACCAACCGGGACCAAAGGCCCTCCTGCCTGGGCTCAGGGGACAGGCCACGTGGAGGCCCTTCTGTCCCGGTTCTGGATTGAACCGGGACTAAAGGGGTCAGGGCATTAGTACCAACCCTTTAGTCCCGGTTCATGAACTGGGACTAAAGGCCCTCACCAACCGGGACAATAGGCCCTTTTTCTACTAGTGTAGTGAGGCAAGTCCTTCGTGGGCGATGGTCATGGTGGGATAGATAAGGTTGCTTCTTCGTGGACCCTTCGTCGGTGGAGCCCTCCGTGGACTCACGCAACCGTTACCCTTTGTGGGTTGAAGTCTCCACAACGTGGATGTACGATAGCACCACCTATCGGAACCACAAAAAAACATCCGTGTCTCCAATTGCGTTTGCACACTCCAATCCCATCCCTTTACTTTCTTGCAAGTTGCATGCTTTACTTTCCACTGCTCATATACTCTTTGCATGCTGGCTTGATTTGTATTGTATATGCTTGAAATTGTGTCAATCTATCACCTCAACTTGATAAACTTAAAAACTGCCAACTTTATATGTTGAGGGTCTAATCACCCCCCTCTAGACACCTGTTCTCGATCCTTTCAGGTATGTATCACCAAGACCAATCTAGGAGATTCTAGCAACAAGAGAGAGAGAGAGAGAGGGAGTGCATCTTCATACCTTTGAAGATCGCTAAGCGGAAGCGTTATAAGAACGCGGATGATGGAGTGGTACTCGCGGCGATTCAAATTGCGGAAGATCCGATCTAGCGCCGAACGGACGACGCCTCCGCGTTCAACACACGTACAGCCCGGGGACGTCTCCTCCTTCTTGATCCAGCAAGGGGAGAGGAGAAGTTGAGGGAGAGCTCCGGCATCATGACGACGTGGTGGTGGAGCTTGTGGTATTTCTACAGGGCTTCGCCAAGCTCTACGGAGGAGGAGGAGGTGTTGGGGAGGGAGGGTTGCGCCAGGGGAAGGGGTGCGGCAGCCCTCCCACCCCCTCCACTATTTATAGGGGAAGGGGAGAGGGGGTCGGCGCCCTTAGATCCCATCTAGGGGGGCAACCAAGGGGGAGGCTTGCCTCGCAAGCTAGGTGGGGCGCCCCCCCCTTAGGGTTTCCCCCAACCCTAGGCGCATGGGCCCTAGGGGGAGTTGGCGCCCAGCCCACCTAGGGGCTGGTTTCCCTCCATGTTCAGCCCATAGGGCCCTCCGGGGCAGGTGGACCCTCCCGGTGGACTCCCGGAACCCCTTCGGTGTTCCTGGTACAATACCGGTAACCCCCGAACACTACGGCGATCGAATAAGGACTACCCATATATAAATATTCATCTCCGGACTATTCCGGAACTCCTCGTGACGTTCGGGATCTCATCCGGGACTCCGAACAACCTTCGGTAACCACATACTATTTCCCATAACAACTCTAACGTCACTGAACCTTAAGTGTGTAGACCCTACGGGTTCGGGAACCATGCAGACATGACCGGGACATCTCTCCGGCCAATAACCAACAGCAGGATCTGGATACCCATGTTAGCTCCCACATGTTCCACGATGATGTCATCGGATGAACCATGATGTCGGGGATTCAATCAATCCCGTATACAATTCCCTTTGTCCATCGGTATGCTACTTGCCCGAGATTCGATCGTCAGTATCCCAATACCTCGTTCAATCTCGTTACCGGCAACTCTCTTTACGCATTCCGTAACGCATGATCCCGTGACTAACTCCTTAGTCACATTGAGCTCATTATGATGATGCATTACCGAGTGGGCCCAGAGATACCTCTCCATCATACGGAGTGACAAATCGTAGTCTCGATTCGTGCCAACCCAACAGACACTTTCGGAGATACCTGTAGTGCACCTTTATAGCCACCCAGTTACGTTGTGACGTTTGGTACACCCAAAGCATTCCTACGGTATCCGGGACTTGCACAATCTCATGGTCTAAGGAAATGATACTTGACATTAGAAAAGCTCTTAGCACATGAACTACACGATCTTGTGCTATGCTTAGGATTGGGTCTTCACTACAAAAAAAGGACACATCCGTGACATTTTTGGCCGAACGAAAAAAAATTCTGTCACACATATGACACTTCTATGACGATAATTGTGACAAAACCCGGTATCATCATAGATGTGGTGGGCTCCTACTTCTATGACAAAAAATCATGACAGAAAATGGGCTTTTTGTCCGGGGCGGGCCGGAGACGCAGCCGGATGACATTCTTTGGGCCGTCCAGGACGGAAAAAACCGTGGTAGAAGCGAGGGCGAGGAAAATTTTGGGGAGTTCCCGGTTACGGTGGGAGGTCGGGGGCCGAGCGATGCGCGTTTCTCTCGTACACGTACACACGTGTGTGCGAGGCGTTGGGTCTAACTGAACCCGAGCGATTGCACTGCAGGCTACGCGTTACTGAACCCGAGCGATCGATCGATGGCTGTTAACTGAACCCGATCGAGCAATTCCTTTGCTACTGCTGCTAACTGAAGCTGATCGATTGGATGAACAGTGAGTGTTGCAGGGGGGGTTGGATGAACAGTGAGCGGTGGCGTTGCCTCTGGATGAACATGACCCCATGGTGTGGAGGGCTGGATGAACAGTAGACGGTGGAGGGGTGCCCGTGGAGGGGTGGTTGTACTGGACCCCGTGGTGTGGAGGGCTGGATGAACAGTAGACGGTGGAGGGGTGCCCGTGGAGGGGTGGTTGAAAAGTAGCCGGTGGAGTAGCGCGCGGTGGAGGCTAGATGAACAGGAGCCCGTGGAGGCTGGAGGAGGTCGACGGTAGCCCGTGGAGGCTGGAGGAGGTCGACGGTGGAGATGAACAGTATCCCGTGGAGTCCTGTTTTGCGGTACGCCACACCCCTCCCGATGAACAAGACCCCCGTTTCGACCGTCGCGCTCCAACACAAGTCTGTTTCGTCCGTTTTGCGGTACGCCACACCCCTCCCGATCAATAGGACCCCCGTTTCGACTGTAGGAGGTCCATTTCCTCCGTTTTGCGGTACGCCACACCACTCCCGATGAACATGATCCCGTTTCGAATGTGGCCGGTCGAACACAAGGCCGTTTCCACCGTTCTGCGGTACGCCAGGCCTCGTTTCCATCGCCTGTTCCGTCCAAGCCCTCCCGATGAACACGACGACGCATTCCGTTCCGACCCAGCCGGTTGGCTCCCCATGAACACGACGACGACGCTGTTTCTCTGTTCCGACCCAGCGATATACACGAGCCCTGGCTGTACGTATGCGCGAGTAGGCGTTCGAGACCCTGCCCGTATGTACGTACGTGGCCGTATTTTCTTTCTTGCACCCTGGCCGTTGTACGTACGTGTACATGCTACGTGCGTGCCTCTACTACGACACGTACACGCCTCTACCACGACACGTGCGTGCCTCTACATCGACCAGTATATATGTACGTACACGTTCGCGACCAGAAAGAAAACACTACGTACTCTTCGACCAGGTGGATCCCGACTGTCAGGAACTTCCTTGCCTGCGAAGATGTAGCTGTGGGTCCCAGCAGTCAGGGGGGCAAATCGTTTTGTTTTTTTTCTTTGCCCGGATGCACTTCCTTGCATGCGAAGGTGTAGCTGGTGGGTCCCAGCAGTCAGGGGGGAAACATTTTTTTTCGTGAAATACGGTGGCCCATCTGGTGGGTCCCTGCTGTCAGGTGGAGGAATAATTATTTTGCGCGTAATAAGGAGGCACTTCCTTGCGGCCGCCGTGGACCCAGCTGTCAGCCTCTCCACGCACAGTACTCTTCCAATGGAAGTCGGTCGTTGACCATATTGACCACGCCGTGCCGAGAGCACCACAGCGGTGGACGACGGCGAGGCCTAGGAAGGGGACGACGCGGAGCCGGGGAAGACGCAGCAGTGGATGCCCACGCGAAGAGGAGTACGAGGGTTCACTGGTTCGGCTACAGTGTGAGGCCGCCGTCGCCGCAGAATAACAAGGGGTGTGGGTGAGTAGAGGGATGACCTGGCCAGCAGTGGGAGTAGTAGGGGGCGGTGAGGCTCCACGGCATCACAGCCGGCCACGGGAGGAAGGAGCATGCGGCACGACCGGCGCTGCTTTGGGCGGCTGGAGCACGAAGACCAGAGGTTGAAGAAGCACTACGGCCGTTGGATGGACATCGTACGGTCACTGGAGCTAGAATTGTTCATATTGACTAAGTTGACAAAGCCCTCCGTCCCCGTAAACTTAGTAGGCCCACAAGTCAGCCTCCCACCAAGGTGAGTCCCAGCTAGCAGGGGAGTATTCATTTTTTTGTGCGTAATAAGGAGGCATTTCCGGTGGGTCCGAGCTGACAGCGGGGGGAACATTTTTTTCGCGAAATACAGAGACCCTTCCGGTGGGTCCCAGCTATCAGGTGGAGGAATCATTAATTTGCGCGTAATAAGGAGGCATTTTCCTGTATGGGCCCCTACTATCAGCCTCTTCCGATGGCTATTGTTTGTTGACCATGTTGACCTCGCTGCGCCGAGAGCACAAGCACGATGGACGAGGGCGAGGCCCAGGAAGAGAACCACCCGGAGCCGGCAAAGCCACCGCAGCGGATGCCCACGCTGAGGGGAGAACAAGCGCTGACGTCGCCGAAAAATAACAGGATGTGTGGGTGGTTAGAGGGATGGCCTGGCGGCAGCACAGCCAGCCACGGGAGGAGGGAGTAGGCAGTCCCGCCGGCGCTGGTTTGCGCGGCTAGAGCAGGAAGATCAGAGATTGAAGAAGCACGGCGGCCGTTGGATGGACATCCAACAGTCACTGTTGTGTGTTGACTAAGTTGACAAAGCCTTGCGTACGTGTCAAAAAAAATTAGGACAGCGTCATCGTCAACCTAGTAGGCCAGAAGTCAGCCTCCAAATCTGTGGAAAATAGCATACAACCCATTAGCCATTATTTTCAATAATTTACAGCCTATTTGCTAATTCGTAAGGATATTTGAAGCCCATATTCTTTTTATTAGCATTACAGACCATATATTCTGGGCACTGCTAAAAAATTCAACGAAATTTTGCATATTTCGGTGGGGTCCGAACTCTTTTAATCACGAAATTTTGAGTCACGTTAAAAATAATTTTCAAAAAATTATATCAAAATAAAATTCAAAAAACAATTCTCCACAAAAAATGGATGAAATTTAGAATCTTAACTAGCAAGATGCCTATTCGTTGCAAGGAACATGAAGATGCATTTGTACGAGTAGTTTATCTTGTAGGAGAAAAGATGATATTTTAATGTAATCGTCAGTTGGCTTTGGTTTTTATAAGAGTATAGTGTAGAGAAATACTGAAAAAAATGACATTTTAATGCAATTGCCGGTTGGCTTTGGTTTAAAAATTTACAGCGCATTTCTTACAACTTATAGCCCGTTTTCTGGGGAAGCCCATTCTTACTACTTACATCCCTCCTCGTCTTGAAAGATTTTCAGCACAGCAGGGCTGAGAAAAGCAAGTAGGCCTCGGTTTTGGTATTCTCCAAAAGAAGAACTAGGCTAGCCAATTTCAGAAATAAAAAATATATCAATTGGGCTCGTCATGTGCTTAATAAAAGCGTAAGCGTGGGCTAGACGGGCCACAACCCCCGTACAACGTGCAGTTGAGCTCCGTCTCTGAAACTGAAAAACAACTTGGCGAGCTGTTGGGTCCCTGGTGTTATCCGCTTGTTGTGTAATTTTCTCGTTTATTGCTACATTGACAATGGCATGGAACCTAGTTGTCAAACAATTAGGAGGAAGTATATTTTTGGCTTGTAATAACGAGGCACGAGCTTGCGAAGTGCAATGACCCTGGTGGGTCCCTACTGTCAGCCTCTCCACATACAGTCATCTCCTGATTCCTCTTGGTTGTTGACCATGTTGACAACGCTAGACGGCGGCGGGCACAACGAGCTAACCAAGGCGGAGAATGACGGCAAGGCCTCGGACGGGAACGAACAACAGCCATGGAAGATGCGGCAGTGTAGTGGCAGGTGGAGGGGAGTACGAGGGCAACAACATGGAAGTCAAGCATACAAATGGTACAAAAAGCCCAAGTATTAATTGTTCATCAAATTTTTAGACAAAACCCAGATTGAACATGAAAGTAACATCTAACCCAACCACTCTTTTTTGCAGTCACAAACAAATGGATCGGTCTGATCCATAAAATCAACATCCTGTGCAAAAGTTTTTATTTCAGGATGTCTACAACTTATTGTAAATAGAAGTAGAGCATGTTTAGAAGCCCATTTGTCCACCTGAAACTTCTTTTTTTGCTGTTCAACATGTTCGTCCGTGAGAAATCTCTTGCTGTAAAACTTAAGCCTCATGGACAATAATAACCTCGCATTCAACAGGAAGAATGTGACAAAGCTTCTGTTTTCCTGGATGGATGCATATCGTTCGATCGTTATTGTCCTCAAACGAATGTCATGAGAACTGAGAAAATCCTTGTGCTTATTACACCAACAATTGGTTATATGTTTTTATCCATGTGGTTCTGCCTAAGTAGACATGAAGATTGAAAACATTTAAGGTCTGAAAAAAGAGTATGTCGAAAGAAATTCAACTGAACAGTTAATTCTAGTACAATATATATGGGCTTTCAATGTGCATGAAATCATCACCTCTATGTATAAATTTTCCAGAGATCGAAAGCATCACAGCAAGCCAATAATTATGCCCAGATCAAAACTATACATTCTGATATATATAATCTTGACAGAATCTAGCAGCATTGATAGGCTATCAATGGACGAACTCTTCATTGAGCATATAACATAATATTAGTACCCAAAGTGTACTCCAAGATGATATAAAACTTATGCGCACAAATGAAAAATGCAGCATATGATTACAAATGTGTAGATGATAATATACGATACCTAAAAAAGTGAGGAGCCAAACACCAACTCCTTGTGATTATTAAACGGGTCACGAATTACACCCAAGGTCTCCAGTTTGGGCGCAGAGACAACAGTTATTTCTGAAGGTGTATAACAATTATGAAGGAGCAACCTTTCAAGTGAAGGGGCATCTTCGATGATGAGCTGCTGTCCTTTAAAACAAATTTCAATGCTTTTAAGGTGAGGCGACTTTATTTGGAGACAACTGATACCGATTTCTATTCCCAAAACAACCAGCAAGCGCTCCAGGGCAGGGCAACTGGAGTGGATGATGCTGTGCAGTGAGGCCTCCGACAGATAAACCACCACAAGCGCAAGTTTTTTTAGCAATGGGAGTCGAAGCATTTGTACCAGATCGTCTGGTAGATGGCACCGGGAAAAGGTGGCGGTGTGGAGAGGGGAGGAAAACCGCGAGATGGACAACAGTGGTGTGGGCATGAATTCTTGGTATGTTCGTGGTATGAAACTTTCGTGGTAATGGTAGAACTCAAACTGCTGGAGTTTTCCGAATTCAAGGGATGTCAGCCAAGCGTCCACCTTGACGGGTATGGACAGCAGGTAGCTTGTCGGGATGTAGAGGCATTGAACGGGGCCCTGCTGGTGAGAAGAGACGATGGCTCCGAGGAGATCAAATTCAGGAAGGACAGATATCTGACGACAGTCGAGATTGAGGGGCGCGGTGCGCCATATAGGGCGCCACCGAGTTGAGAGGACTTGTGTGCGGCAGCAATCCTTGGTGGGGAGAAGCGAGATGATCTCCTCAAGGATGACGCCCGGGAGATCGCTGATGCGGTCCAC
>NC_041387.1:639840866-639846029 GCF_002162155.2 Triticum dicoccoides
GGGGGGGGCTCGCCGCTTCTCCCCACGTTACCGGGTGCGGGATCTACAATCGGCGTTGCCGCTGGCGGGAGCCTCATCTTCTTGGCGCTGGGGCCAGCCGACTCCATTTTCCTTGTGGGCGTCTCGCCGAGCTCATGGGTTTGAGCACAGTAGCCAGAGACGAGCCTAGTGGCAGTGCGTGTGGGAAAGAAGGAGGGCTGGGGATTTCTGTAGGAGTGGAAGAAGAGGAGCAGGCGTTTTCTATACGAGTGAGGAAGAAGGTGAGCGGGGTTTTCTGGACGAGTGAGGAAGATTGGGGAGCGGGGGGAATTGGGTGGGGAGAAGGAAGTGGGAGAGCGAGTTGTTCGTGTTTATAAGGCCCGCTGCACTAACTACTCGATTTTTTCCAAGAACCGCTCTCTTCTTTTGCGTTACTGCATTGGAGCTGGCGCATGGGCTTGGCTAACTGGCCTTGCATGCAGCACTACTAGAAAAAGGGCTATAGATGAAATGGCCACTAATGGCGCACCAGACATGTGGTGCGCCACTACTGTAAAGCAGTGGCGCACCATGTGCTAGTGCACCATTAGTGTGGAAGACACTAATGGCACACCAGACACATGGTGCGCCACTAGTAACAATTTTTTTCCAAACATACTAATGGCGCACCAGGGCACAGTGCGCCATTACTACTTATAACTAGTAATGGTGCACCAGCCGCATAGTGCGCCACTACTATATATATTTTTTATTCTTTTTTTTGGAAAACTACTAATGGCGCACCGGGGAATAGTGCGCCATTACTAGTTTAAACTAGTAATGGCGCACCACCAGCAGGTGCGTCATTCGTAACCAGGGTTACTAATGGCGCATTTGTAGGTGGTGCGTCATTAGTAAACTGGGACCAGCTAGATATTTTGGACAGCCACAGCTACCCACTCACTTTCCCCACTTCATTCTCTCCACCTCCTCTCCAAGCTTGTCTTGGCTGCCACCTCCTCCTCACCTCATTTGCACCATAGATTCGTCCAAATTAAGTGGTTAAATTACCTTTTTTTGATAGGTAAGTAAGGGGGAAGCTATCTTTATGTTGTTCTCCCTCCAACAACGTGCACATGCACTTTTTATGGCCTAGCTAGATCTATGTATGTTCGTGGTGTTGCATATGTTTGTGGTGTTTCATATATGTTTGTGTTTGCAGGTACCGGTATTTGAAATGCGATAGTTGCCAATATTTTGCCGGAATGTTGATTCATTTCCGTTTCGGTGAGAATTTTGGCACTATGCATTCCTTTTGGTCCTATTTTTAGGGAAAGTCATGCCAAATTTTTTCTTGGTTCTAAAATATTGTTTTGCTCTACCCCGCAGGCGACCATGGTCCACACGATGACCGAAGGCAACGTGAATAGGTTTTTGAGCTTCGCGAAGGCTGAGATGCTTCAAAATAACGAGACTGAGATAAGATGTCCGTGTCGAAGATGCAAGATGAAGAGCCTTATTGTGGACCCAGATTCCAGGCAGGTGCGGGACCACTTGCTCTTGCATGGTTTCATGGATGGCTATCGGTGGCAAGGTAATGAAGATGACTATGAAGTCGTCCATGGGGGCCAGGCAAGAAATGAGGAACGGCAGCAAGACAACCACTGCGGCTCGGGCGGGCGAGAAGACGAAGAATCTCCAGGACATGATCACGACGGTGATGCTGTACACAGTCATCATGTAGAAGATGCAGGACATGATGATGAGGAAGATGCCAGAGCAGACGAAGGGCATGATCATGAAGATGAAGATGCCGGCGGAGCAGACGACGATGGACCATTGATGGGCTGGGTGCAGGACCCTCATATTCAAGAGCTGCTTCTCAAGCAGACGGATAATGCAAGAGCTGCCGCCTGAGAGAAAGCCAAGCTGGATCAACTGGAGATAGACGCGGTTACTCCATTGTATGAAGGATGCAGGCCCGAGGATACCCGCCTGAAAGTAATGCTCATGGCTCTGGAGATGAAGGTAAAACACAAAATGACCGACGCATGCTTCGACGAGAACATGACATTCTGGCGCGAACGTCTTCCCAAGGGGAACAAGTGCCCGACCAGTTTTGAGGAGGCGAAGAAAATCGTGTGTCCTCTGGATTTACTGCACGTGAAATACCATGTGTGCATGAACAATTGCATCATTTATCAGGACGAGCACGCGGAGTCTACCATATGTCCGGTGTGCGGCGTCACTCGATACAAGAAGAGGAAGAAAGCTCCTCAAAAAGTGGTGTGGTACTTTCCGATCACTCCTCGTCTTCAGCGGTATTGCGCGGACCCTAAGGTAGCAAAGCTCCTACATTGGCACGCGGATAGGGAGGAGAAGAAGCCAGAAGATGATGCAAATGATCCGGAGATAAATAAAAAAGACAAGATGCTGAGTCACCCTAGGGATGGGAGCCAGTGGCAAGCGTTGAACTTCGAACACCCAGAATTTGGGAAGGATCCAAGGAACATCGTGCTAGGCGTGAGCACTGATGGAGTCAATCCGTTTGGCAGGCAGAGAAGCACACATAGCACCTGGCCTGTGTTTGTGTGGATGTACAACCTTCCCCCCTGGTTGTGCATGCAGAGGAAGTACATTCACATGAGTATGCTAATTGAAGGGCTGAAACAACCAGGGAACGACATCAATCTGTATCTGGGGCTGCTGAAAGAGGAGCTAGACACACTGTGGAAAACGCCAGCAAATACGTGGGGCGTTGCACAGAAAGAATATTTCCCTATGAGAGCCGCACTGCTCACGACGGTGCACGACTATCTCGGTTACGGATATGTCGCGGGGCAGGTGGTCCACGGATTTTCTGGATGCGTTAGGTGCATGGATGACACAACGTATCACCAGCTAGATAGAGATCCCGAGTCTTCGAAAACCGTGTTCATGGGACATCGAAGGTGGCTTCGCGATGACCCGTGGAGGAAACGCAAGGATCTGTTCGATGGTGAAACCGAACCCCGAAGACGCCCGTCCGAGGTGCGGCGAGGAAATAGACGAGCTGTTTAAAAATTGGAAAGATTGCCCACAGCCGGGAAAGAAGCAAAACGCGCCAGAGCCGGGAAAGAAGCAAAAGGCGCCAGAGCCGCTGCTGAAGGTATGGAAAACGAGGTCTGTTTTCTGGGACTTGCCATACTGGAAGATCCACCGTGTGCCTCACAGCCTTGATGTCATGCATATCACGAAGAGTGTGTGCGAGAGTCTGCTTGGTACCCTGCTCAACATGCCAGAGAGGACCAAATATGGGCCGAAAGCAAGGGCAGACTTGAAATCAATGGGCATCAGGGAGGAGCTTCACGCTAATGATGATGATGATGAGGTGAAGTAGGACACAGAAAGTCATCGCAAAGGCAAAAATGCCAAGAAGACCGGAAATGACTACCCTCCAGCGTGCTTCACTCTAAGTCAGGAGGAGATCGATCAGTTTTTCACCTGCCTCATAGGAGTAAAACTTCCTTACGGTTACGCGGGGAAGATAAGCAGATACCTAGACCCAGCGAAGCAGAAGTTCAGCGGGATGAAGTCTCACGACTGTCACGTGCTGATGACGCAGATACTTCGAGTTGCAATCCGTGGGATCATGGACGCGCACGTCCGTGAAATGCTATTTGGCCTATGCAACTTTTTCGACGTCATCTCTCGGAAGTCGGTTGGCGTGAAGCAACTCAGAAGGCTACAGGAAGAGATCGTGGTGATACTATGCGAGATTGAGATGTACTTCCCGCCCACATTCTTCGACGTTATGGTGCATCTGCTAGTCCATATCATGGAGGATATCATCCAACTCGGGCCGACGTTCCTGCACAGCATGATGCCGTTCGAAAGGATGAATGGTGTCATCAAAGGATACGTTCGCAACATGTCACGTCCAGAGGGAAGCATAGCCAGGGTCTTTCTGACCGAAGAGTGTATCTCCTACTGCACAAATTATCTAGGCACCGAGAACCCCGTTGGTCTGCCCATCAACAGGCACCTCGGCAGGCTCGCTGGATGGGGTCACCGTGAGGGTCGCTGCGAAATGCATGTTGACTTCGAGGGTCAACTCGCCGACTTTGAAAGAGCAAACCTAGTCGCGCTACAACACATAGACGTGGTCGATTCTTGGGTGGTAGAGCACCAAACCTTTATTGAGAAGACGTACAATGACCGAGGCCAACAGAGGACGGATGGAGATATAATCAAAGAGCACAACTCATGTTTCACGCATTGGTTCAAATAGAAGCTTCTGTTGTACCCTTTACATGAGGATTCTTCCACGGAAGAACAACTCATATTTGCCTTGTCACAGGGCGCCGAGCACAAGCTGATGACGTATGAGGCGTACGATATCAACGGTTACACAATCTACACCGAGGGAAAGGACATGAAAAGCGATGGTTATCAGAACTCCGGGGTAACAATGGAATCCTACACTGGTAACAACAAGGACAGATACCACGGAAGGATCGAGGAGATCTGGGAGCTGAGCTACGCTGGAGAGAAGGTCCCGTTGTTCCGTGTCAGATGGGCCAAGAGCGTCATAAAAGAAGACCGGTATTTCACCACCATGGTTATACCCGAAGCCAAATCCAAGACTGCGAGCGCAAACGTCACTGTGAAAAATGAGCCATGGGTACTGGCTTCCCAAGTGGACCAATGCTTCTTCATTACCGACCTGCCAAAGCCCAGTCGTGTTGTCGTGAGGAGAGGCAAAAGGAAAATCATCGGAATGGATGGAGTCACCAATGAGCAAGACTTCGACAAGTACGACAACCCGAAGATGGAACATGACGACGACGATGAAGTATCAGCATACACCACAAGAAGAAGCAGGACCACCCTACCTAAAGGACGTCCGTTCAAGAGAAGAACTCCATTTACGAAAAATAAGGGCAAGAAGATTGTGAACAGATAGCTAGCTAAGATCGATTGTATTTAAATTGTAGCCTTCATTTCTCGATTGTATTTCATGGGCACTTTTTGAACTCATGAATATTATTAAATTTCATGGACACTCGATCTCGATCCCCCTCCATCTCGATCGCTATCCCACCTCGCCTGATCCGGTCCCCCTCGCCGCCGAGCACCCCCCGCACCCTCTCCCCCGCTCCACCGGCCGCCGCCGCCAACCCCCGCACCCTCCCCCGCTCTACCGCTGCTGACGACCCACCGCAC
>NC_041387.1:639846369-639851377 GCF_002162155.2 Triticum dicoccoides
CCGAGCACCCCCATTTGATGATATTTTTTCATATTCATAAAAAAATTATTACTGTTGTTATAAAAAAATATTACTGTTTTTATAAAAAAATATTAAAAAAATAGCAACAAAAAATAATAATAATAAACATACTAGTGGCGCACCGCTCGGGTGGTGCGCCATTGCTATCTAAAAAAAGATTTCTAATGGCGCACCGCCAGGGGGTGCGCCATTGCTATCTAAAAAAAAGATTTCTAATGGCGCACCGCTCGGGGGTGCGCCATTAGTAATCTTTCCCCTGACTCTAACTCGCCCGACCCCTTCTCCCTCTTGCCAGATCCATTCCCCCCCCACGCGCTGCCCCGACGACCAACGACGCTGCCGCCCCTACGTGCGCTGCCGCCCCCGTGCCATCGCCGACGCCTCTGTGACCTTGCCGTTGCTTACAGCCTCCCCGCGTTGGCCCCTGCCCTGCGCCGCCTCTACCTCAGTCCGGGCACAGGGTGCAGGACGACGACCGCCGCCGACCCCGACCCCAGCCCCTTCGACGCCGCCGCCGCCGACCCCGACCCCAACCTCTTCGACCTCGAGCCATCCCTTCGACGCCGTCGCCGCCGCCCAGGTACCTCTCCTCCTTCCTCCTTCCTCCTTCTCCACCCTTCCTTCCCATTCCCTTCCTTCCTCCCCTTCCGCCGCACCCTCCACCTCCCCTCCGTCCTCCTCTCCGTCGTCAGCCCCGCCCCCAAGTCCGAAGCTCCCCGCCTCCCCACCGTCCGCCTCGCCGCCACCCACCGCGCTCTCCCCTCCAAAGCCCGCGCCTTCCACGCCACGACGGAGGCCCGCCAACAATGAGGCCGCGACGGTGACCTGATTGCTTTTGTTCCTTAACTTTGTTTTGTTCTGAAGCATCTATCGATCTTTTTCTTCAAGCTAAGGATGGTACAGATTTGAGTATGCAATGTACTGTGTCAATATCCATGTCATCCACCACTTTATTTAGGTTTACAAATACAATTGGATGTAGTGTAGTGGTAATCACCAATGTTCATCCATATTTTGCATTTAAAAACTCAGATTTGAGTCTGGATTAAATCAGTTGTACTGTGTCAATATCCAACTCAGATTTTACTGTATGTATCTTAACTGAATCTTAACTGAATTTTGACCATGTCTTGATCCTTTCTTGCTTGCTTGCTTCTTTTGGTGTGGATTTTACTCAAGGTTGGCTACATTTTCCCACAAGGTGAGCTAGATTCATGTGCATGTATTTACACAGATGGCTCTTGACTTCCAGAGAAATGCATTCAGTGTACCTTCATGTCAAACTAATCCATAGAAATGCATTCTTGCTCAAAATGATACTTGTACCATAGTTATGTGTTCTTGCCACCATACAAACCATACACACGTCCAGATTAAACAAAAAGTATCATGTTTAACTAAATTTTCTGTGCATTTTAACAGTGCATTTGGATAGGTTCATGACTGAATTTTTTACAAGAATATAGTTGACCCTTGATCTTTTCCTCACTCCACGTGAAGAATAGCATACTTTTTACAAGAGGTACTAGTACTTGTAACGCCCTCGATGCGGCTATATCTCCCACGTGTCGAAGCACGACTTAGAGGCATAACCGCATTGAAAGCAATGTCGCAAGTGAGGTAATCTTCGCACAACCCATGAAATACATAAGGGAAAAGATACATAGTTGGCTTACAGTCGCCACTTCACACAATACATAAATAAACATCCATCATCCAGATTACACTCAAGGTCCGACTACGGAACCAAAATAAGAGAAGACTACCCTAAATGCTACATAGATCCCCGATCGTCCCGACTGGGCACCTCTACTGATCATCTGGAAACGATACATAGTAACGACCAAGAGCCTCGTCAAATTCCCACTTCAGCTCAGTTGCGCCATCTGCACTAGTATCATCGATACCTGCATCTGTTTTGGTAGAATCTGTGAGTCACGAGGACTCAGCAATCTCACACCCGCGAGATCAAGACTATTTAAGCTCATAGGTAGGAAAGGTGTAATATGGTGGAGCTGCGGTAAGCACTAAGCAATTATGGTGGCTAACATACGCAAGTGAGAGCGAGAAGAGAAGCAACGCATCGGTCGAGAAACTATAAGTGATCAAGAAGTGATCCTGAAACTACTTACGTCAAGCATAACACGAACCGTGTTCACTTCCCGGACTCCGCCGAGAAGAGACCATCATGGCTACACACACAGTTGATGTATTTTAAAGAGGTCAAGTGTCAAGTTATCTACAACCGGACATTAACAAATTCCCATCTGCCTCATAACCGCGGGCACGGCTTTCGAAAGATTGTATACCCTGCAGGGGTGTCCCAACTCAGCCCATCACAAGCTCTCATGGTCAACGAAGGAATAGACCTTCTCCCGGGAAGGCCCGGTCAGTCTCGGAATCCTGGTTCGCAAAACATTTCGACAATGGTAAAACAAGTCCAGCAAAGCCGCCCGATGCGCCGACAAATCCCGATAGGAGCTGCACATATCTCGTTCTCAGGGCACACCGGATGAACACTACGTACAACTAGAACCAGCCCTGAAGTTTCCCCGAGGTGGCGCTGCAAGTGGCTCTAGTTTGGACCAACACTCAGAGGAGCACTGGCCCGGGGGGGTAATAAAGATGACCCTTGGGCTCGCGAAAACCCAAGGGAAATGGCTTGCTGGAGGAGTTTTATTCAAAGCGAACTGTTAAGGGGGTCCCATAAATCACCCAACCGTGTAAGGAATGCAAAATCAAGGAACATAACACCGGTATCACGGAAACTAGGGCGGCAAGAGTGGAACAAGTCACCGGGCATAAGTCCAGGCCTTCCACCCTTTACCAAATATATAAGGTGCATTAATTTAAATAGGAGATATTGTGATATCCTAAAATAACCAAGTTCCGCCCTGGAACAACCTTCATCTCCACCTGCAACTAACAATGCTATAAGAGGGGCTGAGCAAAAGCGGTGACATAGCCAATCAATGGTTGCTAGGACAGGTTGGTTAGAGGTTTGTCATGGCAATAGGTAGGCATGGTAAACAAAGGCAGGCAGGGCTAACATAGCGAAAGAGCGAGTACTAGCAAGCAAAGATAGAAATGATTTCGAAGGTATGGTCATCTTGCCTGCAAGGTTCTCAGAGTTGTCGAAGGCTGGATCCTCGTTAGCGTACACAACAGGTTCCTCGTGCACGTACTCGTCTCCCGGCTCTACCCAAAGCAAGAACACAAGCAAGGAACCACAATAAATCACAGTGCAATGCGCAAGCAATATGATGCAACCCATGTCATGATATGCGGGATGTGGTATGCAATGCATATGCGTGCTTCGGAAGGAAAGATGATGAACAAGGCATCAACTTGGCAAACCAAGTATGCCGCTGGAAAGATGAGATGATTTCGGTTGAAATCGATATAAAGATCACCGGGAACGGATGCACGGTTTGCAAATGGCAAGAAAGACAAATATGACACAAAGCTGCGATTAACAGCGCGATGCTACTTAGCATGCAACAAGAAACTATGCTACAGCACCCCAACATAAAAACAAAACATATGGAGATCATCTACAGGAGATGCTTTACAAAAAAGGAACACTGAGCTACGGCTAAATCACATCATAACAGGTTCAAACAAGCATGGAGAAAGTGCATAAAATTATCAGGCTGGACATGGCAGAAACAACATCACGAAGCAATGTTCAGAGCAGGTTATCAACATGCTACAGGAACTTATAATAGCAAAGCAAGGCATGGCATGAATCTACTCAAAGCATAGATCAAAAGTCCGTTACTGACCATAAGCCAAAAAGGATCAGAAAATATGATGGCACCTACGTAAACATAGCAAGTTTCGTTAACAGATTTCAGCAAACAAAGCATGGCATTGAAATAATTACGAAGGCACCTTCGCGAGCTCGATGCACTCACTACAGAGCACCTCATGATAAACTAAGCACACATCCATCAATAAGGCATGTCATAGAAGCTATACATGGCAAGAAACAACATCATAGCATATCCGGACCAACTACAACAGCCTCGGCCAAATTGAATAACATGTAAACAATTTGCCAGGAAACATTTTGAAGCAAAAGTAGAGCACGAAAATGACATGCTAAACTACTCCATAATTGCAACCAGGACCATGGATGGATAGAGCAAAACAATGTTTTCAAAACACCCTTACTGAAGTACCTCAAAATATGCATGGATCTCTCTGTAGCAACATGTTTACATGGCATGAAAATTACAGCAGAACAGGAACTAAAATCAGCATTAACACGAAGCCTAGTTTGCATGCTTGTGCTAGTCACCACATTGATCATAGAAATACATGGTAAGCACCTTTGTAAAGAAGACATAGCCTAGTTCAAAACACATTTAGGGACCAAGTCCATAGGATGCACACATCAATCATGGCAAAAATGACAAAAGAGCTCGTTCTGATAAGAATCTGAAACTAACATTATGAAGCCCTCTTCCAACAGCATTTCGGGCATCAATATGACCTCAAATGTAAATGATGCAATGGAATGAAATTATGTACTCTTCAAGGCGAACAATTTGACATATTATACGCACGAAACGGAGCTACGGGTGCCAAGATGTGATGCAATGAACATGCAATGATTTTAACACAGGAAAAGACACGAAAAAACGGGGAAGAAGAAGTCAACCGCTGAGTGTCCCGATCGGATATGGGCGCGCTGTACGAGGTTCGTCGGCCGGAGCGGGAGGGAGATGGCCGGAGCAACGGCCGGAGCGGGCTGCCGGAGAGGAGCCTCGGGGAGGCCGGAGTGGAGGAGGGCGGAGGAGATCCGCGCGCGGGCGGCGGCGGCGCGGCGGAGGCGGGTCGGCGGCGGCGCGGGACTGCGGCGGCACGGCGCGGGCGGGTCAGCGGCGGCGCGGGGCGCGCGGCGGCGGGGCAGGAGGCGCGGGAGGCGGCGAGGCGCGGGCCGGGAGGGCCCCGCCTGGGCCCCGGCGGGCCGGCGCGCGGG
>NC_041387.1:639851887-639865913 GCF_002162155.2 Triticum dicoccoides
GCGGGTCGCCCACGTGGCGGCGCCCGATTCGTCCGGCGGAGCGGGCGGACGTGTCCGGCCATGCCGGATTTCGTCCGGCGGCGCGAGGGGAGCGGGGAGACTAGGGTTTCGTCCGGAAATTCGGGGGAGTGCACATATTTATAGGTAGAGGGAGTTAGGAGTGTCCAAATGAGGTGCGGTTTTCGCCCACACGATCGTGATCCGACGACGGAGAGCATGGATGTGACTTAGATGGGTTATTTGGCTGTTTTGGAGGGGTGTTGGGCTGCAACTTAAAAGAGGCCTTTGCGAGAGTGCGGTTAACCGTTGGAGTACCAAACGAGCTCCAAATGACCCGAAACTTGACAGGTGGTCTACCGGTGCTATACCAGGGCCACTTGGCAAGGCTCGGTCCATTCCGAGAACGTTCAACACCCGCACACGAAAACAGACAAGAGGGGTGCGCCGGTGCATGTGGGAGTGTCAGATTGCGAAATGGACAACGGGGAAAATGCTCGGATGCATGAGACGAACACGTATGCAAAAGAGATGCACATGATGACATGATATGATATGCATGACATGAATAAAATGAAAAACAAAAGACAAAACCCAACCACGGAGGGAATATCATATCACATAGCCGAAAATGGCAAGAGTTGGAGTTAGAAATATGGAAAGCTACATCCGGGGTGTTACAACACTCCACCACTACAAGAGGATCTCGTCCCGAGATCTAGGACTGAAAGAACTCCGGATATTCGGAACGGAGGTGATCCTCACGCTCCCAGGTGGCTTCTCGGTCGGAATGGTGTGACCACTTCACTTTCAGGAATTTAATTGACTTGTTGCGAGTCTTGCGCTCGGTTTCTTCAAGAGTAGCAACGCGGTGCTCATGATAAGAGAGATCTTCTTGGAGGTCGATCTCTTCGAAGTTGATAGTGCGCTCAGGAGTCTTGAAGCACTTGCGAAGCTGTGACACGTGAAACACATCGTGCACGTTTGAAAAGTTGGATGGAAGCTCACGTTGATAGGCGAGATCGCCTCTTTTGCCAATGATCTTGAAAGGACCCACATATCTAGGGGCAAGCTTCCCTTTGATACCGAAGCGACGAGTGCCTTTCATTGGAGAGACGCGGAGGTAGACATGGTCTCCGATTTCGAAAGCCAAATCACGGTGCTTGCTATCATAGTAACTCTTCTGTCGCGATTGCGCGGCTTTGAGGTTCTCACGAATGACTTTGCACATTTCTTCGGCTTCTGTGATCAAGTCGTTGCCAAGAAGTTGGCGTTCACCTGTCTCAGACCAGTTGAGAGGAGTACGGCACTTTCTGCCATAGAGAATTTTGAATGGGGCCTTGCCTGAACTCGCTTGGAAGCTGTTGTTGTAGGAGAACTCGGCATATGGAAGACAATCTTCCCACTTCATGCCAAAGGAAATGACACAAGCCCTGAGCATATCTTCAAGAATTTGATTGACTCGCTCGACTTGGCCACTTGTTTGAGGATGGAAAGTTGTGCTGAAACGAATGTTGGTGCCCATGGCCGTCTGGAAGGAGTCCCAGAACTTAGAAGTGAAAATGCTTCCACGATCTGAAGATATCAATTGTGGAATGCCGTGCAAGGAGACAATTCTAGAGGTGTATAGCTCTGCCAGCTGAGCTGCTGTGATAGATTCTTTGATAGGAAGAAAATGAGCCACTTTAGTAAGCTGTCAATGACAACGAAGATAGCATCATTTCCATGCTTGGACTTAGGAAAACCAGTCACGAAGTCCATCTCGATATGGTCAAACTTCCATTCCGGAATAGCAAGAGGTTTGAGGAGACCAGCTGGTCTTTGGTGTTCTGCTTTCACTCTTCTGCAGACATCACGTTCATTCACGAATTGAGCAATCGCTCGCTTCATTCGAGTCCACCAATATGACTGCTTGAGGTCATGGTACATCTTTGTACTTCCAGGATGAATGGATAGGAGGGAATTGTGTGCCTCATTCATAATGACCTTTCTCTGATCACCTTTTGGAACCACAATTCAATCCTCGAAGAAAAGAGTATCTTTGTCATCCAAGCGATAGCACTTGTATTTAGGAATGCCCTTGTCAATACCACATTTCACCTTCTTCACCATGGTATCCAGGAGTTGTGCCTCATGAATTTGATCTTCCAAAGTAGGAGAGACTATGAGGTTGGCAAGAAAGCCTTGAGGAACAACTTGAAGATTCAGCTTGCGGAAGGCTTCACAAAGATCCGGTTGAAACGGCTTGAGAATTAGACTGTTGCAATAAGCCTTTCTGCTCAGAGCATCTGCAATCACATTCGCCTTGCCAGGAGTATATTCGATACTCGGATTGTACTCTTGAATCATTTCGACCCATCAAGTTTTCCTGAGGTTAAGGTTGGGTTGAGTGAAGATATACTTGGGGCTCTTGTGATCGGTGAAAATGTCCACTTGCCTTCCCAATAAGAGATGTCTCCATGTTATCAATGCATGGACAACTGCCGCCAACTCAAGATCATGAGTGGGGTAGTTCTTTTCGTTGGGCTTCAACTGACGAGAGGTATAGGCCACAACTTTCTTCTCTTGCATCAACACAACACCGAGACCTTGAAGGGAAGCATCACAGAATACTTCGAATGGCTTGGATTCATCTGGAGGAGTCAAAACAGGAGCTGTGACTAGCTTCTCTTTGAGGGTGTTGAAAGCAACGTCGCACTCAGGCGTCCAGACATACTTGAACACCACCCTGCTGACTGCACTGCACTAGTAGCCTTCTCTCTTCTGTTGCCTACTTACTGCATTCATTCATTCATTCACTCATTCAGTCATGAACCTCTCCACAAAATGCAGATGCAGATGCAGATGATTCAGAGGACCAAACCACCAAAAAGACATGTTATAATGCACTAGTCTAGTAGCAGCTCTACCACTACAGACCACTCTCTTCTCCTCTCAATAAATCTCTGTACTAAATTTTTAGATGCAGATGATCAGTAATTCAGTATTGATGCTTGGTTGCTATTTTATGATGCCTGTACTAAATTCAGGTGATGCACTTAAAGTGCATAGTGTCAAGGTACAAACTGAATATTGTTGGAGAGGATTGTTTTTTTCTTAGCATCAACTTTTATATAGTGGTTTTCTCTATAATTTTTAGTTTCCACTCCTTTTTTGATTTAAGATTCCATTTTTAAGGTTTAGTGCACTGTACAACAATTTTTATACAGTGGTTTTCTCTACAATTAATAGGAGCCCACTAGATATGTGTGTTTCATTGGCATGGCTGTGTTGTGACCAACATAGTAACATTGTTGAGGTTTACTATTTTTTTATTTGTTTGTTTCTGCTTTACTTCTATTAATTGTACTTGTAACATGATTGTTCACTGTGGTTTGTTTCATCTAGTGAGCTCCTGCCAGTGCGAGGTCGAGTGCCGGCAACGAGGGCTTCCTCCTGTGGGATCCGCTCATGTGATCTTGTCCTGATCGAGAAGGAGGAGGAGGAGGAGCGCACCTGGCCACCAAGGGAAGGGATTCTGTCACTGCCTTCTATCTATTTGACTAGTGAGAGCTCCTCTCTGTTCTGCATTCATCAACATGAGGTTTATGACTCCAGCCTAGTTTCTATTCTGGTTGGTTGATTGATGCCATTAGACTCCAACCAGGTTCATGATCGAGGTCCTTGTAATTCATACTATCAATTTTGCTCATGCTGCTGTGCTGTTTGATGCGTGTGTGGTTGATGGTCACATGCTAGCTTAGGTTGTTTTGCTACATAATGGAATTTATTTCAGTTTGTACCTCATCATGCCCCTTCCGAATGTCCATCGTCGAGTAGTTTGCTGGTTTTGTTGAAAAAGAAAAGAAAAGCAAACTGGTTGTGTTCTTCTCACAGGCCAATATAGAGAATTGTGATTATCAATTTACTGATTTTTGTTCGAATTCGATCATGCCTCTTTTGAGAAGTATGTCTATTGATTCAAAATTGCCATGGCAAAAATATGTTTCAGAAAATGACATGGACTAAAATATTCTATAGATCATGATCCATAGACAAAAAAATGCCATGATCCATACAGTATAAATTCCATGATGCATAGGCTATATTTGCCATGGGAGATGGCAATTTTGTTGGATCATGATCCAGAGATTAAAAAAATGCATAGACTATAATTTCCTAGCATGATCCATAGAATAAAAATGTAGAATAAAAAATGCCATGATCCATACACTATAATTTTCATGATGCATAGACTATATTTGCCATGGCCCGGTGCAAAAGAAATTTGCCATGTTGCAAAAAGAAAAGAAATTTTCCATGGTGCATATAGTAAAAACAATGCCACGATCTGTAAAATACATTTGTTATGCTCCATGAAAGTAAATTGGCATGGTCCAAATGTAGCAGAA
Source organism: Triticum dicoccoides (assembly GCF_002162155.2). Classification (NCBI taxonomy): domain Eukaryota; kingdom Viridiplantae; phylum Streptophyta; class Magnoliopsida; order Poales; family Poaceae; genus Triticum; species Triticum dicoccoides. Next base: position 639,856,276 of record NC_041387.1, read on the forward strand.
GTTTCAAGTAGTGTTTTGTTTCTGTGTTTGAATAGGCAGCAAACTTTCTATTCTTTCTATGTTTGTACAGACTTGCTAAACTATTGATGATTTTTTATTTGGTGACCTATTAGATCTGGAATGGAAGCTCACATAAGTTGAGCTGATTTTTGTCCATATGAAAGCAGAGGACCATAAGGTCTGTGGCCTTTTCATCCATATGAAAGTAGAGGCACATTGTGGTGCTAGTTTGCTGTGTTTTGTCTCTGACCTTCGTGTTGTGATGATTTTGCAGGTACCCCGAGAGGCCCTTGAGTTTGCCGGAATGTCGATTAACTTCCGTTCCGGCAAATTCGGGTACTCCATATGTCCTATTTTCAGCAAAGGTCATGCTGAAATTTTTCGTGAATTTTAGCATGACTTTTCTAAAAATAGGACATATGGGGTACTTGCGACTAATGCATGGGCCAGGGTATCTTAGTACTTAATTAAGTAGGATCAACTGCCCCGCCATTCTTGCTGCATTAAACCATAGGTGGCAATAGAGCCAAGTGATTAGGCCCAACCTAAATGATGAAACCTTGGCTTTTATAGGGTGCCTCGGTGTCAATGAGAACCTAAATGATGTACGCTTAGGCTTTTAGGGTGTCTCGGCATCGACAAACCCTAAATGATAAAAGCTTAGCTTTTAGGATACCTCGGTGTTGACAAACCCTAAATGATGAGACCATGATCTTGTTCCTTGACAATAAACAACTTTTTGACCAAACTTTTTTCCTATTTAGAGCGAAACATGGCCCATAACGAGGAGGCCGGCGGTTCGGGCGGCAAGCAATTCTGGGAGCTGTCCCAGGAGATGGAGGAAGAACCTCACCGCTATGAGGACGTCGCGGACGACACCAATCCTAACTACACAACCCCTAGTGGCATCGGGGATGACACCACTGATGGTGCCGCCGAGGATGCCACCACTGATGATGGCAGCACAGACACAGATGGCAGCCAACCGAAGAGGCAATGGAAGGACCGGCGCCCGAGCGTGCTCGACACCATCAAGGAGGAATTTACTGAAGTGAACTCCGACGGGCATCCAACAACGCCCAAAGAATTAGTCAAGGGGTACTCGGTTCAGCTCGGGTGCATTCTCCGGAGCACCGTCTCGATCAACACCGAGAACCTAAGGCATAAGGAACGATGGAATTTGCGCAGCCTCCTCCTCACGAAGCTGCACGAACGATAGAAGTGCCCCGCTGACTTTGCAAACACACGCCTCTCAGGGAATAAAGTGAACAGTGCCGCCCTCACGAGGATGAGCACGGCCTGTCTACTTGGAGAAGCACGGTGAAGGCAATGATTGAAAAAGGTGATAGTTATGAGAAGATCAAGGCGAAATATCCTTTGATCAACGAAGATGACTACAAGGACTTCAAGATCAAGTGCGAGAGCAGCGCAACCTCTGAATCAAGTCAGTGGGGGAAAGAAATGCGGCAGTTGAACTTAGGGGTCCACCAACTTGGTCCCGGCGGTTACAGAGTGGCGGAGCCTATATGGGACAAGGAGGACGCGGAGCATGCCGAGCAAGGCCTACCGCCCGGCTTCGAGAAATACTGTGACAAGCAGACCTGGAACTTTGTCAGGGCCCGGTACAAGGAGGACCCGGTAACAAAGGAGCTTACCACGGATCCGAAGACCAGGGCGCTTGAGCTTATTCTGGTAAGCAATACACCCCCGCATAAGTAGCTCCATATGGTTGCATTCTAATTAATCCCCAATATTTGTAAATGGTTCACGTTCCTTCCGTAGGACACTGAAAGTAGTAGCACGGGGTCGTCTCAGAGCTCCCCTTTCGACACCCCTTTAAATAGGGCGTTAAACATAATGAAAAACAAGGATAAGCTCAGTAAGCCGTCGTCAGCTGGTCGTGTGGCCGGCAAAGGCTTGTCCACAAAATGGTCATCATACTATACCGCTGGTGGGCGAAAAGAGAAAAAAGACCAGCTCGGAAAGCCAGTCGCACAAGGTTGAAGCACTCAAGGCACAAGTGGCGCGGATTCCGGAGATTATCCAAGAGCAAGTGCAACAACAACTGGGAACGAAGCTCACCGCCATGGTGCCTATGTTGATTCAGGGGCTGACGACGTGGATTGCGGGCGGCCAACAGGGGCCTCCCCCGGTTCCCAGCTTCACGGCCAGCAATTCGCACAACGCGCAGGCGGCGCCATTGGTGTCTCAGGCGGCGCCATTGGTGTCTCCGGCGGAGGCGGTATTCGTGTCTCCGGCGCCGACACGAGCATTGGAGCTTAATGCACCCGGGTGTACGCCCGCCGTTGGCGGTGTCTCGACATTAGCCGAGCTCGACGACATCACGGTAACTAAGCCTCTCGGCCGATGACTTCATCTCCTTGCCTTTGACTGGGCATCCCTGACGCCCTACATGTTTTCGCAGGGCACCGCCGATGTTCCTTGCACTCTCCTGCACTTCGTGGGCGGCGAGTTGGTCGATGTCGCCAAGGGCAGAATCGTTCAACCGGTCAACCCCGTGTTCCACGGTAATTCGATGCCACCCGCAGTGTATAGGGTTGAACTGGTTCGGGTGCTGCCAGGCTGCGACGAGTTGTTACCTCCGATTCGACCCGCTGGGGCCGACGAAGAAGATGAGATGACCCTCAGCGCCTCCGTAAACTGGCCCCTGCTTTGGCCGAAGATCCAGATTCTTTTGGGGGCGGGGGACACCACCCCACATACAAGACCACCATTCGTGCCGGCGCCAAGCCATGGCAAGAACGCCGCAACGCTACCAGACATGCCAGACATCCCTATGGCACAAGATTCGGACATGCATATGGCATAGGATCCGGACGACGATGACAACAACGACGGTACATTTACCAACTTCGATAAGTACTTTGCCGAACATGGGTACGGTGACGAGTTCTGTGGGCCTCCTTCTCAAGAACCCAACCAAGACGACCGCGATCTAGCTCGTACCGCGGAGAAACCTAATTGCAACAGGCGTTGTCTGGCGTTCAGTTCTTAGGAGACGCCTCAAGCCACCGCCTTCACCGAGCCTCAGATAGCCGAGGTGCGAAATATTATCAGCCCCAACACGCTCAAGAAGGCGGTCTGTGAGCAGAACTCGATCCCATTATAGCAAATCAAGAAGAAGGGACAGAAACGAAAGACTAGGGCACCGGTCCGAGCCAGCCGGCACCGAGTATGATCCGTGCTCAGGACGGGCCACATTCACCTAAGGATATCTCGAGGAGGGTGCATGTGGCGGGTAGGGCGATGCTACCGACAAATATGCTCAATGCTGCAACCGGTGCTATGCAGAGTCTGCATGACAGTGTTCTTTCTTTGGAGAAGCGGCGTCTCTCCCAGAATGATGTGGCATACCCGGTTTTCATGGCCAAGGTGCCAGAGGGCAAGGGCTTTGTGGATGGCGCCATCGGGGGTACGATCGTCCTGCGGTTTGATGACATCTTTGCTATGTTTAACCTTCATCCGCTGCACTACACCTTCGTTCGGCTGTTTTTGCTGAGTATGGAGATGCAGATCATTCGAGACAAGACGCCGGATATCATGATAGTCGACCCCTTCTACATGCGTGCCAAGATCTTGGGCAGCGCTGGGGACCGGCAAGTCTAGAGTTCACAACTCGAAGGCGTCATTCTGGCAAACCCAGATAAGGATAACTTCCTCGTGCCTTACTTTCCCGAGTAAGTCATCCCCTCACCGCCCCGTAACATATGATTTCTTAGATTTTGATCATTCTTTTTTTCCTAACATTCCGTGTTCTGTGCAGTGACACACATTGCACACTCATTCTCTTAAGCCCGAAATATTCCATGGCCATGTATTTCGACCCGGACCGTGACTCCAAGATAGACTACACAAATATCAAGAAAGTTCTTCATGATGCTCTCCCCGGCTACGCCACATCTGGAGGCACCTTTAAGAGGCCAGTTCGTAGGTACGACAGGCATGTGTTCACCCACAATACGCCGTTCCCCTGCGTCAAGCAGCCGCCTGGAGGTCAGAAGGATGCCTACTACACCCTCCATCACATGCGGGCGATCGTACGGGACCGTAATTAATCACCTTCTGCTACCAAATAATCTCAAAGATTGAGCCGCAAGCTTGGCGGCAATCCAGGACGCGGACCTCCGAGAAGAATTCTTTCGAATCCAGCCGGAGTTTGCAGAAATCATCCATCAAGATGTCCTTCGTACCTCGGGGCAGTTCTACCTCAGATATCAACCGTCCAACAGTGAGATAGACACAACGCTACAAATGCAGGCTGACAATGCCCACGACTTCATGACCATCACGAAAACCGGCGGCTTCGTCCACGCTCCGGTCCCATTAGTCGAGTCGAAAGTAGTGATGCTATTTGTAGTTCTGAAACATCGATTATCTCATGTTGTAATTAAACTTTAATGAACTTGTATGTCTCTTTGGTTTGGACAGTCGTTCAACTTAGATGTAATCGATGCTATTTATTAGTAGGACCATGAATCATGCTATTAATGTCTTGCTTTTCTCTTCCGATCCTTTTGTTGCATACTTATATATTGCTTATGTATTATCTGTTGTTTGGCTTCTGCATAGGGATGCCGTCGTATGTCGTGTACAAGGGTAAGGTTCCCGGAGTCTACGATGACTGGGAGGAGTGTCGGAGACAGGTTCACCGTTTTAGCGGTAACAGTTACAAAGGGTACACCACTAGGGTGGAGGCGGAATCTAGATACACGCGCTATCTAGCGGCAGAGAGGAGGGAGCGTTGGAGGAACCGGATGAAGACCAGTTTCATCATGATGATGCTCATCGTGATGACCGCAGCTCTCTTCTATGTGATGGTAGTTTAGATGATCGATATCGACTTGTAATGTGAAGACAAATTCACTACTCGCGGTCTAGAGACTTGTAATGTTCTACCTTTGTTCGGTCTTTTGAATTCGGAGACTAATATGATGAATTGTATCCGAAGACTAATCTTCTATTGTATTCGATAAATCTGCTGTTGCTGTGTGGTGTTGTCTATATTCTGTCCAATAATATATTTTGTAACATGTGAAAAAATCAGAAAAGTAAAAAAAAACAAATATTCATACTAATGGCGCATCACCCCAAAGTGCGCCATTAGTATGCCAAAGGATACTAATGGCGCATCACCCCACAGTGCGCCATTAGTATGCCAAAGCACATGGGTAAATATGGCCCCCTGGGAGGCATACTAATGGCGCATGTTGGTCTATACTAATGGCGCACGACATGGTGCGCCATTAGTATACCAGATACTAATGTCGCACCAGTGGTGCGCCATTAGTATTTAATACTAGTGGCGCACCAGTAGTGCACCATTAGTAGGCAAAACTGGTGCGCCACTAGTAGGCCTTTTCCTAGTAGTGCAGGATGCATGCGTCTGGTTTGTTACTAGGCATATTTAATAGGGTGGTTATGGACTAAATTAAGGAGATTTATTTTCTCCGTGTGCATCCACCAAATTAGAGGATACGGTACTGGATACAGACACTCACATTAAACTAACATTCAGAAGAACAAAAGTTCAGCATGTCTATGCATCTCAATGATTCACCATACTATAATCAATATACAAAGTTGTGAGAAGGTGTGGAAATAAAGAAAATGTGTCGATGCTTCTCTGAGCAAAGGGCCTCCCTGCGCATGCATTAATTTCCTGGGCATGCTTGTTTCTTCTCAATGTTGCGAGCACTTTGAGCATGTTGGCAACTCCACAGCTAGCTAGCTGCCTCATCTTGCAATTGATGCTGACACATTTGCAGCAAACACATGAGGCAATAGAGATGACTCAACATGGGTCCATATTGTGCAGTTCCCCTGATATCATATCCATTGTCCTAAATCTGAAAAGATAGGAAAACAGTAGCTATACTTAAACGGTGTTGCAAAACAGTAGCACATATCAATAGCTCAGCATGAGAAAACACGATCATCTGGACGAAGGGGATACTGACCTGCCTGAGGAAGATTACATATCATTTCATAAGTCCTTGGTTGATTTCCACCTTCGGCTGCACTGCTTGTTTGCTCCTCCACACATGACAGGATCGTTCCGCACTACATTCAACAAGTCAACGTACGAATAAGCTAATTTCATCTTGCAGTGGTCATTGTACCTAGTTACGAATGTAGGAATACCTGGAGAACCATGAGGTTAGCTGGCAGCAGGTAGATGCAGCCATATAAATTTTGTGCGGTGCTACCAAAATTGAGGTTTGTATCCCTTCCCGTTATGAGAATTCTTCTTGAAGTTGGTAGAATGTGACGGATGTTCTTTGCATCAAACTTGCCTTTCCCCTGAGATTTGTTCTTGTTGTTTTGGGGCTGGTTGGGCTGGAAGTTCTTCTCGTGTACCATGTGGGCACTAGAAGCTCCCTCAGCGACCCGAGCACGTGTGTCTTTTGCTCTCGCATTCTCCTCAAAATCAAGAGTGCTAATGAGATCCAAAACAGAAAACTCATGTCTCTTGTTTTTTAGTGAAGTAGCAAAATCGTTCCACGAAGGTGGAAGCTTGGTAATGATGGTCCCATCAACAAATTTCTCCGGCAACACACACTTAAAGTACTCAAGTTCCTAAGAGAGTGACTGTATCTCATGAGTCTGCTGAACAACAGAGCGTTCATCAGTCATCTTGTAGTCACAGAATTGCTCCATGACGTACAACTCGTTGCCAGCGCCCGAGGGCCCAAACGTGGCCTCGAGCGCAGCCCACATGTCTTTGCTGCTGTCAAATGACATATATGAATCGATAATGGAATCGTCAAGAACACTCGGCAGGGCGGCTTTGAAGAGGTTATCCATGTTCTGAAAAGCTTCCTGTTGTGTAGGATTAAGATCGCCCTTAGGCTTACCCTTAGTGGCATCATACCAGTACATGATCTGAAACCAATATACTGCTCTTGTGCACCACCTTTTATATTGTACCCCCTTAAAAGTAGGCGGCTTCAAAAGCGCAGCAAAACCACTTGGAGTAAATTGCCTGTAATCAGGTTTTTGGATTGGATTATTGAATATATGAGCAATTTAGTATGAGATTTAATCCAAATCAGCAGTAAATAGATCATGACGACAATTGCAAACATCAAAGTAATGATGCGGACTAAACCAGGAGGACAGAATCACATACTGTACAGCGGGAGCAGAACCGATGTGGTTGATGTTGCCACTCATGTCGTTGATGAAGAGGTTACCGAGGTTGGGGAAGAAGGCTGTCGTTGAGGAAGTCATCGCTGGCAGCAGTCACAGGAGTGTGCTCCCCAAAACCTTGATCGCCCCTATCCCGTATAGTATCACGGAAGGCGGGGTTTGAAGGACTGATGTCCCTTCTCGCGGTGCACGCCGGAAGGAGGGCTGGAGAAGAACTGCATGGCGGCGCTAAGATTTGGAACGGTGCGAAATCATATGATATAGCGACGGCTAGGGTAGAGCATGTCAGGTCGGTCGTGCGAGTATAATAATAGGCCTTTGGCCCCCAAACCCCACGTCCAAGTCAATAATAGCTCAAAAAAATTCAATAATAGCCCCACCAAGGTTTGTCTCAAAAAAAAAGGAGTAATTAAGGCGTCTGTTAGTCCCTTTAGTATAAATACAATATCATTAATAATGGCCCCACCTTTTGTCTCACAAAGTATGTTGGAGTACAACCGGCTACACATTTACAATCCGCTTCTCTCCTCTCTCCTCTTCTCTCTCCTTCAACTAAGCACAAATACTATATTTAAATCCTTATAGCCTGCTTATGTCATCTAATTGTAGTACTTGCTCTAAAGTTACTATCCACTGTGTAGTCTTAAATGTCAGGCGTGCAGCAGGAGGTGCCCTCAATCGGCGTGCCGCTTCAACGGCAAAAGTAGTGAGAGGTCGCGCCGCCCTGACTTGCCATCAATGTGGAGTGGCGGGCTTAGCTGGCGCCGGGAGGGAAGCGCGCGCGGGAGGGGGGAGGGGTTTTTGTTGGGCCAAGAAGGTGAGAAGCCAACTTGGGATCAGTCCGGACGAGGAAATATCATGTGCTCCCATACTCTGCATATGACACTAGTCTATGTTACTACTCCCTCCTTTCCAGTTTATAGAGATGTTTAGAGTAACATAGTAATATGTTACAGTACAAGTTACTCCCCACTATGACCAGCCTTGGCCTCTCCCAGTGCTCCACCATGTATAGCTGCTAAGCCTGCCACGTAGGCATAAAATATGATGTGGCACCAATAAACTAAGCACCTATGCATTGAAGACTTGAGTTACTAAGCCATTTAATGCACTTAGCACCTCATCTAAAGAGCATTAATAATAGAGCCAGTGCCATGTCATCTACAACCCATCTTATAATCAACATGTACAATAGTAGATCAAAAGAGTTTACTACTACTTTTTTATTCTGTGGCCACCTTTCATTCTCATAAAGTGCCTAGGAGCACGTGCTAGAGCTGGCTCTTCACGAAGAGCCCGCTTACCTTATCTCTCTTCTTCTCTTTCCTCCAACTAAGCAGAAATATACTAGTTTATTCCTTATAGCCCGCTGACTCAGCTCTATTGTACTTGCTCTAAGCACATCTAAGCACTTACTAGCACCCCCTTGACCGTGGACCTTGATGGTGTACGTCACCTTGTGTCTCATAATTTTCCTCGTCATCATCTGAGTCCTAGAAGAACTCACCCACATCATCATTAGCATGCAGCCGCCTTGATAGACAACGTGCACAGAAGGAGTAGAGGCGACTGGGGATGCACCACCACCACGTCGTGGGACTACGTATGTGCTTGTGTGCGTGCAGCATGCATGTTTTTCCATCGGTGCTAGCTCTAAGGACGAGGCTGCGGTCGTCTTCGTCTCCGACTAGTAGTTGAGCAACGACATCAAAGGGGTGCTGCAAGAGATGCGTATGCGCTGTTGCGTGCGAGCTTCGCCATAGCACGACAAACTGGACGTCGCCGCGATGCACGCCTCTATGCAGCTGAGTGTGTGCGCATGCATGTGTTATTCACGTGCATTCTGCGGCCGAGCTTGTGTACGTGTGTTGTGTGCTCCATGCTGTGCACGTATGTGCATGAGTTGGATCGGATGGAGTTAGTGCGTTGGCTTTTGTACATGCGTGGCTGCATGCGTCCTGTACATGCGTGGCTTGTTGCGTGGTTATCAATAAGTCAATATAAACTACTCCCTCCGTTCCTAAATATAAGTCTATCTCGCCATTTCAAATAGACTGCAACATACGGATGTATGTAGACATATTTTACAGTGTAGATTCACTCATTTTGTTTCATATGTAGTCCCTCATTGAAATATTTAAAAAGACTTATATTTGGGAACGGAGGGAGAATAAAAAATTTTCAACTTAGCATCCTGATGTACCGTTTCTAGTGGTTAGCGAAAAGTTCATGTTCTTTTATTTGTTTATAGGTGGCCAGGCGGCAAAAAACAGGGGAAAACGCGCAAGGTTCCTTGCATATGCTCCACCGCGAGGTTCCTTGCTCCTCCTCGGTCGTCGGGAATCTATGCTCTTCAACTCTTTTCTTTTACATGAGCTTTGTTCATCCTTTTCCCAACACGCGAGACATCTAGCATCAAGGTGCACGTGTCATGCAAGAAAATGGAGATAATCAGATAAGCAGTGCGT
>NC_041387.1:639865985-639866342 GCF_002162155.2 Triticum dicoccoides
CGGTCGTCGGGAATCTATGCTCTTCAACTCTTTTCTTTTACGTGAGCTTTGTTCATCCTTTTCCCAACACGCGAGACATCTAGCATCAAGGTGCACGTGTCATGCAAGAAAATGGAGATAATCAGATAAGCAGTGCGTAAGTGAGTCGTGCGGGGGGGGGGGGGGGGGGGGGAAACCCTTTTTCGTAAGTGAGTCGTGCACTTTGATGGCACCTACGCAAATTTTTTTTCTCCTTGATGGCACGTGAATAGTGCACGTACTCAACGACGGAGCACGAGATGGTAGCAATGACATGGTCAGCCCTTTTTTGGAGAGAGTACGTACTACTTGATGCGTCCATCGACAGAAAAAATGATG
>NC_041387.1:639866366-639873519 GCF_002162155.2 Triticum dicoccoides
GGGGGGAAACCCTTTTTCGTGAGTGAGTCACGCACTTCGATGGCACCCACGCAATATTTTTCTCCTCGATGGCACGTGAATAGTGCACATACTCAACGACAGAGCACGGGATGGTAGCAATGACATGGTCAACCCTTTTTTGGAGAGAGTACGTACTACTAGTAAATAACTTTGATGTGTCCCGTCAACTCGCAGAACGACGAGAAGCTTGATTACGCCTTCTCCATCGCCAACGCGTGCGCGGTGCCTCATAGCACGAGGAGAAACTTTTGCTTACAAGCGGTGGTCGTGCAGCAGTTCATTTGGTGTCAGATTGCCAGAAGCACTACTGTAGAACCATCGACTTCCGGAAGAGGCAAAGAGCCAAGCGCAAGGTCACCTACTAACCTTAGGCTAGGCGTAGTGGGAGTAACATAAGTAGGGGTACCGCCTTTTTTTATTCTAGAAACAACCACACGCGAATATCAAGGTGCTGGTTGAAAGTGCGTTATATCGACTAGAGGGGGGGGGGTGAATAGGCGATTTTTATGAATTCTTCACTGAGGAATTTGCTGGTGAGGAAATTCCTAAATGAAGAACTACTTGCAGCGAAATAAGTACTCAGAAAGGAACATAAGAGAACACAAGCATAGTCATCATGATGATATGAAGACAAGCACAGAGTACAGAAAGCGTAAACACAGGATAACACAAGGAGAAATACGAACAGCCTGAAGAAATAGAGCTGAGGAAATTTAGAAAGTCTTCAGTCAAAGTCTTCAAACAGATATGAACAGGCACACAACAACATACATGAGGAATTTAAAGAGTTGAGGAAATAGAACCAGTAAGCTTGGTGAATACAATGATTTGGTAGACCAATTCCAACTGCTGTTTCAGTTGTACATCTGGTTGGAGCGGCTGAGTATTTAAACTCGAGGACACCCAGTCCCAGACACACAGTCCTCACCGTATTCTCCTTGAGCTAAGGTCACACAGACCTCGCCCAATCACTCGTGGTAAGTCTTCAGGTGACTTTCGAACCTTCACAACCTCGGTCACTCGGCGATCCACAATTCCTCTTGGATGCTCTAGACCTTGACGCTTAACCGTCTGGAAGAAGCACAGTCTTCAAAGGAAACAAGCGTCGGATCCACGCAGGATCAATCTCTTCAGTGATGCTCAATCACTTGGGGTTTTGTAGGTTTGGGTTTGGGATTTCCTCACTTGATGATTTTCACTCAAAGTCCTCGGAGGATGGGTTGCTCTCAAATGACAAGTGTCAGTTTCTCTCGGAGCAGCCAACCAGCTAGTGGTTGTAGGGGGCGGCTATTTATAGCCGGGGAGCAGCCCGAGATGATAAGACATAAATGCCCTTGTCTGATATGACCGTTAGGTGGGTAGATATATTGGGACAGCCGGCGCGTAGCACAACAACGGTCGGAATATTTGGGTTCGAATTCCTCAGGGCTATCAAGTTCGTCACTTGGTAGGCAATCCGCACTGGCGAATTCCTAACTCTTCAGTTAGAACAAATTCCTCAAAGACCAGAAGAACTTCATCTCTGTCACTGAAGAATATGACTAAACTGTGCGAGATTTCCAATGGCTTCACTCGAAGGGATTGCTAGGTGTAGGATTTGAGTTGAGCATCACATGGAAATTTTTCCTTAGTATTTCCTCGACCCCCTTTAACAGTACAGTGTTTCCTATGACTCAAGAAAGAGAAAATGAAACTATGAAAACAAAATTCTTCGTGCTTCATGTTCCTCGAATGATAACTAAGTCTTCAAGTTCACACCAATTTCTTCACTTTCAAAGTCTTCAGAAAGTCTTCAGAAATCCAAAGTCTTCAGTTGAAGAACTTCATTTTAGGGGTCGACTTTCTCTGTAAATATCAAACTCCTCATAGACTTATAGACATGTGTACACTCACAAACGCATCAGTCTCTTAACCTATAAGTCTTTAATACACCAAAATCACTAAGGGGCACTAGATGCACTTACAATCTCCCCCTTTTTGGTGATTTATGACAATATAGGTTAAGTTTTCAACGGGGATAAACATGTGAAGTGTAAATACTGATATTGAGGAATTTGATTGCAAGATATAGGAGAACTCCCCCAGAAGATGTGGATCGTGAGGAATTTGCTTTTGAAGCAATGCACACTTGAAGAGTATAATCATGGAGATCTCCCCCTATATCTTGTAATTCAGACACGCATTTGACATATAATATGAGGAATTTGAAATGCATGATGAAATATGCAGAAGAACACAACAAAAGTATCAAGTCACCATAGAGTTTAAGATTACAACTCGATCCAGCAAAGTCATCAGAAGAACGAGAGTTGTAACTTAGCAAAAAAAACGCCCATATATAGACCCGCTTGAAGACTAACTCAAATTTCTCCCCCTTTGTCATCGAATGACCAAAAGGGTTGAAACTGAGGACTTAACGCCCCTGAAGAATATCATGATGATGGAGGAGCGCCAGCGTTGTCAAGGTCTTGAGTCGTTGTAGGGCCTGCTGCAGTGTCGTCCAAATCTTCATTCTCGTCTATGGCGCGTGATGAAGAATATGAGCTGGCCACTAGAGAAGGAAGCTTGACCTTCTTGAATTTTTTCGGTGGAGGTGCAGACCAGTCAAAGTCTTCCTTGAAGCCCATTTGCTTCAGATCTTCTTCGCCATATAGATGAGACAGAATTGCCCAGGTGCGATCAAACACTTCATGGAGGTAGTAGTGGTTTTTCTTCACTGCATTGTGTGTAGAGGTCATGTTGTGAAGAATAGAGCCAAACTGACGCTTAACCCATTTGTGATTCAGATCGACATTCTGGTGAAGACTTATGAGCAATTCACGGCCAGTTATCACACGTGGAGCAGTAGCTTGAGGACTTGACTTTGTAGCATTGGCAGCAGAATCATGTGTGGCAGAGTCATCATTGGTGGAATAAGATGCAGCTTTGTGGAACTGACCATCCAATGGACGAATGCCTTCATCGATCACAGCTAGTGACTTGCCCTTCTCATCAGATGAGGAAATTGTCCGCTTGAGGACTTCAATTGGGGGCAAGTAGCTTCCATGGTTAAGTGTATCAGCCTTGTAGTTGAGTGAAGACCTTGATCTGAGGAATCTCATGATCCATGGTGCGTAAGGCTTCAGTTCAAATGGTGAAAGTGCAACATTCGCAAGAGTCCTCATGAAGAAATCATGGTAATTGATAGGAATACCATGCATGATGTTGAAGAGCATATTCTTCATCATCCCCACAATTTCTTCATCTAAATAATCATATCCTTTGATTGGGCTGATAGTCTTCGCCAGAATGCAGTAAATGGTTCTGGGAACATAGAGCAAATCCTTCACGAGGAATTTGGTCCTTTGAGCTTGTTCAGGCTTCAGCGGCTTCATGCGCACTTGCATATAGTGATCTGTAAGTTCAGGTTCATCATACAGACATCATGCGCCTTCTGGTGGAGGACTGATAGGCAAGGCACGAAGCAATTTAGAGGCAGGTGCCTTGTAATGAGTGTTTTCAGTCATCCAGTCCAACATCCAAGAGGTGACGTCAGCAGCGTTGCCTGTGATATGCAAAGTTGTGTAGAACTGAAGAATAACTTCTTCATTCCAATCGACGATGTCAGTGCAGAAATTCAGCAAGCCTACATCGCGAAGCATACTGAGAACCGGCGTGAAGCAAGGCATAGATTCCATGTCCACGTGAGGAATGTGGTCATGATCGAAGATTTTGTCCTTGTCAAAGAGAACTGAGGAATAGAAGTTGGCCTGGCTGGCTATCCAGAAACGCTTCCTTCTGAGACGAGCTTTGTCATAGGGGTTGAATTCAGTGAAGAATACGTGCTCGCCGAAGAAATCATCAGCGTTGAATTTTGGCTTCTTGGAGAAGGGATTCTTTGGCTTGGGTTGAGGAGTGTCAGTGATTTGCAGTATCACCTCAGGAATTGCAATCTCAGGTTCCTCGTGCTGAGGAATTTCAGTATCTTCTGCAGTTGCAGCCTGAGTCATCACTTCTTCATTCACAGTTTCTTCAGCACTAGTGGTTGGAATATCTTCATGAATAGACGGGGTTGCACGTGGTTCATCAGATCCCACTTGTACTTCAGTAGTGGCTGGGGACTGAGGAACAACTTGGAGAGGAGTGAACATTGGTGAGTTTGGATGTCGACTGTCCCAAAATTCATCATTGAGCACAGGAGTGGTACATCCAATATCCACATCCTCATCATCAAGTTCTTCAACACCTGCCTCTTCAGCAGTGAATTGAGGCACAGGTAAGGAAATGACTGGGTTTGAAGGGATCTCATACACTTCAAGTTCTTCGTCCAACTGCTCTGTCGAAGTAGCAGATGGAGTTTCTTCATCAGATTCCTTGGGAATCTCATATTCTTCACCAAAAGGAACAAGGTCCTTTGATGGCATTGAGGAGACAGGAACGACATCAATTGGATTGTCAATTGAACTGACCAGCGTCTTCATCTTCTTCTGAGCTGAAGAATTTGAAGAGGTTGATGCCTTCCTCTTTTTCATCATTGCACGTTTTGCAGCCTTGGTCTTCTTCACATCAAGAGCAGATGGAAGGATAGGAGTTGGTGTAGGCGCAGGAGGTGCATTATCTTCAAGCGGAACTGTTGGAATTACCCTGACTTGTTCAATTTCCTCGGGCGCATCACTAGTGGATGCCCTGGCAATATCATCAGCGGCTGGAATGGAGTCATCAGCCCTGGTATTCTCACTTTCTTCAGCAGCCATACTGACATCAGCGGTGCTGGCATGTTCTTCAGTGGGCTGAGCAGATTCTTCAGCCTGAGGAATTTCAACCTGCACCAGAGCAGTGGCAGTTGAAGAGAAAGTCCTCGTCAGATTGACGAAACATACTTTTGCTCCCTTCCAATCAGCATGGTACCGATTGAAATCATCACTCAGTTGCTTGATTTCATCTTGCACAACAATGAGTTGTTCTGGAGTGAGAGTGAGGACATTGTCCTTGAGGTAGCGATGTTTCTTGTATTGCGCTTTCTTCAGCCTTCGTCCTTCTTCATATTTCCACTTTTCTTCCTCAATGAAGTGAGTGAGGACGTGACTTTGCGCAGGAGTGAGGTTCATCTCCTGCAAAGGTGTAGCTGGGTCCTTGTGCCATAAGTCGATGAAATCGAGGATCGGCTTGGGATCCAGAAGAAGTGGCACATTGCTGCCTTTGGCTCTAGTGGCCTTGGCTTGCCTGTCTCTGATGATTTCAGCAAGTTCATCATCATCCGCCTCATCATCATCAGAGGGCACTTTGAAAGCGACTTGCTTCTTGTGAGGACCTGGTCAAATACCTCGTCCAATAGTGGCCTTTTTCTTCAGCAGTGAGGGACCAGCTGAGGAAGGTCGAGCAACTGAGGAGCTTGCAGATGCTCCTGAGGCAATAGAGAAGCCTTGAGTCCTTTGGCACGTGGCAAGATGCACATGTGCCGAAGATTTTGTCGGATCAGTTGAAGACTTTGTCGGAGGAGGAGGAGCAGACTGAGGAATTGGCCGTGAGGGCTTTGAAGATGCTGGCCATGAGGGCATTGAAGGAGAAGCAGTAGACTTGTGGGCAGGCTTCTTTGGCATAGCCTTCTTGGGCTTACTACCAGATGCCTCAGCAGCGTCAGCAGCAGCAGCAGAATCTTCATTGAATTTCCTCACTGCTTCTTTTGCTTGCTTGGCTAGTTTGGCCTGTCGCCTAGCCCATTCAGTAGCATAGTCCTCACCGCGCTTGAGGCTGGCAGGATCCGCCAGTTGGCCAGGCCTCAATGGAGGTCTTGAGCATGGAGGGTTGAGCGCGAATTTCTTCATGTACTTGGGAGTAACATATCTGTACTCCCTCCATTCTCGTGCCCATCTCCTCTCAATTCGTTGGATGCGCACTTTGCGCTGATTCTTGTCCTCCTTGCCAAACTTGGCCTCATCTGGAGTGCAGTATCCAGCATATATATCCTTAGGGATTTCAAACACTGTGTTGACCTCAGGCCTTTTTCCTCCCTTCTATGGCTTCTTGTCAGCCATTTTCTTCAGCTGAGGAAAATGAACAACTAAAGTTTCTGAAGAGGTATGCAACTTTTCTTCTAGGAACACTGCAAATGAGTTAAGTTGATGAGAACCTAGTGATTCAGTAGCGGACATTTGTACCTGTGAACAGAGTATGGTTGCGAGGAATTTGGAGAGGTCATATGCGTTCTCAGAAGATTTTCAAAAAGAGAAGGTTTGAGGAATTTGACCGATGAGTCTTGAAGAATTTCGCTAAGCGTTCTTTATCTTAGGTTCCAGAGTTGTACAGATTTGAAAATCCACACAATTGAGGAATCTTGAAGAAAATCATTGCTTAGAGAAACGAATCAAGAACAGATAACATGTGAGGTGTTTAGTGTGTGAAGATTGGAAGAATAAACACCTTTGAAGATTTTTTAGGAAAACACATGAATCAAAGCGGGCAATAAAAGTAACTTTTAATTACCCTAAGTGAATAACACGACGAACTAGGAAGTGTTGAAGTGAAGTTCGTCCGTTCAGATCTTTCACGCCCTAACTCGGCAGAGGAAGACGGCTACGGCGGCGGCAGAGTGAAGAAATCCACAACCGGCGCGAGTACGACGGCGACGAGGTCGAGGCAGTGAAGCTCTTCCTCACCGGCGACGATGAAGTAGCGGCAGCGCTAGGGTTTGGGAAGCTCGAGCGGGAGAGAGAGGTCGAGGAGAGTAAAAATGAAGTGAGGAGAAGACAGGGGTATAGCGGCAGTGAATGCGCCCGAGGATTTCGGACGAACGTGCCCCTAGCTCTTCTCATTCACGTGACATGTGTCACCCACGTACTGTGAGGTGGCAATCGTGTAGGATCGTGGGTGAATAGATAAGTATTTGTCGTGAGAAGCGGAACGATTTGAGCGGCAAGGCCGAAAATTTAGATAAGATAAGTTTTAAGTTACCGTTAGCAATTTCTTCAGCTGTCAAGGACACAGTGAAGACTTTGAACGAGTTTCAAATCAGAATGCACATGAAGAATTTGTGAATAGACTGGGTTGAGTTTAGCATAGAGGGGGAAGGGTCCGATCACATTCACTTAGCGAAAAAGTCAACTTGAAGAATTAGCAATAAGTGAATGTTGTAGAGGACATAAACTCATATATA
>NC_041387.1:639873736-639905605 GCF_002162155.2 Triticum dicoccoides
TATATTCAACTGAAGACAAACACCGGAAATAGTGAAGACATTGCAAGTTGAAGAATTTGAAAAACTGAGGAAAAACTCAAATTTGAAGATTTTCAACTTTTGTGGTGGCGTAACCCACCGTATAAGAAAGGTGGCTTCAGAAACCACGTACAATTGTCGTAGGGCTCTGAGAATCAATTTCTTCATTAATTTCTTCACACTTAGAGGGTTAGGCTTCATTGATTGAAGAAAAACGCTATTTCGTGTGTTGCGCATCTAAGTCATCAAGTCAGCATAAGTGTTAGGATGAGTGTCCTATTTCATAGAACATTCGAAGATTCTATGATATTTAGCTGACACCGCAACTTGCTAAATCTCTTCTCATCCAGGGGCTTAGTGAAAATATCGGCCAGCTGATCTTCAGTTCTTGCATGGCAGATGGAGATATCGCCCTTCAACACATGATCGCGAAGAAAATGATGACGAATCTAGATGTGCTTTGTCTTCGAGTGCTGAACTGGGTTGCGAGAAATCTTGACTGGGCTCTCATTGTCATAGTAGAGAGGCACATTCTTCACGTTGATGCCATAGTACTTGAGAGTTTGCTTCATCCATAGTAATTGAGCACAACACAATCCAGCAGCAATATTCTCAGCTTCTGCAGTGGAGAGAGATACACAGTTCTATTTCTTCGAGGACGAACAGACCAAAGATCGTCCGAGGAAATGGCAAGTGCCTGACATTGACTTGCGGTCCACGCGGCCGCCAGCATAGTCAGAGTCAGAATATCCAACGAGATCAAATGAAGAGACCTTGGGCTACCATAATCCAAGTGTTGGTGTGTGAGCTAGATATCGAAGAATATGCTTCATAGCCTTATGGTGTGATTCCTTCGGTGTAGATTGAAATCGAGCACACATGCAAACACTAAGCATAATATCTGCCTAGATGCACATAGGTACAATAAAGATCCAATCATGGAGCGGTATACCTTTTGATTGAAGTCTTGACCATTTTCATCACTACATAGATGGCCATTTGTGGGCATTGGAATTTTGACCCCTTGCAATCTTGCATGCCGAATTTCCTCAATACTTCTTTGAGGTATTTCTCCCGCGATATGAATATACCATTGCGCTATTGACGAATTTGAAGACCTTAAAAGAATTTTAACTCTCCCATCATAGACATTTTATATTTTTCACTCATCATATAGGCAAATTCATCACTATAACGTTGGTCAGTACAGCCAAAGATAATATCATCAACATATATTTGGCACACAAATAGTTCACCATCATAAGATTTAGTGAAAAGAGTTGGGTCGAGTGAACCGGGTTTGAAGCCATTCTTCATGAAGAATTCCTTTAAAGTGTCATACCACGCCCGAGGGGCTTGCCTGAGGCCATACAGGGCCTTGTTGAGTCTGAAGACTTTGTCGGGATTCTTTGGATCTTCAAAACCTGGGGGCTGAGCAACATATACTTCTTCCTCAAGCTTACCATTAAGGAATGCACTTTTCGCATCTGTCGGTGTCAAAACTGGCGGATCTCGGGTAGGGGGTCCCGAACTGTGCGTCTAGGCGGATGGTAACAGGAGACAAGGGACACGATGTTTTTACCCAGGTTCGGGCCCTCTCGATGGAGGTAAAACCCTACTCCTGCTTGATTAATATTGATGATATGGGTAGTACAAGAGTTGATCTACCACGAGATCAGAGAGGCTAAACCCTAGAGGCCAGCCTATGGTATGATTGTTGTTCGTCCTATGGACTAAAACTCTCTGGTTTATATAGACACCAGAGAGGGCTAGGGTTACACAGAGTCGGTTACAATGGGAGGAGATCTTCATATCGTATCGCCAAGCTTGCCTTCCACGCCAAGGAAAGTCCAATCCGGACATGGGACGAAGTCTTCAATCTTGTATCTTCATAGTCCGGGAGTTCGGTAAAAGGTCATAGTCCGGCCATCCGGACACCCCCTAATACAGGACTCCCTCAGTAGCCCCCGAACCAGGCTTCAATGACGATGAGTCCGGCGCGCAAATTTGTCTTCGGCATTGCAAGGCGGGTTCTTCTCCAAATTCCATGTACCTGTCGAATAGTGTCTGGCTTCTGGTGCATGCTGTGCTCCTTGGCTTATGTGCCCAATAATGGCCATCTTCCGCGTGTCAAACGAATGCGAAAAGCCAGGGACTTTTTTCATTTACCCCCCTAGCTGCGTAAATGAGCCGCCCATAAAAGAGATGGGGATTTAGATCCAAATCACACCATCTTCCCTCCGCGAGCATTCATCGGAGCGCATTCGACAGAGATTCATTCCATCATGGCCGGTCCTCCAGCCCTCGGCCCGGAGATTGGGAGAGGTGTTCCGTCCCACACAGCGAGCTAGTAGCGCTCCAATCTAAGGGGCTCCTCCCCCCAGCATATATGGTCCCAGTTCGAGCCGGGCTTGCTACCTATAGTGGCGGAGAGCAGGCAGAGAGCGTCCCCAATCCCTCCAAAGGAGAGCGGGTATGCCTTGTCCCTTATTTAATAAGAGGGCTCGGATTTCCAATTCATCTGTTTCTCCGGGGGCTATAGGAGTTTTATGGCCTCCAGCTACACAACCTTACGCCTGCCTCCATATTGCATATTGCGGGCTTCGTGGCCCTTTGCGAGCTGTTTTTGGGCATCGAGGCCCATTTCGCACTATGGAAGAAGTTGTTCTGCCTCGTGCCCCGCTCTCAGGAGGGGTCGATTTATCAAGTGGGTGGAGCCGAACTATGGCACATCGCCGGGACCAGATATCTATCCAGAACCCCAAAGAAGGCGTCCGAGGACTGGCCTTCAGAATGGTTTTATATAGATGACGTCCCCCTGCCGGACCCTGTACGGATCGGCCTCCCTAAGTTTAATAATGCTCCCTTGAAGAAACGCCTGAGCTGGCATCCACGGAGCCCTCAGAGGGAAACTGACAGGGACGTCCTTTACCTGAGGAGCCAGATAAGGTTGGTAGCTCATTCCGGACTGACCATGATCGAGGTCATGTCCACATGCATTATGCGGGGGGTGCAACCGCTTCATTACAGAGGCCACCCCATGTGGGATTTCAACGAGGAGGACTATGCCACCCGGTGCGGTCACAAGGGGCCGGATTCGGCTGCCACTCTAACGAAGATCTTATCCGCTTTGTACAAGGGAGAAGAGGAGGAATTCCTCTGTGTCAACCCATGGGGTGGATTCTCTATGTACAATCCTCCAAGCTGGGTGAGCGAACACTTTCACTTGCCAATCCGTTTTCAAATTCCCATAGTTGAGTACTTAGTCTAGCAATTTTAACGCAGGAGCTACGCCAGACTGTAAAGGAGATAAACAGCCCTCCTCCACAACCCGAGGAACCGGAACGGTCCCTCGACCCGGACTCCCAAGAGGACCCGGACTTATGTGGAGAGCTAATTGATCGGGTGTTTCATCAATTGAGTAAGGACAACACCTTAGTGGCCATTACGGCCGATTATCCCGGACTACTCCCAGCCTCAAAGGTAACCGAGACCGAAGTCCCAGTACTTTCAAGAGGATCCATCCGTGCTTATTTTTGATCGCCGTATACCAATGGCGTTTTTTGCAGGGGAAGCCCTTGAGGCGGAGGGCGAGCCCGTGGTGGCGGGCCAAGAAGGTCCATCGAGGCCCAGCGGGCTGAAAAGAAGTGCGGACCGGATCGAGACGCCGGCGCAACGGTATGGCATGCAACTTTAATGCCTAGGGTTTATGCCCTGAAGGCATACTAACGCTCCTGCTCTCTTCAGGAAGAAGAGCGCCCGCCGGACTATATCCACCGGCTAGGCTTCAAGGCCGGGTCCGGAAGCGGAGGCCAACACGGGCGCGCACCAGATGTTCCTCCGACAGAGGACGCGGACGGGCTATCTGCCACCAATTCAGAGGTGGAGAGTGCCATGAACCACAGGCGTCACCGGACTGTTCTTCATGACACATGTTTTTCCCAAGAGGCGTTGGACGCCTTTAATACGGGAGATGCGTCCCTCCGTGCCGCTCAAAATGGTCTAGTCAGAGCAAGAGAGCAGTATGTAAAGGACATACGGGTGAGTAAATCTAATGGTTATATATGTCAGTAGCCCCGAGACTTGAAACAATTAAAATAACTGATTTAAGGATCATTTGTTATGCAGGGTCTTACAAAAAGGAATACGCAACTGTCCCAGGAGCTAGAAGAGTGCAAGGCCCAACTTGAGGCCGCACTAGCCGCTACAGAGAATGCCAAGGGGACCCCCTCAGGTAATATATGCTTCGAAAGATAAGTATGTTGTGAAGTGCTGCATGTGTGCAATTCTGACAATAACAATGTAGATGGGGCCGGAGTGGATCCGGACAAGCAACAACTCTTGCGCCAGTTAAAGGCCGGCGAGAGCGTGCTGACGAGGGTGAGGCAAGAGAAGAACAAGCTTCAAGATGGCAATACCTAGCTGGGCGAAGAACTAAAGGATGTTCTTGCTTAGCTGTCGGATTCCGTAAAGGAGAATCGGCGACTTCGACGCGGCATTTTTAGTAAGTGCTTGAACGAATCTTCGAAAACGAGTTCGACGAGGAAGTCGATTGATAGAGTTATGTCTGTAGATATGATGACAGGTCGGCCTGCGGAGGAAATGCCCGGTTCTACGGGTGACCTTCTTCCCGAGCTACCGCAACTGCACGAACGAGTTCGGCAGGCGATGCAAGGCGTCGTCCAGGCTTGGTGGCCATCCCTCTCCATGCCCGAAGGCCTTGGAGAGCTTGCAGAGAAGCTGAAGGGAGCGCGGCAGTGCTTCCGATTATGGAAGATATCGGCCTGCCGTCAAGGCGCCAGGGAGGCCTGGGCCATGGTGAAGACGCGGTACACGAAGGCTGACCCAAACCACATGACCGAGGTCGGACCTGTGGGGCCCGACGGGAAGGAGATCCCTGTTAGTTTAGTGTACTGCCAGGTAGAGCTGGCCGCCAAGTATTCCCAACAGGACTGTAAATTAGACAGTCTGTTGGATGGTATTGAAGAAGAATATACCCAGTCAAATTGACTATGTAATTTAAAATGACATGTAAAATGCCTTCTAGCCGGATTGTAGATCATTTGTCATTGCGGACCTTTTTGCTTCTACCTCTGGACCCAATAGTTCGGAGTGTGTCCAAATACCCTCTCGGTTATGTAAGAACCGGGGCATGCGTGGAGACCAGGCGTAGGGGTCATAAGTGCTTTAGCAGACAAGTGCCCAACTAGTTATGTTATATTACATGGTTAGTAAGAAACATCTTCCAGGGAGAATAGTTACGTTAGGGGTTGCTTTCCCTGGGAGGCATGCCCTAAAGTGCATGTCCGGACTGCGAAAAAAGCAGAAAAGCATCTAGGGGCAGATAAATAAACAAGTGAAAAACCATCTTTTAGTTCACCGACCGAATATTCCCTTAAGAACGCTAGCTTTCGGCTTCACCTAGTCTGAGGTACACATCCGGCTGACCCGGCAGTAACAATCGCAGAGGTGCTCCCTTTACCACCTAGCCGAACAATCGGGAATGTAGGGGTAATCACAGGAACCAGGCAACCCAGTTTGGCCAAAACTTAAGTCATATCGATGCATATAATGGTGAATAAAAGGTTCATGCGGAAGTGTCACACATGTGTAGGGCATGAGGCCCGTGTATATAAGCTTCTGATAAAGAAGCCCCCAGGTATAGTGAGCGCGGGTCGCGCGTCAATTATTTGCGAAAAATACGCAAGCGAGCCCTTAAGGGCTTGTAAGAGAAAGGGAGGGAGAAGGAGATAAATATAAGGTGGCTGATTTATATAAAAAAAGGGACAGAGGAAGTAGACGAACACAGAGTTCGGCGCTAGGCGTAGAATCTTCGTAGGCATGCTGCGTTCCATGGGTTCGGCTCGAGTCGGTTATCCGATGCATTTCGCAGACGGTACGCTCCACCAGTCAGGACTTGGTCGATTACGAAAAGACCCTCCCATTTGGGCTTGAGTTTGTCCTTTTTCTTGTCCGGCAGGCGTAGAACTAGTTCGCCAACATTGTAAGTTTTGGCCCGTACTTCTCTGCTTTGATATCTTCGAGCCTGTTGTTGATAGAATGCGAAACGGGCTTCTGCCACGTCGCGCTCCTCCTCCAATGCGTCCAAGTTGTCCTGCTGATCGAGCTCGGCTTCTCTTTCTTCGCACATGCGCACGCGAGGTGAGTCATGAATTATGTCGCAAGGCAGGACTGCCTCTGCGCCGTATACCATAAAAAATGGTGTAAATCCGGTAGTGCGATTCAGCGTGGTCCACAGCCCCCAGAGTACCGGAGTCGAGCTCCTCTACCTAGTGCATGTTAGATTCCTTGAGGGACCACACTAATCTAGGTTTGATGCCGCTCATGATTAGACCATTGGCTCGCTCGACTTGACCATTAGTTTGTGGGTGATAGACTGAAGCGTAATCGAGCTTAATGCCCATGTTTTTGCACCAGAGTTTAACCTCGTCGGCCGTAAAGTTTGTGCCATTGTTAGTAATGATGCTATGGGGGACGCCATAATGGTGTACGACCCCTGATATGAAGTCTACCACTGGTCCGGATTCGGCCGTCTTAACAGGCTTGGCCTCTATCCATTTGGTGAATTTGTCCACCATGACCAGTAGGTATTTGTGCTTGTGGGTTCCTCCTTTGAGGGGTCCAACCATGTCAAGCCCCCAGACTGCCAATGACAATGACATGCTTCTTCTTCGCAAGCATGTTCAGATTCCTCATGCCAGCATGACCAAGTCGTCGATGCCATAGCCAGCCTTCTGAAGCTTTTGCAAGTAAGCACACGGCTGGTTGTGGTCCTATAGAGAAATCAACAATATACAGATCTCCTCTCCTAAAGCCTTCGAAGACTTTGGAATGGTCAGCTTCCATGATCACAACACAACGATATCTTCCAAAGACAACAACCATATCAAGATCACAAAGCATTGAGACAGACATGAGGTTGTATCCTAAGGACTCGACAAGCATGACTTTGTCCATGTGTCGATCCTTTGAGATCGCAACCTTACCTAGACCCAATACCTGACATTTGCCTTTGTCAGCGAAGATGATATGCTTCAGATGTGACGGTGATAAAGGAGCATCCATCAATAGATTCTTGTCACCCGTCATGTGATTTGTACATCCACTATCGAGGACCCACTCGTTTGCTTTGGGCTGATCATCCTGTAGATGAATTAGTGCATCTTACAAACTCATATACTTCATCAATGAAGAATATGACATCAGTTTCATCAGTTCAATTTCATCAAGCAATAGCACAGATAAAACGGTATGAGGACATGAGAAATGAAAATTCATTTCTTCATGATTAGCCTGCGTCCTTTCAGGCATCATTTAGGTCTCCAGCAAATTCTTCAGACGTTTTGAGCACGTCTGGAGACCTGACCCTGCATAAGAGATTAGTTCTTTTTCTTCACCACCCACAACTGAAGGGGTGGTAAAGAGTTCATCACTCTACGAGCACCATATGAGAAAGGTGGCATAGAAGCTAGTCCGCTTCATTTCACATAAGAGGGGTTAGGGTAAGCATATGAATAAGCAGAGAAACTCTTCAAGGACTTATGAACATAATGATTTGAAGAATAACGTTCATATTCATAGCCCTTAGCTCTACCCTGCGAAACAGAAGGGTTAGCACGATGATGATCATATGAGGACTTTGATCCATTTGAGGAATTTGATCCATGTGAAGAATTAGGTCCATATGAAGAATAGGATCTGGGGTTCCTTTTCTTCACAGGTTGTGTTATGAGGACATTCACTTGAAGACTTTCAAGATAACTTTTGGGAACCCAGATTTTCTTCATAGGGGAACCGCTCCTGCAATTAGGGCCATAGCAAATACTTCACCATTCTGATTTTTTAACAGTTTATAGTTGGAGTCAAATGACTCATCAGAAGAATGAGAAGATTCACATGTAAAGCCAGATAAGTTAGATGGATCAACTGGAGGTCCCTTTGCAGCAACCCATGAGATTTTGGGGTACTGCTCAGGTTTCCAATATGTTCCATCAGCATTGAGTTTTCTCTCAAAGGCAATACCCTCTTTCCTAGGGTTTCTGTTGAGGATCTGCTTTTTGAGCACATCACAAAGAATCTGATGCCCTTTGAGGCTTTTGTACATGCCTGTTGTGTACAATTCCTTCAGCCCTGTATCATCAGTGGTACTAGCATTGTCCTCAGATGAGGAATTAGTGATAGCAGAGACAGGTGAAGGATTTATAACATTTGAAGCATTTGAACATTCAGGTGAAGAATTAGCAGATTCACATTCAATGCACTTTAGACATGGACGAACAAATTCTTCCTGAGTAGCACTGATTTGTTGAGCAAGTAATGAATCACGCTCCTTCTGAAGATCTTCATAACTCACTCTTAGCTTCTCAAGATCTTTCTTTCTTTGAAGAAGTTCAAGAGAAAGCTTCGCGTGATCAGATAAGAGAGCGTTATGATGACCTTGGAGGTCGTCAAACTTGGAATGGAGTCCCTGAAGACTTTCAGCCAAGGCTTTTGACTGGTCCATTTCTTCACCCAACATATCATCGCTCTTATTTAGCATGTATTGAACTTTTTCCAAAGCTCTTTGTTGTTTAGTGGCAAGGGAAGCAAGTTTGACATAGCTAGGTCCAAATTCATCGCCAGATTCATCATCACTAGACTCGGATAGGTAGCATTCGGTTACCTTAGCACTGTTTTCCATAAGGCAGGGGGTGGACATTGATGATTCTGGTTCGAATGTCATCGCATTGAGAGATTCCTTATAATCCTCCAACCAAGGATCATGACGAGTTCAATGACCTTCATAGACCTCAGAGAGACGGTCCCAGATTAGCTTCGCGTGATTGAGATGCATGACGTTCCTGAACTGATTTCGGGACAGATTAGAGCAGATGACATCCTTTGCTGTCAGGTTAAGCAGTGTGTACTTGCGAATATCATCAGCCTCAGCCATCTTGCATAGATCGGTAAAACCAATCTCGGTGACGGTCCATAGTTTGCTGTCCATAGCCATGGGACGCTTCTTCAACATGGCCTTCCACCGAGGATACTCATGACCGTCAAAGATGGGGCAGGAAACGTTCCTCGATCCTGCAGTCGACATAACTAGAACTCCAGGTGGTTAAACCAAAATCACACAGAACAAGGGAGTACCTTGCTCTGATACCAATTGAAAGTGCGTTATATCGACTAGAGGGGGGGTGAATAGGCGATTTTTATGAATTCTTCACTGAGGAATTTGCTGGTGAGGAAATTCCTAAATGAAGAACTACTTGCAGCGGAATAAGTACTCAGAAAGGAACATAACAGAACACAAGCATAGTCATCATGGTGAAATGAAGACAAGCACAGAGTACAGAAAGCGTAAACACAGGATAACACAAGGAGGAAGACGAACAGACTGAAGAAATAGAGCTGAGGAAATTTAGAAAGTCTTCAGTCAAAGTCTTCAAACAGATATGAACAGGCACACAACAACATACATGAGGAATTTAAAGTGTTGAGGAAATAGAACCAGTAAGCTCGGCGAAGACAATGATTTGGTAGACCAGTTCCAACTGCTGTCTCAGTTTCACATCTGGTTGGAGAAGCTGAGTACTTAAACTCGAGGACACCCAGTCCTGGACACACAGTCCTCACCATATTCTCCTTGAGCTAAGGTCACACAGACCTCACCCAATCACTCGTGGTAAGTCTTCAGGTGACTTCCGAACCTTCACAAACTTGGTCACTCAGCGATCCACAATTCCTCTTGGATGCTCTAGACCTTGACGCCTAACCGTCTGGAAGAAGCACAATCTTCAAAGGAAACAAGTGTCAGATCCACACAAGATCAATCTCTTCAGTGATGCTCAATCACTTGGGGTTTTGTAGGTTTGGGTTTGGGATTTTCTCACTTGATGATTTTCACTCAAAGTCCTCGGAGCATGGGTTGCTCTCAAATGACAAGTGTTAGTTTCTCTCGGAGCAGCCAACCAGCTAGTGGTTGTAGGGGGCGGCTATTTATAGCCGGGGAGCAGCCCGACATGATAAGACATAAATGCCCTTGTTTGATATGACCGTTAGGTGGGTAGATATTTTGGGACAGCTGGCGCGTAGCACAACAACAGTCGGAATATTTGGGTTCGAATTCCTCAGGGCTATTATGTTCCTTAGGCAATCTGCACTGGCGAATTCCTAACTCTTCAGTTAGAGCAAATTCCTCAAAGACCAGAAGAACTTCGTCTTTGTCACTGAAGAATATGACTAAACTGTGCGAGATTTCCAATGGCTTCACTCGAAGGGATTGGTAGGTGTAGGATTTGAGTTGAGCATCACATGGAAATTTTTCCTTAGTATTTCCTCGACCCCCTTTAACAGTACGGTGTTTCTTATGACTCAAGAAAGATAAAATGAAACTATGAAAACAAAAGTCTTCGCGCTTCATGTTCCTCGAATGATAACTAAGCCTTCAAGGTCACACCAATTTCTTCACTTTCAAAGTCTTAAGAAAGTCTTCAGAAATCCAAAGTGTTCAGTTGAAGAACTTCATTTTTAGGGGTCGACTTTCTCTGTAAATATCAAACTCCTCATAGACTTATAGACCTGTGTACACTCACAAAAGCATCAGTCTCTTAACCTATAAGTCTTCAATACACCAATATCAGTAAGGGGCACTAGATGCACTTACACTGGTTACGTAGAACAAATTTCTTGCAATCCATGCTCAGCCCTCCTCTATCTCTCTTCTCAGCCAGCCAGCGGACACGCGGAGCCCATCGTCTGTTTGCTCGCATGCGGCCCCACATGTCAGTGAAAACGCAAGAGGACCCACTAAACCTGCACATCTTTCACCTCGATGTGCTGGTGATGAAAAACAAATCCAATAAAGATCTTCGGTGGCCGCTTTTGGAGTTACTCAAGACTCAAGAGTAGTAAGATTCTATTTACAGTTTAACCCAAGATGCACATCTCGTGGCTTCAACTACCACTCTATTTTCTTTCATGACACGACATGCATGTTGGATGTCCCACGTGTCGGTAAAAGAAGGAAGAACCTTACCAAATCTTCGGTTGTGATCTCGGATTAGACTAGTTGTGCTAACTTAAAAAATTTATTGTGTACTCCCTCCGTTCCAAAATACTTGACTTCCATTTGTCCAAAAATGGATGTACCTATATACTAAAACATGTCTAGATACATATATATTTTGACAAATAGAAGGCATGTATTGTGCAACGGAGGGAGTAGAATGGATGCAAGTTTTTATTGGGAAGAAGAGTACATCCATATATTTATAGAGCGTTCGAGTTGGCCTTACCAGTAGGACCGCAGTTGAGGAAACCAACTATCGGCAAACCCCCACCTCGCCCGCCGTGCGATGGCTGAGTTAGAGAAATGATGAGGTTGAAGAGATTGCTCTAGCACGGACTCCAAGAAATATGGTGTCTGATGGAAGTCGTGCTGGTGGCGTGTGCTGTACTCCTAGACGTGAATGCTTGTTCTGGCACATGCCACCCTACTACTCCTACTACTTACTATATAGTACTAGTATCGAGGATTCGAGGTGCTGGTTACGTACAATATGGCTACAATAAAAACACCCGCACGACGCACGAAGCATGTGAAGCTAGTACAAATAGTGTACTACTATTGTTGCTTGGCCTCACCCGCATAACCTGTTGCAATGCACGTACAATTATATATTCGGAAAATATTTTGTTGCCTCGTCGCACCACTCACTCACAGAAGCAACTCGAAAGCCATTCATAAATTTAGTAAGTTTATCACAGGCATATCATTTTATTACATACAACAGGTCATCAACCCACATCGACAACGAGGATACATTATAAATACTAAAGTTTTCACCACACAACAAATAACAAGCAATGAAATGAACTTCAACTCAACCATTCCTCGGCGTTGGAAACGCATGCTTTGAACCACAAGTGATTCTCTGGGACGAGCCATCTATTGTTGATCTCGAGATCAACGCAGGACTGATCATCCAGGCTGAAGTGGCCTACTATATGAGTACCAGGGTAGGGAACCACCCTAATGTCGAGGTATAGACACAGTTGCTTCTCATAAATGATACTAGTAACATTGTGTCAATAGCAGTTGGATCGCCTTTCACCATCATCGGATAGTTTTTTCCAAGGAAGAGCGAGTTTTCTCCAAGACTATCAATTCTGTACCAGGGAGAAGGTGTTGGCGCTAGCACAGTAGTATCCATCCCGAATACCATGCAAAGGGTGTTGGAATAGGTCCGGAGAGTGCGACCATGGGAGACAATACGTGCTCCCTCAGTAGTAACATCATCAGTGGGTTGTATACACACAAGAAGAGGTGATCCATCGGAATTAGTTGCCAGGCGCCACTGATTATATACGTTCTGCTCGTCCTCATGCTCGTGATCATCACCATCGCCATCCCCCCCTTGGTTATAAATTTTTTCAAGTATAGGTGGTGGAATGTTCATAGGACCTTGGAAACACAAGAAGAAGGTTAATTAGTAAAGGGAAACTTGCTAACCCACATGCATGTGGATTAAACAATTATAATTGCGGTGGAAGACAAATGTACCGAAACTACGAGGATCCCATGCAAAAACAGTGCCATGAGCGGTGGAAGCAAACACAAGACCCTCGTATTGAATTGCATCACAGTACACATACGTGTATAGAAACTGATTTTTGAGCAATATCCATCGAGTCAAACCACCAAGGACGGCAACAAGCTTGTCGAAGATAGCAACAACTTCATAGTTGTTGTAATTCCAAGAGCGGTTGGGAACTCGACATATTGCTATCTTCCGTAGAAGACAGTCACCATGATCGTATTTGAACGTGCATACAATACCGGTGTGCTCAACCTCTGGGCAGTCTGCTGAGATTTTTGGAAGTTGTCATGGAAATATCACGTCAGATGTCCTCCTGAAAGGACTTAGTCATGGAGCCATCGCGACGGGTTAGCTTAAGGGGTTAAACCGGACAAACTACACGAGGGTTTTATACAAGTACGACCCCTTCGATGATGGTAAAGGCCTACGTCTAGTTGTGATGGGATTATTGGGGTGTCGATAACCAGGGAGCTAAACACGGTATGCTGGCTCTCGAGTTGTTATTTATCTTGTCCCTGAACCGCCGCCGGGTCGTCCCCTTATATACATGGGTTGACGCCCGGCCGGTTTACAGAGTCCCGAGGCCATCTCATACAACTGTCCGGCTTGGTCTCTCCTTTCCTACCTTACAATACAAGTGCCTGGCTCGGTCTCTCCTTTTAAGATGGGCCTCCAACTAACCAATCGTTGTTTTAACTTTGACAAGTTCAGGGTCTCAATGAGAGTAACTTTCAAACGTTCGGCGGGTCATGCCAGGATTACCTGGATAGGAGTGGCTTAGTTGATGAAGGCAGGTTAAC
The DNA here is from genome assembly GCF_002162155.2 of Triticum dicoccoides. Taxonomy (NCBI): domain Eukaryota; kingdom Viridiplantae; phylum Streptophyta; class Magnoliopsida; order Poales; family Poaceae; genus Triticum; species Triticum dicoccoides. The sequence goes on from NC_041387.1 coordinate 639,887,160, forward strand.
CCGGGGTTTTAGGTGAATACACCAGGCTTCCAAGCCGTGAGTCGATACCCAGCTACAAGGGTCCTTTCAAACTCTTTGTTACTTTACACAAAGGCCCCCAAGTAACTTTGTGAGCTGTGCTCATTGGGTGCCTATGTTTGAGCTGTGCATAGCATTCAGACTCTCTTTGGCCCCTTGGGTGTGAAGCTCCCAAGCTGTATTGTGGCATGATAGCCGGTTTAACAGGTAGTACTTTGCTTTGCCAGCTGAAGCCCCCATGTAACTCAAAGGATATTTGAGAAAAAACAGCAGAGGCCCTACTTATAGCAAGGATGCCGGCTTATTATATTGATCATAATATATACATTGTCGAAATATGTACATAAGAGAAGCCTATGGCTCAAGTATAGTAAGGCCGTAGGAGAGCTATGTTCCACGGCCGCCAGGTCTCCTCCTCAGAACTGTGTGAGTTGTCTCGAACGTCAATGAGGTAGTATGATCCGTTGTGTAGATTCTTGCTGACCACAAAGTTTCCTTCCCAAGGTGGGGATAACTTGTGCATATCGGTCTGATCCTAGATTAGCCGGAGCACCAAGTCGCCTTCTTGAAAGGTTCTTGTTTTAACCCGGCGGCTGTGATAACGCCGCAGGTCTTGCTGATTAACTGCCGAACAAGCCAAAGCCATGTCCCGTTTTTCATCTAACAGGTCCAACGCCTCCTGGCGTGCTTGCTCATTATCTGCTTCAACATAATTGGCAACCCGGGGCGAATCATGATGAATATCACTTGGGAGGACCACCTCTGCCCCGTAAACCATGAAGAAAGGTGTGTAACCCGTTGACCTATTGGGAGTGGTGTTGATGCTCCATAACACAGAGGGCAATTCTTCCACCCAACACCCCGACGTCCGCTTTAAAGGAACCATTAGCCAGGGCTTGATACCCTTCAAGATTTCTTGATTGGCTCTCTCAGCTTGACCATCGGACTGGGGGTGCGCCATGGATGCTAAGTCAAGCCGGATGTGCTCTCTCTGATAGAAGTCCTCCATCTCACCTTTAGAAAGGTTTGTGCCATTATCCGTGATGATACTGTGTGGAAATCCAAAGCGGAAGATAATCTTTTTGAGAAATTGAACCGTCGTAGACGCATCACACTTGCTGACAGGCTCCGCTTCAACCCATTTGGTGAATTTGTCAACCGCCACCAACAGATGGGTCTTCTTATCCTTTGAACCTCAAAGGGGCCCACCATATCAAGCCCCCAAGTGGCAAACGACCAACTGATAGGAATCATCCTAAATTCTTGAGCCGGAACATGAGCTCGGCATGAAAACTTCTGACAAGCGTCACACGGCTTTACCAGATCCTCAACATCAGCATGAGCTGTCAACCAGTAGAACCCATGACGAAAAGCTTTAGCAACCAGGGACTTTGAACCGGCATGGTGACCACAATCCCCTTCATGAATTTCCCGTAGAATCTCTTGGCCCTCTTCAGGAGAAACAAAACGCTGGAATACTCCTGAAACGCTGCAGCGGTGTAACTCGCCATTGTGAATAACCATGGACTTGGATCGCCGGACTATCTACCGGGCCAGAACTTCATCGTCTGGTAACTCGCCCCGGTTCATATATGCCAAATATGGAACTGTCTAATCCGGCACAACATGTAAAGCGGCAACCAATTGGGCCTTCGGATCAGGAATAGCTAAATCCTCCTCTGTAAGCAACTTAACAGACGGGTTATGCAAGATATCTAAAAGGTATTGGGAGGTACGGGTTTACGCTGAGATCCCAGCCGGCTTAAAGCGTCCGCCGCTTCATTTTTGCGCCGATCAGTATGCTCAACCTGATACCCTTTGATGTGACCCGCCACAATATCCACCTCGCGTCTGTAAGCCGCCATGAGTGGATCCTTAGAATCCCAAGTGCCAGAAACTTGCTGGGCTACCAGATCAGAGTCTCCAAAGCATCGTACCCGGCTTAAATTCATCTCCTTGGCCACACGGAGCCCGTGGAGTAAAGCCTCGTACTCAGATGCATTGTTAGTACAGGGGAACATTAAACAGAGAACATAACGAATTTTATCATCTCGAGGGGAAGTAAGGACAACTCCAGCCCCCGAGCCTTCCAATTGCCTGGATCCATCAAAGTGAATAGTCCAATATGTGTTATCCGGTTTGTCCTCTGGTGCCTGTAACTCCGTACAATCATTGATAAAGTCGACAAGTGCTTGAGATTTGATGGCTGTTCGAGGCATATACTTCAACCCATGTGGACCAAGCTCAATAGCCCACTTTGCAACCCGGCCAGTTGCCTCCCTATTCTGAATTATATCGCCCAAAGGAGCTGAACTGACCACTGTAATGGGATGGCCTTGAAAGTATTGTTTGAGCTTCCGACTTGCCATGAAAACTCCATATACCAGCTTCTGCCAATGCGGATATCGTTGCTTTGATTCAATAAGCACTTCACTGATATAGTAAACCGGCCTTTGAACTGGATATTCCTTGCCAGCCTCCTTGTGCTCCACCACAATTGCCACACTGACAGCACAGGCATTAGCAGCCACGTACAATAACAAGGCCTCTTTGTCAGCCAGAGCAGCAAGGACCGGCGGTTCAGCCAATTTCTGCTTCAAGTCTTCAAACGCCGCATTAGCCGCATCACTCCAGACAAAGATGTCTGTTTTCTTCAACATCTGATATAGAGGAATCGCCTTCTCTCCCAAGCGGCTAATAAACCGGCTTAGGGCTGCAATTCAACCTGCTAGACACTGAACATCATTAATGCACGTCGATTTAGCCAAAGATGTAATTGCTTTAATTTTCTCCGGATTAGCCTCAATGCCTCTGTTGGACACCAGAAAACCTAGAAGCTTGCCTGCCGGAACACCGAAAACACACTTGTCCGGATTGAGCATCATCTTGTAAACACGCAAATTGTCAAAGATCTCCTTGAGATCATCTACCATGTCTCCTTCTTCCTGGATTTTACTACAATGTCATCAACATAAGCATGAACATTGCGCCCAATCTGAGTGTGAAGACAATTTTGCACATAGCGCTGATAAGTTGCCTGGGCACTCTTGAGCCCAAAGGGCATAGAAACATAGCAGAAGGCTCCAAAGGGAGTGATGAAGGTGGTCTTCTCCTGGTCCTTAACTGCCATTTTGATCTGATGATAACCTGAATAAGCATCCAAGAAACTCAAACGCTCACAACCAGCCGTCGCATCAATGATCTGATCAATAGGCGGGAGAGCAAAATGATCAGCCGGACAAGCTTTGTTTAAATCTGTGTAGTCCACACACATGCGCCAAGTGCCGTTTTTCTTAAGAACAAGCACCAGATTAGCTAACCACTCAGGGTGAAACACTTCAACGATAAACCCAGCAGCCAACAGCCAGGCTACCTCCTCACCAATTGCCTTGCGTCTCTCCTCGTTAAAGTTGCGAAGAAACTGCTTGTCCGGTTTAAACTTGGGATCAATATTGAGAGTGTTCTCAGCGAGTTCCCTCGGTACACCTGGCATGTCAGAAGGCTTCCATGCAAAAATGTCCCGGTTCTCACAGATGAACTCGATGAGCGCGCTTTCCTATTTCGGATCCAGATTTGTGCTAATGCTAAACTGTTTGGATGAATCGCCAGGAACAAAGTCAACAAGTATAGTTTCATCAGCCGGTTTGAATTTCAGGTTCGGGTCATGCTCAGTTGTGGGCTTCTTCAGAGGGGTCTTATCCACCGGATCAACATTGTCTTTATAGAACTTCAACTCCTCTGTAACACAAACCGACTAGGCATAGGCCGCATCACCTTCCTTGCAATCCAAAGCGATCTTACGACTTCCATGAACTATGATGGTCCCCTTGTGACCCGGCATCTTGAGCTGCAAATAAATAGAACAAGGCCTTGCCATGAACTTTGCATAAGCCGGTCGTCCAAACAGTGCGTGGTACGGGCTCTGGATCCTCACCACTTCAAAGGTCAATGTTTGAGATCGGGAGTCATGCTCATCACCAAACACAACCTCCAAAGAGATCTTGCCAATAGGATATGCCGATTTACCTGCTACTACACCATGGAAAACAATGTTTGACGGTTTAAGACTCTTGTCTATCAACCCCATGCGACAGAAGGTCTCATAATACAGAATGTTGATACTCCTCCCTCCATCCATAAGTACTTTGGTGAACTTATAACCTCCCACTTGAGGTGCCACCACTAAAGCCAAGTGACCCGGATTGTCAACCCGAGGCGGATGATCCTCTCTGCTCCACACAATGGGTTGCTCGAACCACCACAAATAACGTGGTACTGCCGGTTCAACAGCATTAACTGCCCTCTTGTGAAGCTTCTGATCACGCTTGCACAAACTAGTGGTGAACACATGATACTGCCCACCATTCAATTGCTTTGGGTGACTCTGATAACCTGACTGCTGCTGATTTCCTTGATTACTCTGTTGGTTATTACCACCTTGGTTGTTCTGGTTGCCCTGATTATTCTGAAATCCAGAGTTTGAACCACCTCCACCATGAAAACCTGGACCTGATCCGCCCGATGGACCCTTATCACACCGAAAGAGATCAGAGTTTTTGAACTCCTTCATAATGTGACAATCTTTCCAAAGGTGTGTCGCTGGAACCTCCTTAGTCCCATGCTTTGGGCAGGGCTGGTTTAATAAACGCTCCAGATTCATTCCGCCACCACGCTGGGGCGGTTTATCCTTACGACGCTGCACATTAGCGTTAGCCACAAAATCTGAATTATCCGCTTTGCGCTTACCATTATTCCCATGGCCTCCTTGGTTGTGGTGCTGTCCCTTCGCACCGCCGTTCTTCTTTCCCTTCTCCGGTTTCTCCTCAGCAGAATCGGGATCCTTGGTATTATCCGAATCGACATATTTGACCAAGGCGGCCATAAGGGTGCCCATATCATTGCAGTGGCGCTTGAGCCGTCCCAACTTCATCTTCAGTGACTTAAACTGGCAATTACGTTCCAGTGTGATGATTGCTTGTCCAGCATTAATCCGGTCTGATGAATGCAAAACTTCTGAAACTCGGCGCACCAAATGAGTTGTTGACTCGTTCTCCCCTTGAACGCAGGCATCCAGATCCATAATGGACATATGCTATTTACATGTGTCCTTGAAATTGGCTATAAATCGGGCCTTCAACTGGTCCCATGACTCGACGGAGTTAGCTGGTAAGTTCTTCAACCATGTACGGGTTGTTCCCTCCAACATCATCGTGCTTTGCACAAGCCGCTTCATCCACATCCAGCATCTCCATTGCCATCTCATAACTTTCCACCCATGCCTTGGGCGGTTGATCAGCGGTGTAATTAGGCACCTTATGTGGACCCTTGAAATCTTTAGGCAGCCGCACATTACGGAGAGCCGGAATGAGACACGGTACTCCCTAGGAACTGAAAGCAAGCCCGGTGCCTCGGTCTACTGACGCTGCTGGCTGAACCGAGGCGGGTTGATAACGACCCGTATATTGTGCTGCTAAAGCGGCGTCCCTTCATGCTCTGCCATTATCCACCACGTCCTGAGCGTTCACCTCACCACGCGCTGGATTGGGTCCTTGAGGGATAATACAGCGCCGCGCACTGCTGGACACCTCCGGTTCATCTATATGCCTACTATAGATTTTTCTCGGACGTGGGGTCATGTGAATCCTGTGTCGGCTATACGAGTAAGCTTGTTGCTGCGTCATAGCCGTTTGAAGAAGATCCCTGGCCCACCGTGTCTCAACCGCCGCTGGCGATTCACCCTCTATCGGAATAGCTGCCAGCCGGGATGCTACTGCTATCATATTGTCCAAAGGGGTAGAGAAGTGACCCGGTGGGGGTGTGGTATACCGTGGCAGGTTGTCCATCCGTCGATATGGACCCATCACCTGAGGTTGATCCGGGGCTCCGGTCCTTGGCACAATAGTCCGGTTCAATGCTGCCGGATTGCTGGTCCCTGCTCCTGGCGTATCAAAGAGATTCATCGCATTGTAATCCACCGGTAAGCGAGATTGATGTCTCCTCCTGAATACTTCATTCGAAGCGTTCTGATCCATCAAAAGTCAATAATTCTCTGCTTGAATCCTCTATGCCTGGGCATCTAAAGCGGCCCGTTCCTCAGCCATCCTGGTATCTTCTGCCGCCAAGTCCTCCTTAGCTTGTGCTATCTGATCCCGTAACTTAGCGACCTCCGCATTGTGCCAATCTCGAGTCTCTAGGGTAACTGTTGTGGACAATAACGTTGTCCAGGCATCCATCAATCCGGACAGAACTTTAGCCAGCCGGCGCGCGGAGCCTCCTGCCCCTGCTACCGGTCCGGATGCCGCCGTAGTTTTGCAAAGTCGGCTGTGTTCCGGCCATGAAGATTTCAACTCGGTTCGGCGGTTCAAGAAATTCTGGAATACTGGTGCCATCGGAATACCCTTTGAACACGCCATAATGAACTTGGTACATAGATTCGGTTTCACCAGCGGATGATTCACCGTCGGACTAAGCGACCGTCTCACCTTCGGACACCGGTTCAGATCCGATCCCGTGGACACATCCCACGAACGCACGCTTCATGGCGGGCTGAATTCGAGCGGGGCTTGCACGCTGAGCCGTCTCGACGAGGTCGGTGCAGATGTACGGCTCAGGGCCCGGTTCGCTGATCTTGCCAATGAAAACGTGAATTCCGCCAAAGGGGACCTGGTACCCGTACTCAATTGAGCCGGCCTCGGGGCCCCATCCTACGTCGTCGATGTAAACCTTGCCGCGACGACTCTTGGTCATCTGGCCAACTGCGTACCCTTTGAGTCCTTCAAAGCTGCCCTTCAAGAACTCGAAAACATCATGCAATAGCCCCACGGTGGGCGCCAACTGTCGTGGAAATATCATGTCAGATGTCCTCGTGAAAGGACTTAGTCGTGGAGCCATCACGATGTGTTAGCTTAAGGGCTTAAACCGGAGAAAGGACATGAGGGTTTTATACTAGTTCGGCCCCTTCGATGAAGGTAAAGGCCTACATCTAGTTGTGATGGGATTATTGGGGTCTCGATAACTAGGGAGCTAAACATGCTATGCCTGGCTCTCGAGTTGTTGCTTTTCTTGTCCCTGAACTGCCGCCGGGTCGTCCCCTTATATACACGGGTTGACGCCCGGCCGGTTTACAGAGTCCCGAGGCCGGCTCATACAAGTGTCCGGCTCGGTTTCTCCTTTCCTATCTTACAATACAAGTTACATGACTATGACGGTTTACCACAATGGGCCCTAATCCGCCTCTTGGGCTCTGGGCCTCTATGCTTCATTAGTAAAGCGCCATCTTCTGGGTCTTCATGGTCTTCCATATGGTTGAGTGTGAACCGGCCCCTCCTCGGCGGTTTGTACTCAGTAATTACATCCCAAACAGAAGTGGAACCCGATCACGAGTGTACACATTCACAAGTTCCCACTCGCAGTTGGACCCAATGTAAACAACCCAAACTCCATTTGCGCCTGCCCAAGCCTTTCCCTCAAGCGATGGCATCTTAACATCATACGTATCATTATCAAGTGGCATCAACTTGCACAGGGCGAGGCCTCCGTCGTGCCGGCGCCAGTCATCAGGGTCACAGCAAAGAAGATAGGGGAGATCAAACTGCTCCTTGACTCTTGGGTTCCTTGTAATGATGTTATTAGTTGAGTCGAGAATGGGCTTGAACAAACCTGCCATGCTAGCCGAGGTGATGATGTCGCATCGATCAATGAGTTCCTCCACCACGTCATCTTTCAGATTGGCGCAAGAATAATGGGGTCGTTTCTGGCCTGTTCCCTCCATGGAGAAGACGATCGAACAATGGCAGAAGAAAGGGTGAAGGGCTAAAGGAAAATGGAGGAGGGAAAGGAAAAGCGTGCAACAGCAGTTCCAAATCGAGAGGGAAAGGCGAAGAGTCAGTGGACGGTTGCCAGTTTGCCACGGTTCACGAAGAGGCGCCCCGGCCTACACGTCCATTCGGAAATACTCCTACTACTCACCCTCGTCTCACTGATATGTCGGAATGGGACCACATGTCAATGAAACATGGTGTGTAATTTCTCATGCACAATGCGATCTGGCCGCGTTGGCCCGAGGTGCCACATTAGTTTTTTTTAAGGTCGCCGCATTAGTTATCGACCTTTATTTTTTTTAACATGCAATCTGAATGGATAGCTCCTGTGGTCATCACACGTGAGCAGATATAGTGATGGTTGATTTGCCCGAGCAACTTATTACTATGGGAATATGGGAGTACCAGCGGATTCAAGGAACAGAGAAATGATGGTTGCTTCGTCCGAGCAACTTACTGTGGCGAAGGTGGGGCTCTGTGATTTGACTGCTCACTAGTCATTACTACCGCAGCGCAATGACCGGGGTGAATCTTTCCCTGAAGTTGTGTTGTGCACTCAATATTACTGCATGGCAGGTGGAGCCGGATGAAGGATGTCCAACATGTCGGCAAAACGAAGTTGAATTGTTTCCGGCATTGCTATCAATCCTTCAGGATTTGTTTATATGTACGCATAATTTTGATGAAATTGTACTGTGATGCTATGAAGGTTTCAACTTTGGTTCCCGCAGGAAAAAAAGGTTTCAACTTAGGATTCATGTGTCTTGCCTCGAGATTATCACATTACAACATTCCATCAAATACAAATGAAACTACCATGGCTAATGCATCTCAATGGTTCGCAAATCAGCGCCAATATTCACATCACAACTGAAGACAAAGTTGTGAGAAGGTGTACAAATAAAGAAAAAAAATATAATTGATCGATGTTGTTCATAGGCATGGCTCCATTTCCTTGGCACAGTGTTCATTACTTGGCAGCTAGTTTCACCCAGCTCTGTAGCCAAAAAAGAGGTGTATGAAGGACACCACAATCCGATCATTTTGTGCAGCTCCACTAAAATCGAGCGGACCATCCCTGTTTGCAAAGATATCCAGTCAGTGTGATTACAATAATAGTGGAACTAGATGATGAAACATAACACACATAAATAGAAGCCGATCACCTCTACGATCTCTCTTTAGGACTAACATCTTGTTGGAGAAGATTAGGCACGGAGTTGGATGAGGAGGATAGCAAAACCAATCTCCCTTTCCGCAGTCCCACAGAAATGTAAAAACGTTGCCCGTGTGACATTTTGGCGGAGCTGCACAAAACACTCTTCAGAAAAGTGATTTGTGCAGTGATGTCTACTACACAAACTTCTTCTTGTAGACGCTGTTGGGCCTGCAAGTGCACATGTTTGTAGGACAGTAGCAAATTTCATTCAAGTGGATGACCTAAGGTTTATCAATCCATGGAAGGTGTAGGATGAAGATGGTCTCTCTCAAACAACCCTGCAACCAAATAACAAAGAGTCTCTTGTGTCCCCAACACACCCAATACAATGGTAAATTGTATAGGTGCACTCGGCGAAGAGATGGTGATACAAGTGCAATATGGATGGTAGATAAAGGTATTTGTAATCTGAAATTATAAAAACAGCAAGGTAGCAAGCAATAAAAGTGAGCGTAAATGGTATTGCAATGATAGGAAACAAGGCCTAGGGTTCATACTTTCACTACTGCAAGTTCTCTCAACAATAATAACTTAGATACATCATATAACAATCCCTCAACATGCAACAAAGAGTCACTCCAAAGACACTAATAGCGGAGAACAAACGAAGAGATTATGGTGGGGGTACGAAACCACCTCAAAGTTATTCATTCGGATCAATCTATTCAAGAGTTCGTACTAGAATAACACCTTAAGACACAAATCAACCAAAACCCTAATGTCACCTAGATACTCCATTGTCACCTCAAGTATCCATGGGCATGATCATACGATAAGCATCACACAATCTCAGATTCATCTATTCAACCAACACAAAGTACTTCAAAGAGTGTCCCAAAGTTTCTACCGGAGAGTCAAGAACGTGTGCCAACCCCTGTGCATAGGTTCATGGGCGGAACCCGCAAGTTGGTCACCAAAACATACATCAAGTCGCACATGATATCCCATTGTCACCACAGATAAGCATGGCAAGACATACATCAAGTGTTCTCATAAAAGACTCAATCCGATGAGATAACTTCAAAGGGAAACTCAATTCATCACAAGAGAGTAGAGGGGGAGAAACATCATAAGATCCAACTACAATAGCAAAGCTCGGGATACATCAAGATCGTGCCATAGAGGGAACACGAGAGAGAACATGAGAGAGAGACATCAAACACATAGCTACTGGTACATACCCTCAGCCTCGAGGGTGAACTAGTCCCTCCTCGTCATGGATAGCGTCGGGATGATGAAGATAGCCACGGTGAAGGATCCCCCCTCCGGCAGGGTGCCGGGAAGGGCTCCCGAGAGGCTTTTGGTGGCTACAAAGGCTTGCGGCGGCGGAACTCCCGATCTATCTTGATATATGATGGTTTTAGGGTACGTAGGCTTATATAGGCGAAAGAAGTCGGTCGGGGGGTGCTCGAGGGGTCCACGAGACAGACTTCAAGTCTCCATGATGATAATCTTCCAAAAAATCACGTTGCCAAAGGTTTCATTCCATTTGCACTCCGTTTGATATTCCTTTTCTTCGAAATACTGAAACAGGCAATAAAACAGCAATATGGGCTGGGCCTCCGGTTAATAGGTTAGTCCCAAAAGTAATATAAAAGTGTATAATAAAGCCCATAATCATTCAAAATAGATAATAAAATAGCATGAATGCTTCATAAATTATAGATACGTTGGGGACGTATCAGCATCCCCAGGCTTAATTCCTACTCGTCCTCGAGTAGGTAAATGATAAAGAAAGAATTTATGAAGTGTGAATGCTAGAGGTGCACAAGTTTGATCAATGATAATTTCAATCACCTTTACTAGGATGATAATATGTCATAACAGTAGTTCATCTCATAAAACTTTTCATGAACTAGTAATAAGCAATTCACATGTTAAAGCATAGGCCATAAACTTTCTTGAAAACTAGCAAACTTCACTCTTAGTCATCAAACAATTGCAATTCATCTTACTTTCAGGAAGAGTCTATGCCAGAGCTTTGATTTAGCAAACTTCACATACTCAACTATCATATAGTCTTCTACAATTGCTAACACTCACGCAATACTTGTCGTTATATAGTTTTAATCAGACACAGAGAAAGATTGGGGCTTATAATGTTGCCTCCAAACGTATTCACCTTTGGGTGATGTCAACAATAATAGTTCATGCTAAGGTACATCCAATTGGATATATATATATATCAGGATCACCCCACCACGACGTGCTTGCCAAAGGATAAAATGAAAAAGGGAAAGGTGAAGATCACCTTGACTCTTGCATAAAGTAAAAGACATAAAGTAAAAGATAGGCCCTTCGCAGAGGGAAGCAGAGGTTGTCATGCGCTTTTAGGGTTGGATACACAAAATCTTAATGCGAAAGAACGTCACTTTAGGGTTGGACCTTTATTATGTAGTCCGTCGCTTTTATTGCTTCCATAACAAGTTCGTACAAAGCTTATTTTCTCCACACTAATAATTCATGCATATTTAGAGAGCAATTTTTATTGCTTGCACCGATGACAACTTACTTGAAGGATCTTACTCAATCCATAGGTAGGTACAGTGGACTTTCATGGCACAAACTGGGTTTAAGGATATTTGGAAGCACAAGTAGTATCTCTACTTGGTGCTAGGAATTTTTGGCTAGCATGAGGGGGAAAGGCAAGCTCAACATGTTTGAATGATCCATTACAATATACTTTAACTGAGATGCGAGAAAACATAACCCATTATGTTGTCTTGCTTGTCCAACATCAACTCTTTAGCATGTCATACTTAATGAGTGCTCACAATTATAAAAGATGTCTATGATAATATATTTATATGTGAAATATCTCTTCCTTCAATATTCTTTCATGAATTGTTCAAATGACTAATATAATGCTTGCTAACCGTGAATAAATATACAACCTCTACCTCTTAGATGTGAAGTCATTACTCCCCAAGGGATAAGCAAATGAGACATATATAATTTCATATTTATGACATTCAACTCATTCAACCATTTACTCATAGGGTAAAAGTGAAGCACATGAGTAAATGAAAAACTACTCCAAAAAGATATAAGTGAAGATCAATGAGTAGCTAAATAATTATGAAACTATGTGAAGACTCTCTCTCATTTAAGAATTTCAGATCTTGGTAATGTATTCAAGCAGAAATCAAAGCAAAACAAAATGACAATGCAAGGATAGCACAACTCATGTGAAGAAGCAAAAACTTAGGTTCAACCGATACTAACCGATAATTGTTGAAGAGGAAAGATGGGATGCCTACCGGGGCATCCCCAAGCTTAGATGCTTGAGACTTCTTGAAATATTATCTTGGGTTGCCTTGGGCATCCCCAAGGTTGAGCTTTTATGTCTCCTTAATTCCTCTCATATCATGGTTTCTCTTTTTATCAAAAGCTTCATCGACAACAAACTCAACAAGAACTCGTGAGATACGTTAGTACAAAACCAATGCAAAACCTTATCATCTTCTACTGTAAAAAATCACTAAGATTATTATTCAACATTGAATACTAAATGTCTCTGCATATTTAATACTCCTATCCTCAAATAGAATCATTAAACAAGCAAACATATGCAAACAATGCAAACATAACAGCAATCTGTCAAAACAGTACAGTCTGTAAAGAATGCAAGATTCATCATACTTCCCTAACTCCAAAAATTATAAGAAAAATACTACACTGCAAAATATTTATCAGATCTCATTATGCAAAAATATTCAACATTATACCATTCTCTGACTTTTCTAGGGAATTTTTGCAACAGCGGTAAACTTTCTGTTTTCAAACAGCAACATGTATACTTGCAAAATAAGCATGGCAACGGCTATCCTTGACATTTTTATTGAAAATAAAGATGCAAAACATTATTCTAACTAACAGCAAGCAAAAACTAACAAAAGAAAATGACACTCCAAGCAAAACACATATCATGTGGTGAATAAAAATATAGCTCCAAGTAAAGTTACGGATGAATGAAGACAAAAGAGGGGATGCCTTCCGGGGCATCCCCAAGCTTAGGCTCTTGGTTGTCCTTGAATATTACCTTGGGGTGCCTTGAGAATCCCCAAGCTTAGGCTCTTGCCACTCCTTATTCCATAGTCCATCGAATCTTTTACCCAAAACTTGAAAACTTCAACCACACAAAACTCAAAACAAAACTCGTAAGCTCCGTTAGTGTAAGAAAATAAATCACCACTTTAAGGTACTGTAATGAAATCATTCTTTATTTATACTTGTGTTAAACCTACTGTATTCCAACTTCTCTATGGTTCATACCACTTGATACTAGCCATAGATGCATCAAAATAGCAAACAACACAATGAAAACAGAATCTGTCAAAAACAGAACAGTCTGTAGTAATATGTATCAAACGTATAATTCTGGAACTGAAACAATTATGAAATAAATTGGTGGACCTGAGGAATTTGTCTATTAATCATCTTCAAAAAGAACCAACCTAAAAGCACTCCCCAGTAAAAAAGGGCGGCCATTCTCGTGAGTGCTAAAGTTTCTGTTTTTTACACCAAGATCACATAGACTTCACCCAAGTCTTCTCAAAGGCTCTACTTGGTATTTTATTGAAACAAAAGCTATAAAACATGAATGATACAGTAGCATAATCATGTGGACACACAAAAACAGTAAGGGTAAATATTTGGTTGTCTCCCAACAAGGGCTTTTCTTTAATGCCTTTCTAGCTAGGCATGATGATGACAATCATGCTCACATAAAAGATAAGAATTGAAACATAAAGAAAGCATCATGAAGAATATGACTAGCATATTTAAGTCTAACCCACTTCCAATGCATAGAGATTTGTGAGAAAACAACTTATGGGAACAATAATCAACTAGCATAGGAAGGTAAAACAAGCATACCTTCAAAATTTTCAACACATAGAGAGGAAACTTGACATTATGGCAATTCCTACAAGCATATGTTCCTACCTCATAATAATTTTCAATAGCATCATGAATGAATTCAACAATATAACCAGCACCTAAAGCATTCTTTTCATGATCTACAAGCATAGAAAATTTACTACTCTCCACATAAGCAAAATTCTTCTCATTTGGGATAGTGAGAGTATCATAAGAGACTTGAACACTAAAAATTGTTTCCACATTAAAAGAGTAATGTTCAGAAAAGGGGTAATCATAATCATGACAAGATTTGTAAATATAATCATCACTATTTTTATAGCATAAGTTTCATCACAATAATCATCATAAGTAGCAACTTCGTTCCCATCATAATCGATTGAAACCTCTCCCAAGATAGTGGAATCACTAAATAAAGTTGACACTCTTCCAAATCCACTTTCATATTCATCACAATAAAATTCAACATCTTCCAAAATAGTGGGATCACTAATTCCTAAAATTGACACTCTTCCGAACCCACTTTCATCAATATAATCATCATAGGTAGGAGGCATGCTATCATCATAACAACTTTGCATATCAAAACTTGGGATGCTAAAAATATCATCTTCACTGAATGTAGCATCCCCAAGCTTGGGACAAACATTAATTTCAGCAAATATATTCTCAAATATTTCATCGTCATCAAACATAGCTTCCCAAGCTTGGGCCTTTTCATATCATAAGCATAATCATCATCAATAGTATGGATAGCACCAATAGTATAGCAATTATAATCATCACAATGAGTAGTAGGAGCAACATCATTTGGTAGGGATACCTTTTTACCTTTGTTGTCCCTTCTCTTCCTTTTCTTCTTCACATTATGTGTGGGTTCAACCTTCTTTATTGATGGGATTGGTTGAATAGAAAGCTCCTCCTCGGTACCTGAATCATCATAAGAAATAATAGGACGAGGTTGGGAAGTCTCTTCCCTTTCATTAGTATTATCTTCAACTTCTATTTGCTTTCTTTTCTTTAGGTAATTGGCAATATAAGGATTTTCAATGCAATTCACCATACAATACATATAAATCTTCTCTAGATTAATATCAAGGAAAATGCTCAAGATTAAATTTTGGAATAAGCTTAGTTGCATGTTTCAATTCTTCATAACCCAAAAGCAAACTAAGATCATTGTAATGAGCAAGGGAGATCAAATCATCACAAGTTTTGGACACAATTCGATCATGAAATAATTTGCATCGGAGATTTAAATGACCACTTTCATTGCAAAGTTCACAACGGTAAAGATATCTTAAATTTTCAGCACTAACATTAAGCCTTTCTTGCAACCATTTAGTTTCTAAATGCTTATGCCTCTTGCAATATATATCTTCTCCATTCGGTGTGTTCATGCAAACATGCACTCCACAAAAGTTGACATGCTCATAAGAGATATTTTCATCATGACTAGTGCAATCATCATTAGTACTATGGATATTCAAAGAATTCATACTAACAACATTGCAATCATGCTCATCATTCGAAGATTTAGTGACAAACATTTTATAGATTTCTTCTTCTAGCACTTGGAGCACAATTTTCCTTTCCATCATACTAATGAAAGATATTAAAAAGACGAAGCGTAAGAGACAAACTAAACTCCATTTTTTTGTAGTTTTCTTTTATAAACTAAACTAGTGATAAAACAAGAAACAAAAAGATTGGATTGCAAGTTCTAAAGATATACCTTCAAGCACTCACCTCCCTGGCAACGGCACCAGAAAAGAGCTTGATGTCTACTACACAACCTTCTTCTTGTAGATGTTGTTGGGCCTGCAAGTGCACAGGTTTGTAGGACAGTAGCAAATTTCCCTCAAGTGGATGACCTAATGTTTATCAATCCGTGGGAGGCATAGGATTAAGATGGTCTCTCTCAAACAACCCTGCAACCAAATAAAAAAGAGTCTCTTGTGTCCCCAACAGACCCAATACAATGGTAAATTGTATAGGTGCACTAGTTCAGCGAAGAGATGGTGATACAAGTGCAATATGGATAGTAGATAAAGGTATTTGTAATCTGAAATTATAAAAACAGCAAGGTAGCAAGCAATAAAAGTGAGTGTAAACGGTATTGCAATGATAGGAAACAAGGCCTAGGGTTCATACTTTCACTAGTGCAAGTTCTCTCAACAATAATAACATAAATAGATCATATTACAATCCCTCAACATGCAACAAAGAGTCACTCCAAACCCACTAATAGCGGAGAACAAACGAAGAGATTATGGTAGGGTACGAAACCACCTCAAAGTTATTCTTTCGGATCAATCTATTCAAGAGTTCGTACTAGAATAACACCTTAAGACACAAATCAACCAAAACCCTAATGTCACCTAGATACTCCATTGTCACCTCAAGTATCCGTGGGCATGATTATACGATAAGCATCACACAATCTCAGATTCGTCTATTCAACCAACACAAAGTACTTCAAAGAGTGTCCCAAAGTTTCTACCAGAGAGTCAATAACGTGTGCCAACCCCTATGCATAGGTTCATGGGCGAATTTCACCCGCAAGTTGGTCAGCAAAACATACATCAAGTGGCACATAATATCCCACTGTCACCACAGATAAGCACAGCAAGACATACATCAAGTGTTCTCATAAAAGACTCAATCCGATAAGATAACTTCAAAGGGAAACTCAATTCATCACAAGAGAGTAGAGGGGGAGAAACATCATAAGATCCAACTACAATAGCAAAGCTCGGGATACATCAAGATCGTGCCATAGAGGGAACACGAGAGAGAACACGAGAGAGAGAGAGATCAAACACATAGCTACTGGTAAATACCCTCAGCCTCGAGGGTGAACTACTCCCTCCTCGTCATGGATAGCACCGGGATGATGAAGATGGCCACCGGTGAAGGATCCTCCCTCCGGCAGGGTGCCGGGAAGGGCTCCCGATAGGTTTTTGGTGGCTACAGAGACTTGAGGCGGCGGAACTCCCGATCTATCTTGATATATGATGGTTTTAGTGTACGTAGGCTTATATGGGCGAAAGAAGTCGGTCGGGGGCTGCTCGAGGGGTCCACGAGACAGGGGGGTGCGCCCAGTAGGGGGGCGCCCCCTATCTCCTGGGCTCCTCGAGTATCTTCTGATATGGACTCCAAGTCTCCAGGATGATAATATTCCAAAAAATTACGTTGCCGAAGGTTTCATTCCGTTTGGAATCCGTACGACATTCCTTTTCTTCGAAATACTGAAACGGGCAATAAAACAGCAATATGGGCTGGGTCTCCGGTTAATAGGTTAGTCCCAAAAGTAACATAAAAGTGTATAATAAAGCCCATAATCATTCAAAACAGATAATAAAATAGCATGAATGCTTCATAAATTATAGATAGGTTGGAGACGTATCATGCAGTTCACCAAAAGGTCGCAATAGCAACGAGGTGAAAATGGATAGCCCTGTTTGCAAAAGGAGGTCGAAAGGAAACAATTACTTCCCAATAACACGAGTTGAAGGCACATACGCCAACAAAAAAGAAGCATGTTCCATGTAAAAAGGGAAAGATGGCACATGGTGGTTTATCAAAAATGGTTTGAGAACGAGATTGCAAGATGGAAAGTACACCGGCCGAGATACGATTTAAGCAAACAACTAAAGAAGATCCAGATGCAACAACGTGGGAAGATTGGCAGTGGAGCAAGGCCGGAGGAAGTTGTACCTGTGGGTCGTCGGGATGTTACTAGGAGGGCGCCGGCGGCCGGGATCTGCCCATACCGCGGCAGCGAGCAAGTGGCGAAGGCCCTACCACGTTGGAGATTGGTCAGAGAGAACGGCGGGTACCGCAGATCGAGCCGAGCTGCCTCAACGTCGTTGAACGGAGAGACGATGCACATCCTCCCTTTCCGTCGGCGGACGGGATCCGGCCGGATCACTGACCAACGCTGAGACAGAGAGGCCATGGCGGCCTTGTGTGAGATGGTGTGATGAGAGACAAACCCATTTTTCCATTTTCCCCAAGGCAATTATTTTATATTCTAGGCATGGTACCCGACCCTCCTTCGAGTAAACAACCGCTACACATGTCAAATTATCACGTGGGATGCCTTTTCGTACAGAAACGAACTCCACCGTGTACCCGCGCGGGTGTGGCCAGGAACGAGACGTGAGTACGTGCGTCCTACGTGCACTTCTTCTTTAGGTGCAGGTACGTACGTGGGTGGGTGTGAGAGAGATGGTTTTTTCGAAACAGAGGCAATGTGTTGATGATATCTCAATCAGAAAACCGTAACATATGCAATGTGTGTCAAACAGAGTCATGGACATGAGATATTGATAGAATTGAAAACATGTATGACGTGTGTGGCTGCGCGATCGATAAAGAGTGCCATCGAATTTGTGTTTGCCCACATCAAAGATACAGGGCGGCTAGCCTACTGGAATTTTAGAGAGCAGAGGTGCAGTCCTTTTTCGTGGCATGGATACCTACCTACAACGTTCGACTATCGC
>NC_041387.1:639905856-639939126 GCF_002162155.2 Triticum dicoccoides
GACCGGTCGACTAGTATATGTGTGGGGAAGGAGAGAGACCTAGCTATGTATTGAGGGAGATCGATGGACATCCATGGATATGTGTAGCAGAGGAATAAGGTTGGGAAAAAGACAAAGGTAGAGCGTCGGAGGGTTGGTGGTGGAGTGGCATCTCACAAATGGTGGGAGAGGCCTGCTAGACAAACGGAGGGTATGAGTGCAATATCAATAAGAGAGGGCGGGGGATGTCTGTCTGTGTATGCACGTGCGTGTGAGAGACGGATCGGGAGGTATTCAAGGATGATGAGGGGAGAAGATATGGTTGTGGTAAGCATGTGTAACTACATAGGAAGATCAACCGTCGTGTGTCCGAGAAAAGGAGAGACATAACTAGCGAGGTAAGTGTATCGGTGCTTGGTGAAAATGAATTATAATCGACCTGGCTATATGTAGGGAGATCAGTTCATATACACGCCTGCATGTGTTAGAAGCAAATAAGGTCCGGAGAGGCAGACAAGGGGAGAGGGTGTGGCAAGGAGGTGGTGCGAGAGGCCTACCATGTCGAGGGGGGAGGAGTGTGCGAGCATGTGATAAATGAAAAGAGGGGAGGGAGTGTGCACCTGCGTGGAATCGTATTGGACATATGGGGGCATGGACGGTGAGAAGAGAAGAGGGGAAGTATATATGTGTTTGCTGTAGGCACACTTGGCTAGAGAGGTATATCGACCGGTGTGTGCCAGAAAGAAGGAGCCGAGGGCCTGCACACACCGTTGGTGGATGACCTAAAGAGAAATAATGATCATGCGCGATGGAGGGGACGCTAAGGGTGTGTGAGGGGGGGGGTGTGTGTGCATGCACGATAGAAAGTTAGCGCTAGCTAGCTACAAATAGAAGAGGATCGTGAAGGTGTAAAAGACGAACAAAGATCATAATTCATTATAAAAAAGTGGATACAGATACTTGAAGAAGATATCATAATGTAGAACATTGATTATAATTTGGGCTAATGTGTGGCTTTTGCAACTCAGGTCTAAATACTTGTCATAATGTAGGGGGCGGGGCACTATACTTTGTGTGATAAACACGGTGTACGTATGGAACATAGTTTTGATTATGAATATATAGTTAGTACATCAAATGTACTATTATTTGGAATCAACATCAAGTGTATTCAAAAAATAGAATTTGAGTTCATGTAGTACACATAGTTCACATCTATCTCTATAGTAATCATGTGGTGTGTTATTAAGGTAATACACGAATGATGGTTGAAGTTGGCAACAATCATGATTGTAGATTCTTATTTAAATAGAGAAACGAATTTAAATTTAGTTCGAATTGTAGCGGTAGTATTGGCATTTGGAATGCACTAAAATGTTGGTATGAGTAGGTTACATGCATTATACAGCAAGCGAAAAAATTTAATCGGACATAACATGGATTCATACTCCCTCCTTCCATCTATATAGGGCGTAACGACATTTTTAAGACCGCCTTTGACTATTGACAAGATTAATAGTACATGACATGCACAATGTGAAAAATATATCATTGAAAGAACCTTTCACAGACGAATTTAATGGTGTGCTTTGTGTAAGTTGCATGTCATATATCATTGCTCTAATATTTGGTCAAAGTTAGCATCGAAAAACGCATTAGACCCTATATAGATGGAAGGAGGGAGTAGCTTTGAATAGAATTTGTATAGTAAAACGGGGCAAGACTCTCTCTTTGTGTGGTGTGAATAGTTTTTCTTTTTTCGTTTTCTTTTTGGTTGAGGGAAGTGCGAATTGATTTGGTATGTACAAGTACAATATTACTACATGTTAGGCTTGTCAAAATTCAACCCGCATCTTGTTATATCCCGAAAATTCAGATATCGTTCTCTCAAAACTGGCGCCTTCACAACCCACGCCTTGCTATCCCGAAATTACAATGCGTGCGAAAACTCCCTCCAGCTGCCAAATCCCGACACGTGAAATCCCCCTTCTAACCCTGAGCCGAAAGGGCCGCTAGTTTAAATTGGTGGGGGGTACTTTTGTAACACACCCTTCATTTTGGACAAGCACGTCCCTAAGTCATGCTTCACCCCCTCCCATCGCCCCCTTTTCGCCATTCGAAATCCCAGGCCGCCATAACCTCTCCGCTCCAGCCGCGAAACCCCACCCTCCTCTGTCCGCCACGTCACCACTGCCCAGCCAGAGCCTCTTCCCCGACGATATCATCCACCGCAACAGCTCGACGTCCCTCGTCCACCTCCCCGGATGAGGATCCGTCGTCCATCTCGCCATCCCGCCGGTTCAGCCGCCCCGTCCTCCACCTCCAAGGAGCTGCTCCGACGATCGCCTCGTCTATCGCGGCTGCTCCATCCCCACAGCACCACCTTAACCTGCTCCACCGGAACCGCAGCATCCTCACCGACTCCTCGGACGAAGCCGAGGCCTACTCGGCGCCACCAAAGAGGTTGTACACTCATCGCATCGCACCTTCTCCTTAGCTTGACCTCCCGACGCCGACGGTGCTCCATCCTTCACCCTCATGGAGCGGCTACCTTGAAGCCGGCGCCATGGGTGACATCTCCACGGCGGCTCTCCCCCAGTGCTAGGACCCTTCGGCGGCGGCGGCCATACCAGTCGGATCTGCTGCTGCTGCTCCGGCTCTCGCTCGCTCGCTCGCGCTGCTGCTGTTGTTCCGGCTCTCACTCGATCGCTCGCTCGCCCAGCTGCTGCTGCTGCTGCTCTCCCCCTTGCTCGTGCTGCTGCTCCGATTAAGCCACACTTCATTCGACTGAATCGACTTTTGGGTCAGTCGATTTTTAGGGGTTGGGGGGGCTCGCCGGAGTTAAGGAAGAACCACCTGCAGTGGGGACGGGGGCTCACCAGAGAGGTACCCCACTATCTATCTTAGGGTTCAGGGTGGGGGGCGGGGGGCCTAGAGGGCTGGCCGGGGCGGCGGTGGCTGATACGTCTCCAACGTATCTACTTTTCCAAACACTTTTGCCCTTGTTTTGGACTCTAACTTGCATGATTTGAATGAAACTAACCCGGACTGACGCTGTTTTCAGAAAAGAAAAGAAAAGTTCTCGGAATGTCCTGGAAATCCAGGAGACACTTTTTGGATTTAATAAGATTTTTTGGCGAAAGAATTAATGCCAGGTGGCCCACAGCCTATCCACGAGATAGGGGGCGCCCCCCCCTAGGGCGTGGCCTCCTATCTCGTGGGCCCCTTGCACCCCCTCTGACGTCAACTCCAACTCCATATATTTCATCTCGGGGAGAAAAAAATCAGAGAGAAAGTTTCATCGCATTTTACGACACGGAGCCACCACCAAGCCCTAATCTCTCTCGGGAGGGCTGATCTCGAGTCCGTTCGGGGCTCCGGAGAGGGGGATTCGTCGCCGTCGTCATCATCAACCATCCTCCATCACCAATTTCATGATGCTCACCACCATGCGTGAGTAATTCCATCGTAGGCTTGCTGGACGGTGATGGGTTGGATGAGATTTACCATGTAATCAAGTTAGTTTTGTTAGGGTTTGATCCCTAGTATCCACTATGTTTTGAGATTGATGTTGCTATGACTTTGCTATGCTTAATGCTTGCCACTAGGGCCCGAGTGCCATGATTTCAGATCTGAACCTATTATGTTTCCATGAATATATGTGTGTTCTTGATCCTATCTTGCAAGTCTATAGTCACCTATTATGTGTTATGATCCGACAACCCCGAAGTGAAAATAATCGAGATACTTCTCGGTGATGACCGTAGTTTGAGGAGTTCATGTATTCACCATGTGTTAATGCTTTGGTCCGGTTCTCTATTAAAAGGAGGCCTTAATATCCCTTAGTTTCCACTAGGACCCCGCTCCCACGGGAGGGTAGGACAAAAGATGTCATGCAAGTTCTTTTCCATAAGCACGTATGACTATTTACGGAATACATGCCTACATTACATTGATGAATTGGAGCTAGTTCTATATCACCCTATGTTATAACTATTGCACAAGGAATCGCATCCGGCATAATTATCCATCACTGATCCATTGCCTACGAGCTTTTCATATATTGTTCTTCGCTTATTTACTTTTCCGTTGCTACTTTTACAACTACTACAAAAACCCAAAAACATTTATCTTTACTGTTGCTACTGTTACCTTTATTATCATACCACTTTTGCTACTAAACACTTTGCTGCAGATACTAAGTTATCCAGGTGTGGTTGAATTGAAAACTCAACTGCTAATACTCAAGAATATTCTTTGGCTCCCCTTGTGTCGAATCAATAAATTTGGGTGTTACTTCACCCTCGAAAGTTGTTGCGATCCCCTACACTTGTGGGTTATCAAGACTAATTTCTGGCGCCGTTGCCAGGGAGCATAGCTCTATTCTCTGAGTCACTTGGGATTTATATCTGTTGATCACTATGAAGAACTTGAAAGACGCTAAGACCAAGATTTTTCCCTCAACTACGAGGGGAGGTAAGGAACTGCCATCTAGCTCTGCACTAGATTCTCCTTCCGTTATTAGTAGGCTTGCGACACCTAAACCTGCTACTTCTATGAATTCTGATATGTCGCATGTTATTGATGATGCCACTTCTGCTATGCATAATGAAACTACTTCTGTGTGTGATACTACTTTGCCATTATGTGAATTTCTAGATGAACAACTTGCTAGAGTTAGGGGAATGAAAATATTGAAGAACCTATTATTGATGATAGTGATGATGAACGTTCCCCCAATGATTATGTATTACTTGTTGTTCCTAAGGGTAATGTTATGAATGAAGCTGCTGCTATGGAAATTCTTGCTTGCAATGATAGAAATGATCTTAAGAAATTATTAGCTAAATGGAAGCAGCAGTCTCTTAATGCTAGAATGAAACCTGATCCTGCTTTTCCTACTTCACCTATCTGTGTTACTGATAAGGATTATGAACTCTCTATTGATCCTGATATTATTACTTTAGTTGAATCTGATCCTTTTTATGGCCTTGAATCTGAAACTGTTGTGTCACATCTTACCAAGTTGAATGATATAGCCACCCTATTTACTCATGATGAGAAGTTTCGCTATTTATACATCCTTAAGATATTTCCGTTCTCATTAAAGGGTGATTCTAAGACTTGGTATAATTCTCTTGCTCCTGGTTGTGTGCGTAGTCCCCAGGATATGATTTATTACTTCTCTGCTAAATATTTCCCTGCTCATAAGAAACAAGCTGCCTTGCGGGAAATATATAATTTTGTGCAAATCAAAGAAGAGAGTCTCCCACAAGATTGGGGGAGGCTTCTCTGGTTACTTAATGCTTTGCCTGATCATCCTCTTAAGAAAAATGAAATACTTGATATCTTTTATAATGCACTAATCAATGCTTCCAAGGACTACTTGGATAGTTGTGCTGGTTGTGTTTTTAGGGAAAGAACAGTCGATGAAGCTGAAATATTATTGAATAATATGTTGACTAATGAAAATAATTGGACTCTTCCCGAGCCAGTTCCTGAAGTAATTCCTGAACAAATCGAGCCAACTCCTAAGCCTATTCCTAAACCCACTCCGAAGAAGAGAGGTGTTTTATTTCTTAGTCTTGAAGATATGCAAGAGGCAAAGAAATCAATGAAAGAAAAAGGTATTAAAGCTGAAGATGTTAAGAATTTACCACCTATTGAAGAAATACATGGTCTTAATTTACCGCCTGAAGAACCACATTGTCTTGATAACCCGACACAGGTAGTAAAGGTAAATTCTCTCTATAGATATGATAAAGTTGAAATACCCTCTACTAAATTCCATAGCCCATGCTTAGATGAATTTGAAGACTTTATTGCTAGACAAGAAGGTTTTAATGCTTATGTTGGTAGAGAGTTAAAGAATAATGCTTTCGAGATAGGACGCGTAGGTGATAATCTGGCTAGAGTTAAAGATGAACTTCACCGCGTTAGCAAATATGCTTCTATGGTTGCTACTCAAGCTGAGCAAGTACTCAAAGCTCAAAATGATTTGCTTCATGAATTGGATAATAAAAATGACTTTGCCGTTAGAGTGGCTACTAGAACTGGTAGAATGACTCAGGAACCTTTGTATCCAAAAGGCCACCCTAAGAGAATCGAGCAAGATTCTTAGAGAAATAATTTAGAGGCACCTAGTTCTTCTAATAAGAAGAAAAAGAAAAATGATAGAGCGTTGCATGCTTCTAGTGAACCTACTGTAGACACACATGAGAATCCCAATGATATTTCTATTTCTGATGCTGAAACACAATCAGGTGATGAACATGAACCTAGTAATAATGTTAATGATAATGTTCATGTTGATGCTCAACCTAGCAAAAATAATGATGTAGAAATTGAACCTGATGTTGATCTTGATAACCCACAATCAAAGAATCAACGTTATGATAAGAGAGATTTTGTTGCAAGGAAGCACGGGAAAGAAAGAGAACCATGGATTCAGAAACCCATGCCCTTTCCTCCTAAACCATCCAAGTCAAAGGATGATGAGGATTTTGAGCGCTTTGCTGAAATGATTAGACCTATTTTCTTACGTATGTGCTTAACTGATATGCTTAAAGTAAATCCTTATGCTAAGTATATGAAGGATATCATTACAAATAAAAGAAAGATACTGGAAGCTCAAATTTCCACCATGCTTGCTAATTACACTTTTAAGGGTGGAATACCAAAGAAACTTGGAGATCCGGGTGTTCCAACTATACCATGCTCCATTAAAAGAAATTATGTCGGAACTGCTTTATGTGACCTTGGAGTCGGTGTTAGTGTTATGCCTCTCTCTTTATATCGTAGACTTGAATTGAATAAGCTGACACCTACTGAAATATCTTTGCAAATGGCTGATAAATCAAGTGCTATACCTGTCGGTATTTGTGAGGATGTGCCTGTTGTGGTTGCAAATGTCACTATCTTAACAGACTTTGTTATTCTTGATATTCCTGAGGATGATAGTATGTCTATTATCCTTGGTAGACCTTTTCTTAATACTGCAGGGGCTGTTATTGATTGCAACAAAGGCAATGTCACTTTTCATGTTAATGGCAATGAGCATACGGTACACTTTCCGAGGAAACAATCTCAAGTTCATAGCATCAATTCTATTGAAAAAGTTCCAACTATCATTTTTGGAGGTTTTGAATTACCTCTTCCTACTGTCAAGAAAAAATATGAGATTCTTATTGTTGGGGATTTTCATATCCCCGTTGAGGTAACTTAGTGTTATTCGAAATTTCTCCGGTTCCGTGTTATTCGGAATGAGTTTCTTAACAAGACTTGATCAACCTTGTTAGCGGGTTCATTTTGATGATCACGAGATGGATGAAACTAGAAGGAACAACCTTTTGTACCCTCCTTTTACTTTCTGTTATTTAGAATAAATAAAGCAAAAATAGTATTATCCGTCTGTTTTTTGAATTATCCATGCATTAAAAAATAGTCCGAAAATAAAAGTGCTCCAAATGCCCTGTAAATTTAGTATGATTTTTTCTGGAATATTTGAGGATTTTAGGCACTAAAAACACTGCAAAAGGGGCAAGCACCAGGCCACGAGAGAGGAGAGCGCCCCCCCCCCTAGGGCGCGCCCCTATCTCGTGGGCCCCTGGTGGCTCCCCTCCACTTATGCCAGCTCCCACACAATTCATCTTCTACCCAGAAAAATCCCCATCCAGCTCAAGCATGAGTTCTAGCTTGTTTTGCTGCCATTTTCGATCTCTTAGCTCAAAGCTCCATTCACAAAACTACTTTGGGAGATTGTTGCTTGGTATGTGAATCCTCCATTGGTCCAATTAGTTTTTGTTCTAGTGATTTATTCATTGCAAATTTTTGCTGCTTAGGTGACCATGTTCTTAAGGTTGCATGTTAAAAATTTTGAGGTCCCAAGCAATTCCAATGCATGATATGGGCTCTAGGCACTTGTAGGAGTAGTTGCTATCATTCTTGTTTAGTTTTATGCACTTTTATTTTGAAGTTACTAAAAATTTCAGAAAATTCTAGAAAAATGTTGAGGAAACTTTTGAGGGGCTCTTTTAGCCAAGGCTCTCAGGAAAAACAAGCTAAAGATAAGGAAAAAGCCAAATATAATCTTCCTCGCTTAGAGGAAGTACGACCATGTGAATGGCCATGCGATGATTTCTTGAAAGAGGTTGGAATTCATGAAGACTTTCATGCTTTAATCCAGACTGCAGGACTCACCGGGTTCATCAATGACCAAATCGATCAGTATCTCTTACTCACCAATACTTTCGTGCAAAACTTTTATTTTTATCCTAAGAAGTCACCGCCTGCAGTATCATTTCACTTATATGATGAGTTCAAAGAAATTTCTTTGCATCATTTTTGCGCGGTATGTAGGATACCTTATGAGGGAGAATTAGAGGAACCCCATCGTGAAGATGTGGCTGGCTTTGTTAATACTATCGCTGTAGAGGAGCCAAAGAAGGGTTCCAAAGCAAAAGTCTCTAGCATACACTTTCCTGTTTTACACTACTTTGCCATATTTGCTAGTAGATGCTTGATTGGTCATGGGAATAGTGGAAACTTGAGTGTTCCTGACATTATCATTCTTCAACATGCTTTGCTTGGAGATAATAGTTTTAATATGGGTGCCGTCATTGCTAAAAGGCTATCCCTTAATCGTACAAAAGGCCCCATATTTGGAGGTATCTATGCCTCACGTCTTGCTAAACATTTTCAGATACCCATTAGGCACCATGAGGAGGAGGAGACAACATTGCCTCCTCACATTTTAGATTACAAGAGCATGGTAGCACATAAGTTTATTGTTGACAACGAAGATAGGATGCTCTTGTACAAACTTAGATTCGATAAGAAACACGTTGAGATTATTATTTTGCCTGCGCCTATGTTGTTTGATTTGCTTACAAAAAAAATTCTCGTCACACCGGAAGCGGTGAACAATCATCGAGCCCAAGCTTTTACTCCAGAACCTGAACCTGAGCCTGAACCTGAACTGGACCCTTATCGTGCATCATCTGTCCAGTGGGATCCAGAGATGACCAGCCAGTGGTATCCTGATTACACCTCCCAGTACACTGGGGAGAGTAGCAGAGGTCCTTGTTACTAGTCTAACTTAGGCCAAAATCCTAAGCTTGGGGGAGTATGTATGTCTCACCGACTTTACATTCATGTTCACACACTAGTCATCGGTGCTCATACTCTTTCATTGTATTATCCATGCTAGTTTAAATTTCTTTTTCTAGTTTTCTTTTTGTGTGTTTGATAAACCTTGGGAAAAACCAAAAAAATTAGTTAGGTTAATTTCCTTTCCTGTAGTAGGATTAAAATGAAAACCCAAAAAGATTTCTCGTTCTTCTTTTACTTGTTGGGAGCTTTCCCGTGTAAATAGTTTCATTTTCTTTTCTTTCCTTTGGGGGTCGAGAAGACCATATTGAAAACGCTTAGTGGCTCTTATATGCATGATTGTTTATTTAATTTAGATCCCATATTACTTGTCTTCTCTCTTGAGTTGAATGCTTGCAGATTCCAGCTTAGTCCAATGCACGTGCAGTCTTATTATTATACACATCGTTCGATCGTGCAAGTGAAAGGCAATAATGACGATATATGATGGACTTAATGGGATGAGAAAAGCTGGTATGAACTCGACCTCTCTTGTTTTTGTAAATATGATGAGTTCATCGTCCCTGGATCAGCTATTATGAAGTAAACATATTTGCAATGACATTTAGAGATTATAGTTACTTGTGCCATGCTTGATTAGCTATGAGTTATAATGGTTTACCTTGCGTGCCAACATGCTATTAAAATGATTATGATGTGATATGATGGGATGGTATCCTCCTTTGAATGAATTGAGTGACTCGACTTGGCACATATTCACGCATGTAGTTGAATCAAATCAACATAGCCTTCACTATATTTATGTTCATGGTGGATTATATCCTACTCATGCTTGTACTCGGTGTGAATTAATTTTAATGCATGCTTACGACTGTTGTCGCTCTCTCAGTTGGTCGCTTCCCAGTCTTTTGCTAGCCTTCACCTGTACTAAGCGGGAATACTGCTTGTGCATCCAAACTCCTTAAACCCCAAAGTTGTTCCTTATGAGTCCACTATATCTGCCTATATGCGGTATCTACCGGCCGTTCCAAGTAAATTTGTATGTGCCAAACTCTAAACCTTCAAATGAAATTCTGTTTTGTATGCTTGAGCAGATCATGTTACAGCTAGAGCTGCATATATCTTCCATGCTAGGTGGGTTATTCTCACGAGGAGTGGACTCCGCTCCTCATTCATGAGAAAGGGCCGGTAACCGGGATGCCCAGTCCCTTGATCCAAAAAGATCAAAGCAAATCAAAATAATTAAACAAAAATCCCCCAGGGCTGTTGTATGTTGGAGGCACTCATTGTTTCGAGCAAGCCATGGATTGATGCTTGTTGGTGGTTGGGGGAGTATAAACCTTTACCATTCTGTTTGGGAACTGCCTATAATGCATTTAGTATGGAAGATACAGCCATCTCATAGATGTTGCGTTGACAGCGAAAGTATGCCGCTCAAAATGTTATTCAGTCTCTATTTTAAAATCGAGCTCTGGCACCTCTACAAATCCCTGCTTCCCTCTGCAAAGGGCCTATCTATTTACTTTTATGTTGAGTCATCACCCTTCTTATTAAAAGCACCCACTGGAGAGCACACTGTCATTTGCATTCATTATTACTGGTTTATATTGGGTATGAATTGACTGGATCTCTTTTACCACGAATTACAATGTTTAGTCAGTCCTTGATCTTTAAAGGTGCTCTGCATTTATGTTTTGCGGTCTCAGAAAGGGCTAGCGAGATACCATTTTGTTATATCATGTTATAATTATTTTGAGAAAGTGTTGTCATCCGAGTTTTATTAATATGGCTCGCTAGCTGATTATGCTATTGATGTGAGTAATTGTGAGACCTATATGTTATTGTGAGTATGGTTAGTTCATAATATTTGATGAAACTTGAATGTCGGCTTTTCATGTTTACAACAACAAGAGCAATCAGAGTTCGTAAAAGTTTTTCTTTATCACTTTCAGTTTATCAACTGAATTGCTTGAGGACAAGCGAAGGTTTAAGCTTGGGGGAGTTGATACGTCTCCAACGTATCTACTTTTCCAAACACTTTTGCCCTTGTTTTGGACTCTAACTTGCATGATTTGAATGAAACTAACCTGGACTAACGTTGTTTTCAGCAGAACTACCATGATGTTGTTTTATGTGTAGAAAAGAAAAGTTCTCGGAATGTCCTAGAAATCCACGGAGACACTTTTTAGATTTAATAAGAATTTTTGGCGAAATAATTAATGCCAGGGGGCCCACAGCCTATCCACGAGACAGGGGGGCGCCCCCCTAGGGCGCGGCCTCCTATCTCGTGGGCCCCCTGGACCCCCTCCGACGTCAACTCCAACAACATATATTCTGTCTCGGGGAGAAAAAAATCAGAGAGAAAGTTTCATCGCGTTTTACGACACGGAGCCGCCGCCAAGCCCTAATCTCTCTCGAGAGGGCTGATCTGGAGTCCGTTCGGGGCTCCGGAGAGGGGGATTCGTCGCCGTCGTCATCAGCAACCATCCTCCATCACCAATTTCATGATGCTCACCATCGTGTGTGAGTAATTCCATCGTAGGATTGCTGGATGGTGATGGGTTGGATGAGATTTACCATGTAATCAAGTTAGTTTTGTTAGGGTTTGATCCCCAGTATCCACTATGTTCTAAGATTGATGTTGCTATGACTTTGCTATGCTTAATGCTTGAGACTAGGGCCCGAGTGCCATGATTTCAGATCTGAACCTATTATGTTTCCATGAATATATGTGTGTTCTTGATCCTATCTTGCAAGTCTATAGTCACCTATTATGTGTTATGATCCGACAACCCCGAAGTGACAATAATCGGGATACTTCTCGGTGATGACCGTAGTTTGAGGAGTTCATGTATTCACTATGTGTTAATGCTTTGGTCCGGTTCTCTATTAAAAGGAGGCCTTAATATCCCTTAGTTTCCACTAGGACCCCGCTGCCACGGGAGGGTAGGACAAAAGATGTCATGCAAGTTCTTTTCCATAAGCACGTATGACTATTTACGGAATACATGCCTACATTACATTGATGAACTGGAGCTAGTTCTATCTCACCCTTTGTTATAACTATTGCATGAGGAATCGCATCCGGCATAATTATCCATCACTGATCCATTGCCTACGATCTTTTCATATATTGTTCTTCGCTTATTTACTTTTCCGTTGCTACTGTTACAACTACTACAAAAACCCAAAAACATTTATCTTTACTGTTGCTACTGTTACCATTATTATCATACCACTTTTGCTACTAAACACTTTGCTGCAGATACTAAGTTATCCAGGTGTGGTTGAATTGACAACTCAACTGCTAATACTCAAGAATATTCTTTGGCTCCCCTTGTGTCGAATCAATAAATTTGGGTTGTACTTCACCCTCGAAAGCTGTAGCGATCCCCTACACTTGTGGTTTATCTGTGGTGAGTTGTTTCGGGGCGGCGAGGCATCGCTGGGGCCAGCGGTTCGGCCGGTGGTGGCTGGCGGCTCAGGGGGGTGCAGGTTGAAGATGAACTGCAGGCCGTCCCTAAAGTACATGTCAAGTGCCTCTCTGCTACCATTGCGTTCAGTTTCGATAGTAGCATCAGATTCCACAGTAAATTTCAGTTTAGACAGTTAAGTTCAGAGTCAACAGTTTTTACCTCATCTGTTGTAGTCAGGTGGTTTTTGGTGATGTTAATTTTACATCCATTTTACATCATTTATTGGAGATGCGATTTGAATCCCAATTGATATTGACAATTTCTGTCTTGTGCTGCTTCAGCCTTGACGTCTTACGGCTCACCGGAGCTGCTCTAACGACCGAACGATCCATCACAATAGAGCAGTGCCGTGGACACCATCTACAGATTCCTCAGATCTTCCTCCACACCTCCAACAACCACCTCTGCCTCAACTGCTTCAGCGACCAACCCAATGATGCTGAGGTCGACACGGCTACGGCAAAGAGGTTGTACACTTGTTGCATCGCTTATTACTATACATTCACGTCGATCCATTAGGGCTATTTTGGTTCAACGGAAAAACATACCAATAGGGAATTTTCCAATGGCACTCTACTATTCAATTATTCAAGCATTTTGTTGAAACGAATGAAGCAAAACATCCACCTGGACCTACTTTTCAAAATCCTATGCATGAAAACAAGACCAAGTGCATTAGTGCCAGAATAACATTCTAACTGTACACGCTTTCATATGGTTTCACTTTATTTTGGCCATGTTTCTTTGCATTCCTCTGCTCTTCCAATTCCTGTAAACCAAACACCCAAGTTGACAGAAATCCTGTGTTTACAAATGCTCTATTTACCATGTGCATTTTCCTATCCTATGCTGGTGTTTTTCCTATCCCCGCGTTTTAAGAATCATGCAAGCCAAATGAGCCCTTACAGAATTACTTCAGTTACAGGTACGTGTCGAAGGGAACTTTGTGTGGTTTGTCCTGCTCCTGCCATGATGTCGTCCACCTCACCTGAGCTACTCCATCGACAGAAGCATCCACCAAACCAGACATCACGACTCCTGACCGTATTTCGCCGCCTCAGATCTCCTTCCCTGCCGCCGGCACCCACAGCAACGGCATCACCATCATCGACTCAGCAGATGAACCTGAGGAGTACACGGGCCCACAAGATAGGTCGCACTCTTTTGTTTCTGCTTATGTTATGCATTGCTTAAACTTACCTGCTACTTTATCGTCCTGTTCAGCTCTTGGACTCCCAAGTTAGGTCCAAATTAATGTTCAAACTTGAGTTCTAAATTAGTTGTGGGGCACATATCGAGGCAGCAATGAATAGTACGTCTGTATAATATATGGTTCACCTAGGGTATGCCTATGTTTTTCATCTTGGGTGGGAAACAAATAGTAAAGCAATCATCATCTGTCTTTTCATTAATTTAAAGAAATCATCAGCGAGCTATCATTATTTTTGGATCCATCCACTGGTTGTTACCATCACTCTAAATTTCTGCATGCTCTCCTTACATAATCTCACCATATTTTTCGTACGCATGTCAGATATTGTACATAGTCATGCTGAAGATGTAGAGAAAAAGAGAAGAGTTTTGCGTGGCAATACAATGTCATGCAGACATCGCTCCATGGTGGGTTCAATGGAAAACCCTCCCCACCCCTCTCCAGATTGTAATCCAGAGGAAGATATCTGTTCTGAGGCGGATTCAGACGCTGCTGACCACTCCTATTTACCCCCCAAGGTGTTTGATCTACCTTGGCATGATGATGTTAGTCATATCATGCATATGTGGCCTTGCAGTTCCTACTTTTGACATCATATATGTCATCTGCATAGTTTAGACATGTTCTGTAATGCCACCTGTTTAGTTTCTATATCATATATGGGAATTATGCAGTCTCATGTCTTTTAGCCAGCCATAATATATGTGAAATTTGCAATGCCATCCTGTTTAACCAGGCATCATATATTTGAATGATATCTTGCCCATCCTTTTCTTCATTACATTTCCATTTGTCGATAATGTTTGTACATTAAACTACTCTTCCTGTGAATCAGCTAATTGGGTGGGAGATGGAAAAATCTGGAGTGAAAACAAGGCCTTCAAAGCAGACAATGCTACCTGTCGAAGCAGATCTCTTGGTGGGTCCCGATAGCTCCTCAGAGATGGATTCAGAGACACATGACCAGTCCTATTCCCCCACTGAGGTGTATGCTCTAACTTGGCACGGTTATACTGCTCATATCATGCATACGGTGTCTTGCATTGCATAGTTTAGACATCATATACACAATATTCAACACCATGTTCTTAGTTCAGATATCATATCGAATGCTCTCTGTTTAGCATATAAATCACATATGTGAACTAAATGATGCGATCCTGATTACTTAGATAACATGTAGGTGAATTATGTCATGCTATCCTGTTTAGTTATTCATCATATCTTTGAATTATGTTATGCTATGCTATCCAGTTTAGATAGACATCATATATGTGAAATTATGTCATGCTATCCGTTTTAGTTAAACAATATACATGTCAACTATTTCATGCCCTCTTTTTTCCACACTATCTATTGCATCTGTCTCTCATAAATATCTGTACATTCAACTATGTTTCCTATTTATCAGCCATTTGAATTGGAGTGGGTGATGCCAGTATGTAGAGGACTAAAAACATGGTCTTCAAATAAAACAGTGCTACCTCTTGGTGGAGATAGCACCCCGGTTGTACATGCACAAGAACCAGCCCTACCACAAATAACCCAAACTCTCGCAGATTGTACACCTACTGCGATGGACAGAGAACCAGCTTCACCCAATCTAACCCCAACCCCAGCCGATAGTAACCCAGTTCCTGTTGACATAGCACCATCTCCACCATAGAGCTCCCAAACAAGAGCAGTTAGTAAGGCAGCTCCAGTGCCCAAAGGGCCAGTACTATCATGGCGAACCCCAACTCCACCAGTTAGTATGCCTATTCCTGTGGAGGAAGCACAACCAGCTAGTCGTAGTTTAGCATCTATCGCATTTGATGTTGTTAAATCGTATGTGTGTATCTTCCCATCTTGGACATATTATACTGAAGATGAAGGAAAATGCTAGTTGTAGGTGTTTGTCCAGGAGTTATGTGTAAGTAATGTTATTCATGGCAATTACTTTGCTTCGTCCCATACATCCTACCTCCATGATGGTTATAATACAGCAAATTTTCCCATTTTTTCTCTATAGAGAAGGACCGATTTGGAAACTCAGGATGAGGTAACCTGTGCTAATACCTCTGCTATCTTCAAGAGGGCTTGGTGGCAGTATTGGAATTACATGAAGAAAACGTACTTCACCGGCAAAGAAAATTATCAAATTCCCTTACGTTCTCCTGAGACACATTTACTGGACGATGACTCGGAACGCCTTGTTCTGTACTGGTCCTGAACCAAGAATGTGGTAAGGTCTATGAGCTCATTTTGTATTTTTACGTATTATATTCTTGTGTCTTACTGTACTCTGTTCATGTAGAACAAGTGACTAAACCTGAAGAACAACTGTTCTAATTTAAGATTCCATTGCTATCATAGTTCAAAAAAGCGCTAGGCGTCAATTGTGCGTTTTGCCACGACCTTGCGCTTTACTGACCAAAGCGCATGCTTATGCGCAGTTATGCACAGATTAAGTGTACTTATGCGCAATGCATTTTGCCAACGCCTAGAGCCTAGGCGCGCTTAAGCGCTCGCTTAGGCGCGCCTTTTTTAACTATGATTGCTTTGCTCTTGTATCATTGTATTTACTCATACAAACTTATTTTTAAATTAAAGGATCCAATCGAAACTCCAGTGGCACAGCAGGTATGTTCACGCATGTTTATTTAACAGGTTTGCTCTTATCAATAGCTCTTTTGATTTCAATTTAAATTGCGTATACAGTTGACTTTCATATCATGCACATTACTAGCATCACAACAGAGCCAATAGTGTTGTTGTACATGTAGACCCGTGGTACCCATCTGAAATCTTGTTGTGTCGTGTAGTTTCCCACGCTTCGTATTCTTTCACTGCTGCTTTGTCTTGAACTGATATGATTTGAATCGTGTCTCTATTTTGATTTGGCAAGACAATGCAGTGACCATAGGACATAGATATATGTTTGTTTGATGCCTTTATTATGTACTAGTACTTGGCAATAGAAGACTTGGTAGTTTAATCCTGTCCACCTTACTAATGAACTAGTTCACCGAAATGAGTTTCATATACTAGTACTGAAGGAAATATGCCCTAGAGGCAATAATAAAGTTATTATTTATTTCCTTATATCATGATAAATGTTTATTATTCATGCTAGAATTGTATTAACCGGAAACATAATACATGTGTGAATACATAGACAAACAGAGTGTCACTAGTATGCCTCTACTTGACTAGCTTGTTGATCAAAGATGGTTATGTTTCCTAACCATAGACATGTGTTGTCATTTGATTAACGGGATCACATCATTAGGAGAATGATGTGATTGACATGACC
The DNA here is from genome assembly GCF_002162155.2 of Triticum dicoccoides. NCBI lineage: Eukaryota > Viridiplantae > Streptophyta > Magnoliopsida > Poales > Poaceae > Triticum > Triticum dicoccoides. The sequence goes on from NC_041387.1 coordinate 639,922,928, forward strand.
CATTCCGTTAGCTTAGCACACGATCGTTTAGTATATTGCTATTGCTTTCTTCATGACTTATACATGTTCCTATGACTATGAGATTATGCAACTCCCGTTTACCGGAGGAACACTTTGTGTGCTACCAAACATCACAACGTAACTGGGTGATTATAAAGGAGCTCTACAGGTGTCTCCAAAGGTACATGTTGGGTTGACGTATTTCGAGATTAGGATTTGTCACTCCAATTGTCAGAGAGGTATCTCTGGGCCCTCTCGGTAATGCAGATCACTTAAGCCTTGCAAGCATTGCAACTAATGAGTTAGTTGTGAGATGATGTATTACGGAACGAGTAACGAGACTTGCCGGTAACGAGATTGAACTAGGTATTGAGATACCGACGATCAAATCTCGGGCAAGTAACATACCGATGACAAAGGGAACAATGTATGTTGTTATGCAGTCTGATCGATAAAGATCTTCATAGAATATGTGGGAGCCAATATGAGCATCCAGGTTCCGCTATTGGCTATTGACCGGAGATGTGTCTCAGTCATGTCTACATTGTTCTCGAACCCATAGGGTCCGCACGCTTAAAGTTACGATAGTTTGATTATGAGTTTATATGTTTTGATGTACCGAAGGTTGTTCGGAGTCCCGGATGTGATCACGGACATGACGAGGAGTCTCGAAATGGTCGAGACATGAAGATTGATATATTGGAAGCCTTTGTTTGGACATCGGAAGTGTTCCGGGTGAAATCGGCATTTTACCGGAGTACCGGGAGGTTACCGGAACCCCACAGTAACTTAATGGGCCTTAATGGGCCTAGTGGAGGAAGAGGAGATAAGGCCAAGGGGCAGCTGCGCGCCCCTCCCTCCCAAGTCCGAATTGGACAAGGAGGGGGGCGGCGCCCCCCCCCCCTTTCCTTTCCCCTCTCTCTCTCCTTCCCCCCCAAGTCCTAGTCCAACATGGAAAATGGGGGGAGTCCTACTCCCGGTGGGAGTAGGACTCCTCTTGGCACGCCCTCCTCCTGGCCGGGCGCACCCCCCCCCCTTGCTCCTTTATATACGGGGGCAGGGCACCCCAGAGATACAACAATTGATCCTTGAGATCTCTTAGCTGTGTGCGGTGCCCCCCTCCACCATAGTCCTCGATAATATTGTAGCGGTGCTTAGGCGAAGGCCTGTGATGGTAGCACATCAAGATCGTCACCACGCCATCGTGCTGACGGAACTCTTCCCCGACACTTTGCTGAATCGGAGTCCGAGGATCGTCATCGAGCTGAACGTGTGCTAGAACTCGAAGGTGCCATAGTTTCGGTGCTTGATCGGTCTGGCCGTGAAGACGTATGACTACATCAACCGCGTTGTTATAACACTTCTGCTTTCGGTCTACGAGGGTACGTGGACATACTCTCCCCTCTCGTTGCTATGCATCACCATGATCTTGCGTGTGCGTAGGAAATTTTTTGAAATTACTACGTTCCCCAACAGTAGCATCCGAGCCTAGTTTTATGCGTAGATGTCATACGCACGAGTAGAACACAAGTGAGTTGTGGGCGATATAAGTCATACTTCTTACCAGCATGTCATACTTTGGTTTAGCAGTATTGTGAGATGAAGCAGCCTGGACCGACATTAGGTGTACGCTTATGCGAGACTGGTTTCACCGCCACGAGCACTAGTTGCTTAAAGGCGACCGGCAGGTGTCTGTCTCTCTCACTTTAGTTGAACCGGGTGTGGCTACGCCCGGTCCTTGCGAAGGTTAAAACAGCACCAACTTGACAAACTATCGTTGTGGTTTTGATGCGTAGGTAAGAACGGTTCTTGCTCAGCCCGTAGCAGCCACGTAAAATTTGCAACAACAAAGTAGAGGATGTCTAACTTGTTTTTGCAGGGCATGTTGTGATGTGATATGGTCAAGACATGATGCTAAATTTTATTGTATGAGATGATCATGTTACATAACCGAGTTATCGGCAACTGACAGGAGCCATATGGTTGTCGCTTTATTGTATGCAATGCAATCGCCCTGTAATGCTTTACTTTATCACTAAGCGGTAGTGATAGTCGTATAAGCATAAGATTGGCGAGAAGACAATGGTGCTACGATGGAGATCAAGGTGTCGCGTCGGTGACAATGGTGATCATGACGGTGCTTCGAAGATGGAGATCACAAGCACAAGATGATGATGGCCATATCATATCACTTATATTGATTGCATGTGATGTTTATCTTTTATGCATCTTATCTTGCTTTGATTGACGGTAGCATTATAAGATGATCCCTCACTAATTATCATAGTAAAAGTGTTCTCCCTGAGTATGCACCGTTATGAAAGTTCTTCGTGCTGAGACACCACGTGATGATCGGGTGTGATAGGCTCTACGTTCAAATACAACGGGTGCAAAACAGTTGCACACGCAGAATACTCAGGTTAAACTTGACGAGCCTAGCATATAATAGATATGGCCTCGGAACACGGAGACCGAAAGGTCGAGCGTGAATCATATAGTAGATATGATCAACATATTGATGTTCACCGTTGAAACTACTCCATCTCACGTGATGATCGGACATGGTGTAGTTGATATGGATCACGTAATCACTTAGAGGATTAGAGGGATGTCTATCTAAGTGGGAGTTCTTTAGTAATATGATTAATTGAACTTAAATTTATCATGAACTTAGTACCCGATAGTATCTTGCTTGTCTATGTTTATTGTAGATAGATGGCCCGTGCTGTTGTTTCGTTGAATTTTAATGCGTTCCTTGAGAAAGCAAAGTTGAAAGATGATGGTAGCAATTACATGGACTGGGTCCGTAACTTGAGGATTATCCTCATTGCTGCACAGAAGAATTACGTTCTGGAAGCACCGCTGGGTGCCAGGCCTGCTGCGGGAGCAACACCAGATGTTATGAACGTCTGGCAGAGCAAAGCTGATGACTACTCTATAGTTCAGTGTGCCATGCTTTACGGCTTAGAACCGGGTCTTCAACGACGTTTTGAACGTCAAGGAGCATATGAGATGTTCCAGGAGTTGAAGTTAATATTTCAAGCAAATGCCCGAATTGAGAGATATAAAGTCTCCAATAAGTTCTACAAGTGCAAGATGGAGGAGAACAGTTCTGTCAGTGAGCATATACTCAAAATGTCTGGGTATAATAATCACTTGATTCAACTGGGAGTTAATCTTCTGGATGATAGCGTCATTGACAGAATTCTCCATTCACTGCCACCAAGCTACAAGAGCTATGTGATGAACTATAATATGCAAGGGATGGAAAAGACTATTCCCGAGCTCTTCGCGATGCTAAAAGCTGCGGAGGTAGAAATCAAGAAGGAGCATCAAGTGTTAATGGTTAACAAGACCACTAGTTTCAAGAAAAAGCGCAAAGGGAAGAAGAAGGGAAACTTGAATAAGAACAGCAAACAAGTTGCTGCTCAAGAGAAGAAACCCAAGTCTGGACCTAAGCCTAAAACTAATTGCTTCTACTGCAAGCAGACTGGTCACTGGAAGCGGAACTACCCCAAGTATTTGGCGGATAAGAAGGATGGCAAGGTGAACAAAGGTATATGTGATATACATGTTATTGATGTGTACTGTCGGTGTCAAAACCGGCAGATCTCGGGTAGGGGGTCCCGAACTGTGCGTCTAGGCGGATGGTAACAGGAGACAAGGGACACGATGTTTTACCCAGGTTCGGGCCCTCTTGATGGAGGTAAAACCCTACGTCCTGCTTGATTAATATTGATCATGTGTGTTACAAGAGTAGATCTACCATGAGATCAAGGAGGCTAAACCCTAGAAGCTAGCCTATGGTATGATTGTTGTTCGTCCTACGGACTAAAGCCATCCGGTTTATATAGACAACGGAGAGGGCTAGGGTTACACAGAGTCGGTTACAATGGTAGGAGATCTACATATCCGTATCGCCAAGCTTGCCTTCCACGCCAAGGAAAGTCCCATCCGGACACGGGGCGACGTCTTCAATCTTGTATCTTCATAGTCTTGGAGTCCGGCCGATAATGATAGTTCGGCTATCCGGACACCCCCTAGTCCGGAACTCCCTCAGTAGCCCCTGAACCAGGCTTCAATGACGACGAGTCCGGCGCACATATTGTCTTCGGCATTGCAAGGCGGGTTCTCCCTCCGAATAATTCATAGAAGATTGTGAACACCAGGATAGTGTCCGGCTCTGCAAAATAATTTCCACATACCATCATAGAGAGAATAATATTTACACAAGTTCAATCTGCTGACGTATTTGGTGGCGTGACATCACACCACTACCAAGCCTTTACTTGAATTTTTTTTACTGTACCACCTCAGCGCATTCAGCGAAGCGGTTTCCTTGGCACGTCCTGTCGAAGCAGAGAACGTGTTCCCCTTATTCCGGGATTCCCATCAATACGGACGTGGGTAACCCAACCGCGCCATTGATTACGAAGCTTGGGAGATAAGCGAGTTTTACCAGGCCGGTGGGGACAGATGTTTTTGTCCGCCCATATAAGGGGATAAAGATCCAACCCTTTTACCTGCGCCTTCTTCCTCCTTGGCTTATCCATCCCCGCGAACTCGAGCTCCAGCGCCCAAGTCCGCACATCTCACCTCAACCTTCTCCAAATATGTCCGGAGCAGGAGGCAAGTGGATGGCCTCCTCCGTCACGGAGGGGCAGATCCAGAAGTTGCGCAGCGCCGAATACTTGTCCAGCGACATCGCGCACCGGCTCCCCGTCAAGGGAGAGCTCATCCCCACCCCCAGGCCCCATGAGAGGGTAGTATTCCTTCCCCATTTCCTCCATGGACTGGGCTTCCCACTCCATCCCTTTGTCCGGGGACTCATGTTCTACTACGGCCTGGATTTCCATGATCTAGCCCCGAATTTCATCCTCAACATCTCGGCGTTTATCGTCGTGTGTGAGGCCTTCCTCTGCATCCAGCCCCACTTCGGCTTGTGGCTCAAGACCTTCAGTGTCAAGCCGAAGGTTGTGAAGGGCAGCCAAGCGGAGTGCGGAGGCGCCATGGTGGGCAGGATGTCCCACGTTACTTGGTTGGAGGGCACTTTCGTGGAAACCATTAAGGAGTGGCAATCGGGGTGGTTCTACATCACCGAGCCGCGTAACCCTGAATGGGCAGCTGCCCCCGAATTCAGATCTGGCATCCCCACACGGCTCACCTCTTGGAAAGAGAGCGGTCGGACTTGGGGTTATTCGGAGGAGATGACCGGACTCCAAGCCTGCGTCCAAAAGTTGGTGGAAAAGAAGCTCAAGCTTGTCAACGTGGTCCAGGTCATGCTCATCCGCCAGATTCTCCCGTGCCAACGACGGGTGTCGGTGTCAAAACTGGCGGATCTCGGGTAGGGGGTCCCGAACTGTGCGTCTAGGCGGATGGTAACAGGAGACGAGGGACACGATGTTTTTACCCAGGTTCGGGCCCTCTTGATGGAGGTAAAACCCTACGTCCCGCTTGATTAATATTGATGATGTGGGTTACAAGAGTAGATCTACCACGAGATCAAGGAGGCTAAACCCTAGAAGCTAGCCTATGGTATGATTGTTGTTCGTCCTATGGACTAAAGCCATCCGGTTTATATAGACACCGGAGAGGGCTAGGGTTACACAGAGTCAGTTACAATGGTAGGAGATCTACATATCCGTATCGCCAAGCATGCCTTCCACGCCAAGGAAAGTCCCATCCGGACACGGGACGAAGTCTTCAATCTTGTATCTTCATAGTCTTGGAGTCCGGCCGATGATGGTAGTTCGGCTATCCGGACACCCCCTAGTCTGGGACTCCCTCAGTAGCCCCTGAACCAGGATTCAATGACGACGAGTCCGGCGCGCATATTGTCTTCGGCATTGCAAGGCGGGTTCCTCCTCCGAATAATTTATAGAAGATTGTGGACACCAGGATAGTGTCCGGCTCTGCAAAAATAAATTCCTCATACCACCGTAGAGAGAATAATATTACACAAGATCAATCTGCTGACGTATTCTGTGGCGTGACGTCACACCACTTCCAAGCCTTTACTCGAATTGTCTTTATTGTTCCACCTCAGCGCGTTTAGCAAGGCGGTTTCCTTGGCACGTCTTGTCGAAGCAGAGATCGTGTTCCCCTTATTCCGGGATTCCCATCAATACGGACGTGGGTAACCCAACTGCGCCATCAATCGCGAAGCTTGGGGGATAAGCGAGTTTTACCGGGCCGGTGGGGACACATGTTTTTGTCCGCCCATATAAGGGGATAAAGATCCAATCCTTTCACCTGCGCCTTCTTCCTCCTTGGCTTATCCATCTCTGCGAACTCGAGCTCTAGCGCCCAAGCCCGCACATCTCACCTCAACCTTCTCCAAATATGTCCGGAGCGGGAGGCAAGTGGATGGCCTCCTCCGTCACGGAGGGGCATATCCAGAAGCTGCGCAGCGTCGGGTACTTGTCCAGCGACATCGTGCATCGGCTCCCCGACGAGGGAGAGCTCATCCCCACCCCTAGGCCCCATGAGAGGGTAGTATTCCTTCCCCATTTCCTCCGCGGACTGGGTTTCCCACTTCATCCCTTTGTCTGGGGGCTCATGTTCTACTACGGCCTAGAGTTCCATGATCTGGCCCCAAATTTTATCCTCAACATCTCGGCGTTTATCGTCGTGTGCGAGGCCTTCCTCTGCATCCAGCCCCACTTCGGCTTGTGGCTCAAGACCTTCAGTGTCAAGCCGAAGGTTGTGAAGGGCAGCCAAGCGGAGTGCGGAGGCGCCATGGTGGGCAGGATGTCCCACATTACGTGGCTGGAGGGCACTTTTGTGGAAACCATCAAGGGGTGGCAATCGGGATGGTTCTACATCACCGAGCCGTGTGATCCCGAATGGGCAGCGACCCCCGAATTCAGATTCGGCATCCCCACACGGCTCACCTCCTGGAAAGACAGCGGCCGGATTTGGGGCGATTCGGAGGAGCTGACCGGACTCCAAGCCTGCATCCGAAAGCTGGTGGACAAGAAGCTCAAGCTTGTCAACGTAGTCCAAGTCATGCTCATCCGCCAGATTCTCCCGTGCCAACGACGGGGCTTCAATATGTGGGAGTTCGATCCGGCGCAGCACCAGACTTTGAATAGGCTCTTCGACACTATGTACGAAGAGGTCTGGAAGGTGCTGTTCAAGGGCACCGAGGCTCCCGCATCCGCTACCGAAGATCGCGGATTCAGCTCGCAGCGTCCAGCTGACGAGGTAAGTGATATTGTCCTTTACGGGACGCTTGTTATTCATAGTTTGACTCTATGCGGGATCTAAAGTCCCTTTCCTTTGACAGGACTGGCTAAAGAAGGCCGCACAGGCTATCTATCCGGCCCCATTGCCAGAGGACCCAGCCGACGCCCGCCTAACGGGGCTGCTGGCTCCGGCACCCCACGTGGTGCCGGAGAAGAAGGCCACAGGGACTCGGAAGAGTTCCCGTTTTCAGGTGTTATCGGACGACGAATCCGAGGCCGACTCCTCCCACCAAGGAGAGGAGGAGAAGAAGTAAGCCTCTCCCCCAGCGGGGGGAGGGAAGAAAAGGAAGGCCTCCCCAACAAGGGAGGCCGAAGGGTCCAAGAGGGGAAAAACTCTTCCCCCGGACTGTTCCGCCAACGCAAGTGACGACGACGAGGACTGGCCTCCAAGGGCCAAGCCTCTGGCGAGATCGTAAGTATCCGGACTCCCGAATAACTTCAAGGTTTTCGTTTTCTGCCACATTATGTCTTTCTAATGCCGCATACAACCCTGCAGTCCGCCTAAGGATGATCTCCCCACTTTGTCGAGCGGGTCCTTAGGGGCGTCGGATATGGATTCTCTTCCGACTGCCTCCACCCCCCGTGATGCGGATGATGCCGAGGTGGGATCCCAGGAAGGGACCCACCAGGAGGAGAGGGCCCCGGAGGTGTCGCAGGACAACCTCCCGGACTTTGCACCGGACTCAGCCCCGGAACCCATAGTGGCTCCGGAGTCCGGCGGGTGACCCCTTCGTAAGAAGGGCAAGACCGCGACGCCGGCTGCCTCCGTCCAACCGGAGGTGCCGGATAATTTGCTGGAGGCGCTCAACGGCGCCTCCATCAAAGAGGAACACCGCACTATTATGAGTGCGGTGATTCAGAAGGTTCAGCTCGCCAAGAGCGGGCTAACCGAAGCCTGCAACAGCCTTTTAACAGGCTTTGAGGTAAGACTTTCAATATATGTAAAATGGTACCGCATAGACAGTAGCCCCTGATGCTCGGTTCGGTGTTCGGAAAGAAAAGCCGGACTGAGGATCTTTAGAAAGATAAACGCAGGAGTCATGAAAATATGTCAATATGGGATTGCAGGCTGTGCTGCTGACCTCTGCCGCACTGACTGCGGAGGTCAAAACTTTGAAGGAAAACCTCGAGCGGTCCGAGAACGAGCTCGGCCATGCCAAGAAGCAGCTCGGGGAAAAAGAAGGTGAGTAATACCTTATGAAACTTGTACCTTACAGAAAAGGATTTGGTTGCAAGAAAAATGACAAGGATAACTGGAGTATTGCAGGGGCCACTAACGAGGTGGCGACCCTGAAGGAGGCGGTGGCCGCGGCCGAATGCAATGCGGCCGCGGAGCGCACCGAGCGAGAGAAACAGGAGGCGCGGGTGGCGGAGGTACAACAAGAGCTCCAGGATCTCGTCGAGAAACACGAGAGCCTGGAGCATGACTCGAAGACTCGAGAGTCTGAGCTTGCAACGGCTCTTGAGAGTGCCAAAGCCGCTAAGGCCGAAGCCTACAAGGCCCTCCAAGAGATAGAGGCGGTGAAGAAAATAGCAGCGGGTAAGGCATTTTTCATGCAAAGTAAGCATGTGAGTGTTAATTACTTGTCGCTTACCCGAATTCGGAGCTCTCCAGGAGCTTTCGCAGATCTGCCCCACAGCGTGTCCGATGCTGCCGCATTCTACCGGGCCGAGGAGGGGAGCTCAACGGAGAAGGTCTTCTGGTCTCAGTATGCTGAGGCCAGACATCCGGTGCCCCTTAGCGACCAGCTGAAGCAGCTGGTCGAGCTCCACAAGGCGGCCAAACAGGCCATGAAGGGCCTCATAGTTTGGCTGTGGCCTAAGAAGGCCATGCCTGGGAGCTACTTCGCCCTGGTGCGACGGCTGGTGGATGCGTGCCCGTGGGTTGAAGTCATCAAGCACTCCGCCTGTATTGAGGGTGCTCGTCGGGCCCTTGCCCGCGCAAAGGTGCACTGGGGCAAGATGGATGCCCAGAAGCTCATGACGGACCCACCACCGGAGGGCAAGGAGCATCGCACGCCCGAGATGTATTATAAGAGTGTGCTGAAGGGCGCCCGCACTATTGCGGGTGAGTGCTCCAAAGATGTAATATTTGAGTAGACTCGCATTTTGTTATCCTGTGCTCTGAAAACTTAGTTCATTTGCACGAAGCAACACATTTTAATTTAAAATATTACCTTCTGTGCGGCTGTTTATCAAATCTGAGAGATGGCAAGTCGTCGGCTTCAGCCCCCATGCCACGAGTGCTGGGGTGTTCGGGATAAATTTGAGCACTCTCGTTCCCATATTTGGGTCCATCTAGGGAGGCGCTCAACACAACGAACAAGGCAACCGGACTTATAATGCTTGAACACTCTCACTTAGCCATAGAATTCTATAATTTTAAATTTCGGCAAAGCCCCTAGTCTTCGGAAGGCCGAATTTGGGGCGCTATCCATGCCTGAGCCAGACAAGATCCGGCTCCTCTCTCTAAGCGGCATAAGTCTTTAAGGACTCGTAAAAAACCTCTCGAACAGCGACCGGCTCTCGCCTCATCATGACGGTCAGTTTTAGCTTTCTTCACTGAGGCGTTAACCTAGCTCAACTGGGGCGCAATCGCAGTGGTTCTCCCAGTGCTACCTTAGCCGATACAATGGAACGTAAGGTACCAAAACATGGGAGCCAGTCAAACCCAACTATTGACCCAAGACATGATTTGGAGCCGATGCATATAATGCTATAAGTTTGGGGTGCCGCACTTGTGAAAGTGTTCGGACTTATCACACCATGATGCGGGAAACATAAGCCCCTGGTGTATTTAGCCGTACCAAAAATGTACGGATGCGTAATGTCACAAATGAACATATGTATAAAAGAGAAATGCAATTGGAAGCAAAAAGGTGCTGCATTACTTATTCGAGAAAAACTGCTGTAAGTGCAGAACGATACAAATGGTGCGATAAGCAAGGGATGGGACTGTTAAACATGTCCCCCTCCAGGGGTAGGCTATGGAATGGTGCGTAAAACGGATTAAGTGCTCATAATGGAGACCACCTGGATATTCGTTGTAGCCTTTATCCTTCCCTGGCTGTTGCATCGTGAGTTCGGCAGGTCTGCTGTTGGACAGGGCCTCTGACGAACGGAGTCCTGTGAGTAAAAAAAAGGAAGAAGAAAAAAAAGAACGACACACTTGAGAGCCCCTGGTGTGGTTGAGCCGCAGTCTGGGCCTATCGTGGTCGCGCCCCTCTCCCCATGCCCATGGTATCTTCAGAGCGTAATGGTGTACGCGAAGGATCTGTCTTGGCGTTTTACAGGGGCTGGGGTTGGGGCCGCACTGCTACGCGTGCTCGGATCGTGCCAGGTGGTCTTGTTGTAGGTTACTCCGGGCGCGCTTAGTTGTGTCCGGCCGCTTAACGGCCGGACTTGAGAATTGCCTTAAAAGGCTGCATTGTACTTCTGCCGCGAGAGCCGCTGTATGTTCCTCCGTTCGGAGAACGTTCAGTGTTGCCGTTGACCGTGATGACTCCTCGAGGGCCTAGCATCTTGAGCTTGAGGTATGCATAGTGCGGCACCGCGTTGAACTTTGCAAACGCGATACGTCCGAGCAGGGCATGATAGCCGCTGCGAAACGGAACTATGTCGAAGATTAACTCCTCACTCCGGAAGTTATCCGGGGATCCGAAGACCACTTCCAGTGTAACTGAACCTGTACAATTGGCTTCTACACCTGGTATGACGCCTTTAAAGGTCGTCTTGGTAGGTTTGATCCTTGAGGGGTCTATGCACATTTTGCGCACTGTGTCCTAATAAAGCAGGTTCAGGCTGCTGCCGCCGTCCATCAGGACTCTGGTCAGGTGCAATCCATCGACGATTGGGTCTAGAACCAATGCGGTGAATCCGCCATGGCGGATGCTGGTGGGGTGGTCCCTCCGGTCAAAAGTGATCGGGCAGGAGGACCATGGATTGAACTTCAGGGCAACTGGCTCTATCGCGTATACGTCCCTTAGTGCACGCTTCCGCTCCCTTTTGGGTTTGTGCGTTGCGTAGATCATGTTCACCGTTCGCACCTGTGGGGGGAAACTCTTCTGTCCTCTATTGTTCGGCGGTCGGGTCTCTTCCTCGTCATCGCTGCGCATCCCCTTGTCATTGTTTTGGGCAATTAGCTTGCCTGCCTGCTTGAATACCCAACAGTCCCTGTTGGTGTGATTAGCTGGCTTTTCGGGGGTGCCGTGTATCTGGCACAAGCGGTCGAGTATTCGGTCCAAATTGGACGGACCCAGGGTAGTTCTTTTGAATGGCTTTTTCTGCTGACTGGGTTTAGAGCCTCTAAATCCGGCATTGACTGTCGTATCCTCACTATTGTCGTCGTTAATGCGGCGTTTGTTTTTGTTATGACGCAACCTGCCATTGCGGTCCTTGATATCCAGACTGCCAGAATTTTTGCTGAGGTTGTTGCTGCGTGCTAGCCAGCTGTCCTCACCCGCGCAGAAGCGGGTCATGAGTGATGTGAGGGCTGCCATGGATTTCGGCTTTTCCTGTCCCAGGTGCCGGGCAAGCCACTCGTCGCGGATATTATGCTTGAAGGCTGCAAGGGCCTCTGCATCCGGACGGTCGAAGATTTGGTTTTTCTTGGTTAAGAACCGTGTCCAGAATTGTCTGGCCGATTCGTCTGGCTGCTGAATTATGTGGCTTAGGTCATTAGCGTCTGGTGGTCGCACATACGTGCCTTGGAAGTTATCGAGGAATGCGGCTTCTAGGTCTTCCCAACTCCCAATTGACTCTACTGACAAGCTGTTAAGCCAATGCCGGGCTGGTCCTTTAAGCTTGAGGGGGAGATATTTGATGGCGTGAAGATCGTCACCGCGGGCCATGTGGATGTGAAGGAGATAGTCTTTCATCCAAACCGCGGGGTCTGTTGTGCCATCGTAAGATTCAATATTCACGGTTTAAACCCTTCGGGGATTTGATGATCCATTACTTCGTCTGTGAAGCATAGTGGGTGTGCGGCGCCTCTGTACTGGGCGATATCACGACGGAGCTCAAAAGGGCTTTGTCTATTTTGTTCGGTCCGGCCGGACTTACTGTGTCCGGCGCGACGGTTGTCGTCATGTTTCATGGGGCGCCCACACGATCCATAGATCGATCTTGATTGTGTTGCCCTATCCTCCAATATATCTCGCAAGTCCGGAGCGTTCCCCTGTGGCCTTGTGCTTTTCGAGCGATGCCGGGGCACGGGTTTAGTGAAGGGCCTAGAGGCCTCTCTGTCGCGACCATGGGGTGGTCGGTCAGCCGTATTGTCTCCTGGTGATGCGGGTTCATACGCCTCCTCCTCTAATCGGGGGAGCAGCTTGCGTTTAGGGTAGCTTTGTGAGGGGCGTTCGAGCTCATGCTCTTCGGCCGCGAGGACTTCAGTCCATCTGTCGGCTAGCAGATCTTGATCAGCTCTAAGCTGTTGCTGCTTTTTCTTGAGGCTGTTCGCCGTGGCCATAAGCCTGCGTTTAAAACGCTCTTGTTCGACGGGATCCTCAGGCACGACGAATTCATCGTCGTCGAGGCTTGCCTCATCTCCGGAGGGAGGCATGTAATCCTCTACCTCTTCTTCTACCGCTCTCTCATGAGGGCTGGCGTCTTCGTCCTCCTGCGCTGGATCTTGCTGGAGTGGGTTGTCTTCGGCACTGTCCAGTATATTATTATCTCCGGTGCCGGAATCTTCGTTCTTGTTATGGCGGGATTTAGAGCGGCGCCGCTAACGCCGGCGCTTGGGCTGTTTCTTGGAGGGGTCATCCTCCGCTGCCCCTTCGCCATTCCCATCCTTTGGGATATCCACCATGTATACGTCATATGATGAGGTGGCTTTCTAGTGCCCGGTAGGCGCTGGTTCTTTGTCGTATCCGGCATCATCGTCCATACCGTCGATGTCTTCGGAGTCGTAGTCTAGCATGTCGGTGAGATCATCGATAGTGGCTACCAAGTGGGTGGTGGGTGGGCTTTGAATTTCTTCGTCGTCTGCACCCCAACCGTCCTGGCCGCAGTCCGGCCAGGACTCTCCTGATAACGAGAGATACTTTAGCGAACTCAAGATGTCGCCAAAAGGTGAGTTTTGAAAGATGTCCACTGCGGTGAACACCATGATCGGCGCCCAATCGGATTCGATCGGAGGGGGCGTGGGAGGTTCGAAGTCCGGCAAGGAGTCCGGCTCCTCGGAGTCACGAGCTTCATGAGGGACAAGGTCAGTGTTCGGCTCTATCGCCGTAGAGGTTGCAGCCCCCGAGGCGGTGTCTAGCCATCCGTCCTCGACCTGCGCAGCCGGCTCCGAATTGAAGATCGGAGCAGGCTCGAGTGAGGCCTCTATGGTACTGTCCGGCTGCAGAGCGAAATCATGCTTGACGTGACAGTGTGGCACGCTCGGCTGTGGCTCGAATCCGTCGAGGATCAAGTCCCCGCGGATGTCCGCCGTGAAGTTCAAACTTCCAAATCTGACCTGACGGCCAGGGGCGTAACTTTCGATCTGCTCTAGATGGCCAAGCAAATTGGCCTGCAGTGCAAAGCCGCCGAATACGAAGATGTGTCCGGGGAGGAAGGTCTCACCCTGGACTGCATCGTTGATGATGATCGAAGAAGCCATCGAGCCTATCGGTGACGACACAGAGGAACTCTCAATGAAAGCACCAATGTCGGTGTCAAAACCGGCGGATCTCGGGTAGGGGGTCCCGAACTGTGCGTCTAGGCGGATGGTAACAGGAGACAAGGGACACGATGTTTTACCCAGGTTCGGGCCCTCTTGATGGAGGTAAAACCCTACGTCCTGCTTGATTAATATTGATGATGTGTGTTACAAGAGTAGATCTACCACGAGATCAAGGAGGCTAAACCCTAGAAGCTAGCCTATGGTATGATTGTTCTTCGTCCTACGGACTAAAGCCATCCAGTTTATATAGACACCGGAGAGGGCTAGGGTTACACAGAGTCGGTTACAATGGTAGGAGATCTACATATCCGTATCGCCAAGCTTGCCTTCCACGCCAAGGATAGTCCCATCCGGACACGGGACGAAGTCTTCAATCTTGTATCTTCATAGTCTTGGAGTTCGACCGATAATGATAGTTTGGCTATCCGGACACCCCCTAGTCCGGAACTCCCTCATGTACCTTACAAATGCTCGCAGTAGCACCTGGGTATTTGATATTGGTTTATGTTACTAATATTTGCAACTCGAAACAGGGACTATGGATTAAGCAAAGATTAGCTAAGGACGAGGTGACGATGCCCGTGGGAAATGGTTCCAAAGTCGATGTGATCGCGGTGGGCACGCTACCTCTACATCTACCTTAGAGATTAGTTTTAGACCAAAATAATTGTTATTTGGTGCCAGCGTTGAGCATGAACATTTTATATGGATCTTGTTTGATGCGAGATGGTTATTCATTTAAATCAGAGAATAATGGTTGTTCTATTTATATGAGTAATATCTTTTATGGTCATGCACCCTTGAAGAGTGGTCTATTTTTATTGAATCTCGATAGTAGTGATACACATATTGATAATGCTGAAGCCAAAAGATGCAGAGTTCATAATGATAGTGCAACTTACTTGTGGCACTGCCGTTTAGGTCATATCGGTGTAAAGCGCATGAAGAAACCCATATTGATGGACTTTTGGAACCACTTGATTATGAATCACTTAGTACTTGCGAACCGTGCCTCATGGGCAAGATGACTAAAACGCCGTTCTCCGGTACTATGGAGAGAGCAACTGATTTATTGGAGATCATACATACAGATGTATGTGGTCCAATGAATGTTGATGCTCGTGGCGGATATCGTTATTTTCTCACCTTCACAGATGATTTGAGCAGATATGGGTATATCTACCTAATGAAGCATAAGTCTGAAACATTTGAAAAGTTCAAAGAATTTCAGAGTGAAGTTGAAAATCATCGTAACAAGAAAATAAAGTTTCTACGATCTGATCGTGGAGGAGAATATTTGAGTTACGAGTTTGGTCTACATTTGAAACAATGCGGAATAGTTTCGCAACTAACTGAAACGACCGGTTTTACAATAAAATGTTTATTGAGAAAACCAATCTTTAAATCCCAGTATAGGAAAAGTCATCCTTTCTGGTAGATAAAGCTTGATAAACAGAGAACCAGTAGCATCAAATATATTACAGGGTTGAGCTGAGGGTGCTCAACAATTTATTACAGTCTCGCCAATATAAAACATATGGGCGGATATGACACAGGAGTGGGGTGGCATGCTACTAGCTCGAGGGAAAAGTGGTGGTGGATAACTTGACTTCTACTGGCAGTACATCGAGCGTCGAGGTGAGGCTCGATGAATTTATTCGGGGTTGCGGAAGCGGATAATACAATGACCAAGACAGGATTGCACGGGACTGACTGGGACTCCTCTAGGCGTCGGACTCGCTATCATACTCTTCATCCAAGAGATCGCCTTCATCATCATCTGGCCAAATCAACAAGCCAGGTGAGTACTTGAAAGTACTCGCAAGACAGTTCGGACAAAAGATATAATCAATGAATGCATGAATGCGTCATGAACAAAGTATGATGCTCAAATACAACGGAATTATTGCAGAACTTGATGTATCAAAATTTAATAATAGAAAATCGATCGCGTGTCTGGAGCGACGCCTCGAAAAGTAAATAAATAAAATGCATGCCGCAGTTGGGCGTCTTAGCGACACCACATAGAGGGCTTTGAAAAGAAATACAACAGTCGGACGTCTGGGCGACATCACATAAAGGGCTTTAAAAGAAATGCCACAGTCGGACGTCTGAGCGACATCACATAAAGGGCTTTAAAAGAAATGCCACAGTCGGACGTCTGAGCGACATCACATAAAGGGCTTTAAAAGAAATGCCACAGTCGGACATCTGAGCGACATCACATAAAGGGCTTTAAAAGAAATGCCACAGTCGGACGTCTGAGTGACATCACATAAAGGGCT
>NC_041387.1:639939576-639967072 GCF_002162155.2 Triticum dicoccoides
CGACATCACAGACAGGGCTTTAAAAAGAAATACCACCGTCGGACGTCTGAGCGACATCATAGATAGGGCTTTAACAAGAGTAAATAACAGGTTTGCCACCGTCGGACGTCTGAGCGACATCGCAGACAGGGCTTATAACAAAAGTAAATAACAGGGCTGCCACCGTCGGACATCTGAGCGACATCGCAGACAGGGCTTATAACAAAAGTAAATAACAGGGCTGCCACCGTCGGACGTCTGAGCGACATCGCAGACAGGGCTTATAACAAAAGTAAACAACAAATTAGTCCATCCACAAGAATAATCTTTTAACCGGATTTATCACACATAAATCCCACCGGAGTTTTGTCACTGAGGCTGATACCTGACAAGATAAGATAATTATAGTACTTGAACAAAGTACAAGATAATTGAAAGATCGAGACTCTGCAGAGTTTGGAAGAACTAAACACAGCCAACGGATTTCCGTAGTCACGAAGGACTAGTTCCGTTTATGGTATTTCAGTAGAAACACATTTAACTAGTACACACCCATTTCACCTCACGATGCCAGGAATCACCCTGGACAACATCCAAGAGAAACTTTGAGATGGGGAGGCCACAACCTTGAATAGCATGGGATCAAATTTCTATACGCGCGCTCTAAGGGGTGCTCCCCTCTCGGTCCCAACCGGAAACACCCATGCCCCCTGACCGGATGACGGGCTTTAATCCAGGGCCATGGAACCCTCATCCCGGCCTCTCCACTTGGTGTGTACCAGGAAAACTATTTGCAACTTACTATGCCATATTCCTTTCGGAAAACATGTGACAGTATAGGATGGCATGAATGGGAATGTGAATTGTGTCATGATGACACAGAAGTCAAATAATCTGGCATAAGACTGGCATGTCACAACACTGTCATCTTACCCATCCTCATACCAACACATGGCTTTGCAAATATGTATCCAACAACATAATGCTTTCCGAAACTTACTTTCCGATTGTGTGCATGAGATATATCATGCAAGGTGATGTTCATAAACATGCCATGACCATACTAAAATGCAGACATGCAACAACACTCATCATATCAAGAGTTCAAACATGCTTGCCTAGTTCGGAGTAGTCGGAGTCTAACTGTGCGAAGTTTGCGGCTCCGTCACCTCCTCCGGTATCTACGGTATAAGAAAAATATGTACGCAACGTAAATACCGTGAGTGTATAGAAAAGTGTTCCAAATATTTTTCAAATAAATATGATAAAAAACTAGACAAAAATCGAAAGAGAACAGAAAAAGAATCACCCAAAAATTCCCTTCTGATAAAAAGTTATAAGTGTTTTAACCCAAGGACTCATCTGTAATGAAACAGAAAACTTCCAGGGGGTTCAGCGTAAAAGTACAGATAACGTTTCGTTTAAAAGAAGCGGCTGTGAGGCTGACAGGAGGGCTCGACCTGTCGGGTTTAAAAGTTCAAACAGAGAAACAGAGCGCGACGGCGCCCGAGAGGTGCGGTGGTCGCCGGCGGCGATCCACGGCGAGGCAAGGCGATCGGGGGTTACCTTCGAGATCAGTGCACCGTTCCGCGTCTGTGGGTGGTGGTGGTGGTCGCCGGCAAGCACTGTGTCGATGGCGGCCCTTGCTCCGGTGGACGGCGGTTCGGGCAGTCATGGATCTCGCCGGAGGGAGCTGCGGGGATCAAATAGGACTGGGGGTTAGTCTCCTAGTTGATCGTGAGGGCTGCTGACGAAGTTAGAGCGCCGGAGACGGCCTCACCGGAGCGAATCGAGGTGGAGTCCGAGGCGGAGCGGGGTGGCCGGAGTCGGGGAAGAAGGGCCCCTCGGGGCTCTCCCAGTGGCTGGGCGGGGTCTAGTGAGGTGGTGGAGTCGTGCGGGGGCGAGAGCATGCTCGGGGGTGCTATATATAGCCGGCCCGAGTCGATTGCCGTGAACGGATAAGTCCGGCGAGTTGATTACGGCGGCGCTGTGGCCGGACGGTCAGCTTAGGGGTTTGAGCATTGCCTAGGTGAAGTAGTGGTGCCATTTTAGGGTCCAGCTCAGCACGGGAGGGAGGTTTACGGCCTGCCCTCGATGGAACGGCCGCACGGCCCGTCGGCGGCAGAGAGCGCGCTCTGCGCGTGTCGCGCCACGGCGATGGTGCTGCATGCGTGCGCTGGCAAGGAGGTGGCCACGCCGAGCTACCAGGACGCTTGGGCGGCGCCGAATGGCGTTGCGCCACCGTTCTGCTTCCTGTCGGCCGCTACGGCGCTACGGCCGCCGCAACACACACCGGCGCAGGCGGGCTAGGGCGCCACCGACGCCAGGAAGGCGCCAAGCGCGCGTGTGAGGCCCCGGACAAGCAAGCCTGGCCGTGAGCTACGTGCCAAGCGCACTGTGAGCTCGTGACTGAAGTCACTGACGAAGATCGACACTGAATTCTGAATTTAACTGAATATGACTAGAACAGTGCATGCAAGGTGTTCGACAGAATGATCCAGGCATGTAGGGATTTTTCCTTGAGCTGGTTTTTGGTGGAGGAACCTCTCATTGCACCTAGAGGCTGCCTGAATATTTGTGGAATTTTTGGAGATGTGTAGATATGAATTTCACCAAATTTGGCAAATCTGGTCCAAACTTGCAGTGAGTGCAATTTGAAAAATTGAACAGGAGAAGAGTGGATCAAGATGGTTCTGGGTTGTGGGTACAAAGGACTATCCAGGGGTGTTGAGATGAGGTCAAAAATCAAAAGCATTAAAGCACTTGCTTTGCAATCCACCTAGGCTCAAAAGTATAGACACAATTATTTTGGGAGGAGAAATAGTTGGAATAAAATACAAAAATGGATTTTAGTAGTTTTGGCAGAATGTTTGGGTTGAACTAAAGTGGGAGGAAAGGTTTTTGGGAAAAAATTCACCATAGGAAGCATGGTGAAATTTTTGAAGGGATCAAAACCACAAAGAGCCCAAAACTAAAAGGGTTTTCATTTTAAAAGAAACCAAATCCAAGAAAAGGATTTTTGAGAGGGCAAACTTAGAAGATGGTTTTTAGGAAGGGTTTAAAAGACCTTCTTTCAAACCAAGCAAGGTTCTTTCTGAAAACAAAAATCACAAAAATTTTGGAGTGTCACAGCACCTACCCCCTTAGGAAAAATCTCGTCCCCGAGATTTCAACTGATCCTTAAACAGGTGTGGGTGCTCTGTCCGAAGAAAATCCTCGCTCTCCCAAGTTGCTTCATTCTCGGTGTGATTGCTCCATTGAACTCTGAAAAACCTAATGGTTTTTTGTCGGGTCCTCCTCTCAGATTCTCCCAATATTTTTATCGGGTGCTCCCGGTAAGTGAGGTCTGGTTGCACGTCAATATACTCATGTGAAACTTGCTTCTGAGTGGTTTGCTTATGTATTTTCTCAACTGCGAGATGTGAAACACGTTGTGGATACCGGACAGCTCTCCGGGTAGGTCTAGCTGGTAGGCTACCTTGCCTCGTCGGGCCACTATCTAAAATGGTCCGATGAATCTTGGTGCTAGTTTCCTCTTAATCTTGAATCGTTGCAGACCCTTCATAGGAGAAACTCTCAGGTATACCAATTCTCCGAGTTCAAAACTGATTTCCCGATGCTTTCGGTCGTAATAACTCTTTTGCCGACTTTGAGCTGTTTTGAGTCGTGCCCTAATCGTCTTAACTTTCTCCTCAGCCTCCTTGAGCATATCTGGGCCGAAGATGTGGCTGTCTCCGGTCTCTGACCAATTTAGCGGGGTACGACATCTTCTCCCATATAGAGCTTCAAAGGGTGCCATTTGCAAGCTGGCTTGATAGCTGTTGTTGTATGCGAATTCTGCATATGGCAAACTTTCTTCCCAACTGTTCCTGTAGGTGAGGACACAGGCTCTTAGCATGTCTTCCAAGATTTGGTTTACGCGTTCGGTTTGTCCATCAGTCTGGGGATGGTATGCGGTACTGAAGGCTAGTTGGGTTCCCAGTGCCTGTTGTAGGTGATCATAGAACGTAGAGACGAACTGCGAGGCCTCTATCTGAGATGATAGTCTTAGGAACTCCATGTAGGCAGACGATACGGGCAAGATGAAGTCTGTCTAGTCTCTGAGTGGTGTAAGTTGTTTTTACCGGAATCAAATGTGCCACCTTGGTTAATCTGTCGGTTATGACCCAAATGGCATCGTTTCCGTGTTGTGACCGTGGCAGTCCAACGATAAAGTCCATTCCTATCTCGTCCCATTTCCACTCGGGTATCTTATTGGGCTGTAGCAGTCCGGCTGGTTTCTGGTGCTCGGCCTTGATACGTTGACAAGAGTCACAGCATGCAATGAACGTGGCTATATCTCTCTTCATACCGTGCCACCAAAATTTTCCTGAAGGTCTTTGTACATTTTTGTCCCTCCAGGATGGATTGAATACGGAGCGGTGTGACTTTCAGTTAATATCTGCTGTTTGAGGTCCTTGACATTTGGTACGCATAGCCTTTCTCCGTACCACAATATTCCTTGCTCATCTATGTTGAATTCTGAGGCTCTTCCCAAACTCACTTTTCTTTTTATGCCCTCAATGCTGGGGTGTCCGTGCTGGGCTTCCTTGATGCTTTCCATTAGGGTAGGCTGTATTTCTATATTCGACACACTGCCTTCGGTAACCATTATTAGATTGAGTCGGGCAAACTCTTGTTGAAATTCTGGCCTCAATTTTGGTATATTGTCGTCTTCCGTGCTGGGATTTCGACTAAGTGCATCTGCCACAACATTTGCTTTTCCGGGATGATAGTGGATTCCAACATCATAATCCTTCACCAACTCTAACCAGCGTCGTTGCCGTAAATTTAACTCTGGCTGTGTGAAAATATACTTAAGACTCTTATGGTCTGTGTATATCTCACAACAATTCCCAACTAGGAAGTGTCTCCATTCCTTGAGTGCATGGATGACCGCTGCTAATTCCAAGTCATGTGTGGGATAATTTTCTTCATGCTTGCGTAGTTGTCTAGAGAATACGCTACTACCTTGCCTTCTTGCATCAATACGCATCCGAGGCCTTTCCGGGATGTGTCACAATATACCTCGAAGTTCTTGTGTATATCTGGCACAATTAGTACTGGTGCCGTTGTTAATTTTCTTTTTAGCTCTTGGAAGCTTTTCTCACATGCTTCAGTCCATTCAAATTTCTTGCCTTTCTTGAGCAATTGTGTCATGGGCTTTGCTATAGTGGAGAATCCTTCAATAAATTTCCGATAATAGCCTGCCATTCCCAAGAAACTCTGTATGTCTTTCACGTTAGCTGGCGGTTTCCAGCCAAGTACGGCCTTGACTTTTTCTGGATCTACTGCAATACCTTCTTGGGTTAGCACGTGGCCCAGAAAACCCACCTGCCTTAGCCAAAATTCACATTTGCTGAATTTGGCGTACAGTTGATGTTTCCTGAGTTCTCCGAGTACAATCCTGAGATGTTCGGCGTGCTCTTCTGGTGTTTTGGAATATATCAGAATATCATCGATGAATACCACAACAAACTTGTCCACATACTTCATAAACACTTTGTTCATGAGATGAACAAAATATGCGGGGGCGTTGGTTAGCCCAAATGGCATTACTGTGAACTCATACAGCCCATATCTGGAGGTGAAAGCGGTCTTGGGAATATCTTCTGTTCGCACTTTTAATTGGTGGTATCCTGATCTCAAATCAATTTTTGAGAAGACTTTGGCCTGCGCGAGCTGATCGAATAAATCATTTATTCGGGGCATTGGGTATTTATTCTTGATTGTGACCATGTTGAGAGCTCGATAATCAATACACAACCTCATTGTTCCATCCTTCTTCTTGGCAAATAAAATTGGAGAACCCCAAGGTGAGGAGCTGGCTCATATGTATCCTTTCTCCATTAATTCTTTTATTTGCTTCTTCAACTCTACCAATTCGGATGGTGCCATTCGGTAAGGTTTCTTGTAAATAGGAGTGGTTCCGGGTGCGAGCTCAATGCTGAATTCTATCTCTCGGTCTGGTGGCATGCCCGGTAGTTCTTCTGGAAATACATCTGGAAATTCACATACCACTAGGACCTTGTTCAGCTCAGAAACGTCTACCTTGTTTAATCTAGGTTGCCGAGGTATTTGTCTCTCCTTGGCTGAAACTTTTATTTTCTTCCCTTGATGGTGGGTGAGAATCACGGTACGGTTGAAGCAATCAATAAAACCTTTGTTGGTGGTCAACCAATCCATTCCTAGGATGACATCCAGTCCTTTGCTTTCCAGTACAATAAGATTGGCGTAAAATTTCAATCCTTCAAATTCAATAACCACACCTTGACAGTAACTCTGGGTCACTTGCTTAATCCCAGGGGACTTGACGATCATTGATTTTTCCAAGGGAAGCATCGAAATATTATTTTGCAAAGCAAAACTTTTCGAAACGAATGAGTGAGAAGCTCCAGAATCAAACAAAACCATGGCAGGTATTGTGTTGACGGGGTACGTACCGAGTACGATATCTGGGGCGTTCTGTGCTTCCTCTCTGGTCACGTGCTTCAAGTGACCTTTCCGGTGGTTGTTGTTGGGGTTGAAATTGCTTCGCTTTGGTGCTGAATTATTTCCACCATTATTGAGCTTCGGGTTTGAGTTCCTTGGCTTGGGACACTGGTTGGCATAGTGCCCTTCTTCTCCACAAGCATAACAGGTAACGCCTGGGCGATAGGTGAACTCTTTGTCTCTTGCATGGAAATTTTTGGTTGGACGCGAATTATTCGCCGGGGTTTTGTGTGAATCCCACTTCTGAAATTCCTTCTTGCTTCTGGGATTGCGAGAAAAATTAGTCTGGTCCCTTTTCCGTTTGTGGATATCTTCCAGGCTACGTCGCTCACTTTCCAGGGTAATGGCCTTATCCACCAGTGTTTTAAAATCTGGAAATGTATGCACAACTAGCTGGCACTTAAGGGCAGGTGCCAGGCCTTCCAAGAATTTTTCCATCTTCTTGCTCTCGGTCATGCGTTCTTCATTGGCGTAGCGAGACAGTAGTGTGAATTGGCTGTTGTATTCTGACACTGTCATGGCTCTTTGCTTGAGTTCATCAAATTCCTTCTTCTTGATTTTCATGACGCTCTTAGGAATATGTGCCCCACGAAAACCTTCTTTGAAATTTTCCCAGGTGATTTCATTTTCATTGGGGTGCATGTGTAGGAAGTTTTCCCACCACGATGCAGCTGCACCTGTGAGATAATGTGGTGCATACAGTACTTTTTCACGGTCTGAACACTATGCGATAATTAATTTTCTCTCCATGTCTCGAAGCCAGTCCTCGGCCTCAAGAGGCTTGTCAGTATGAGAAAATGTTGGAGGACGCGTCTTTTGTAACTCAGATAATTTGGATTGTGGTTGATACTGACCACGGTTACTTCCCATATTGATGAATTGGTTCATCATTTCCTGGTGTTGCTGCTGACTCTGTTCATACAAACGACAAACTTGTGTAAAAGATGTTTCACTGTCCTATTGACTTGTCTGACCCTGAGTGAAATTCTGGTTCTGCGGTGTGCCATAAATTTCTTCTGGCTGAGTTGGCATGGAGCGCGTCCAAGGACGAGACATCTTTCACTCTGGGGATAAGTTTTTTGTGAACTCGTAAGACAAGAAGAAGAGTCGCAAAAGTCAATAAAATCACACACAAGGAACATTTTTTTAAACTCCAAGGTATTTTTTGAAACACACGATTGCGCGCGGAGAAGGACTAGTGCATATCTTACACGCGGGCATAATTATACATTACATCACTCAGGATATGCGTACATAATCCTGACATGTTATTTAAACTAGTGCACTCCTCTAGATCCTACATGATGCGCAAACAGGCTACTTCTCACAACCTGAGAACATAAAAACATATTACACCAGTTGATACATCGCATGGCGTCTATGCGTACTTAGTCGGAGATGTTGAGGATCTCCCTTGGCCTGCCGAGGGTGAGACGCAGAGACGCTGGGGAATCGACCTCCTCCTCGCTAATAGGTTCCAGACAAGAAAAGTTGTGCTGAGCTGATGGAGCAGGTGCCGTAGGCGGAATAACATGAATACGAGTGGGTGGAATAGGTGGGGTAGCTCGTATGGGAGTGGGCGTAACACGTGGTGCAGAGCGGACGGGAGTGGGTGCAACAAGTGGTGCAGAGCGGACGGGAGTGGGTGCAATAGCCTGGTTAAATTCCTCTGTGGTAGGCAGACGACGAGCAGAGGCGAGTATGGTAGGTGAGTGAGAGGTTGTGGATGACACAAAAGTCAGTGGTGGAGCGGTGTGCAGGAGTTCCCTCCTGTTAGCAGCACAGCCATGAACTGAGTCCATGGGTGCAGCTACGAGGTCATCCACCATGCAGTCGAATGCTGCCTCCAAGGCTCGGAGGTACTCGACAAGCATCTCAAAGGCTTCGTCTCGCTCTCCTCTGGGGCAAGAGAAGTAGTAGTGACAGGTGTAAGGCACATGGCATGGAAGGTAGCGGTAGCGACGGGTCTTCATTGCAGGAAGAACATCCCGAGGCTATCGCCTCGCGAGCAGCCATCTGCATAGCATGCCTTTCAGTAGGCATGGCTCTCCCTATGAATCGGAGACGGCGCACTTCAGCATGGCCTCCCCTGAATTGCACCGCGGCCTGGTGCATAGTCAGACTGTCGTTGATCTTGTGTGGATAAAGCGTGAAGACTGGGCGCACGGATGGCCCCATCGCGACCTGAACGATGAAGGAGAGGAGTTTGACGAACCCCTCAGGCACGTTGGCGAACATCTGAGACTCGCAGTCGTTGCCGGCCATCTACAAATGTAGGCAAAAATTCTGAGTGGTCAGAACATAAATTTTATGCTGACTGTCAGAAAATGACTACAATTGTAAAAACATGAATAACTCTACCATGCTAATAACCAATTAGCGATCGCACCTAGTGGCTTCCTACAGTCAGCCTGGCTCTAGTTACCAAGTCTGTCACGACCGGTTTTTCAATAAAATGTTTATTGAGAAAACCAATCTTTAAATCCTAGTATAGGAAAAGTCATCCTTTCTGGTAGATAAAGCTTGATAAACAGAGAACCAGTAGCATCAAATATATTACAGGGTTGAGCTGAGGGTGCTCAACAATTTATTACAGTCTCGCCAATATAATACATATGGGCGGATATGACACAGGGGTGGGGTGGCATGCTACTAGCTCGAGGGAAAAGTGGTGGTGGATAACATGACTTCTACTGGCAGTACATCGAGCGTCGAGGTGAGGCTCGATGAATTTATTCGGGGTTGCGGAAGCGGATAATACAATGACCAAGACAGGATCGCACGGGACTGACTGGGACTCCTCTAGGCGTCAGACTCGCTATCATACTCTTCATCCAAGAGATCGCCTTCATCATCATCTGGCCAAATCAACAAGCCAGGTGAGTACTTGAAAGTACTCGCAAGACAGTTCGGACAAAAGATATAATCAATGAATGCATGAATGCGTCATGAACAAAGTATGATGCTCAAATACAACGGAATTATTGCAGAACTTGATGTATCAAAATTTAATAATTGAAAACCGATCGGGTGTCTGGAGCGATGCCTCGAAAGGTAAATAAATAAAATGCATGCCGCAGTCGGGCGTCTTAGCGACACCACATAGAGGGCTTTAAAAAGAAATGCCACAGTCAGACGTCTGGGCGACATCACATAAAGGGCTTTAAAAGAAATGCCACAGTCGGACGTCTGAGCAACATCACATAAAGGGCTATAAAAGAAATGCCACAGTCGGACGTCTGAGCGACATCACATAAAGGGCTTTAAAAGAAATGCCACAGTCGGACGTCTGAGCGACATCACATAAAGGGCTTTAAAAGAAATACCACCGTCGGACGTCTGAGCGACATCACAGACAGGGCTTTAAAAAGAAATACCACCGTCGGACGTCTGAGAGACATCACAGACAGGGCTTTAACAAGAGTAAATAACAGGTTTGCCATCGTCGGATGTCTGAGCGACATCGCAGACAGGGCTTATAACAAAAGTAAATAACAGGGCTGCCACCGTCGGACGTCTGAGCGACATCGCAGACAGGGCTTATAACAAAAGTAAATAACAGGGATGCCACCGTCGGACGTCTGAGCGACATCGCAGACATGGCTTATAACAAAAGTAAACAACAAATTAGTCCATCCACAAGAATAATCTTTTAACCGGATTTATCACACATAAATCCCACCGAAGTTTTGTCACTGAGGCTGATACTTGACAAGATAAGATAATTATAGTACTTGAACAAAGTACAAGATAATTGAAAGATTGAGACTCTGCAGAGTTTGGAAGAACTGAACACAGCCAACGGATTTCCGTAGTCACGAAGGACTAGTTCCGTTTATGGTATTTCAGTAGAAACACATTTAACTAGTACACACCCATTTCACCTCACGATGCCAGGAATCACCCCGGACAACATCCAAGAAAAACTTTGAGACGGGGAGGCCACAACCTCGAATAGCATGGGATCAAATTTCTATACGCGCGCTCTAAGGGGTGCCCCCCTCTCGGTCCCAACCGGAAACACCCATGCCCCCTGAACGGATGACGGGCTTTAATCCAGGGCCATGGAACCCTCATCCCGGCCTCTCCACTTGGTGTGTACCAGGAAAACGATTTGCAACTTACTATGCCATATTCCTTTCGGAAAACATGTGACAGTATAGGATGGAATGAATGGGAATGTGAATTGTGTCATGATGACACGGAAGTCAAATAATCTGGCATAAGACTGGCATGTCACAACACTGCCATCTTACCCATCCTCATACCAACACATGGCTTTGCAAACATGTATCCAACAACATAATGCTTTCCGAAACTTACTTTCCGATTGTGTGCATGAGATATATCATGCAAGGTGATGTTCATAAACATGCCATGACCATACTAAAATGCAGACATGCAACAACACTCATCATATCAAGAGTTCAAACATGCTTGCCTGGTTCGGAGTAGTCAGAGTCTAACTGTGCGAAGTTTGCGGCTCCGTCACCTCCTCCGGTATCTACGGTATAAGAAAATATGTACACAACGTAAATACTGCGAGTGTATAGAAAAGTGTTCCAAATAATTATCAAATAAACATGATAAAAAACTAGACAAAAATCTAAAGAGAACAGAAAAAGAATCACCCAAAAATTCCCTTCTGATAAAAAGTTATAAGTGTTTTAACCCAAGGACTCATCTGTAATGAAACAGAAAACTTCCAGGGGGTTCAGCGTAAAAGTATAGATAACGTTTCGTTTAAAAGAAGCGGCTGTGAGGCTGACAGGCGGGCTCCACCTGTCGGGTTTGAAAGTTCAAACAGAGAAACAGAGCGCGACGGCGCCCGAGAGGTGCGGTGGTCGCCGGCGGCGATCCACGGCGAGGCAAGGCGATCGGGGGTTACCTTCGAGATCAGTGCACCATTCCATGTCTGTGGGTGGTGGTGGTGGTCGCCGGTGAGCACTGTGTCGATGGCGGCCCTTGCTCCGGCGGACGGCGGTCGTGGATCTCGCCGGAGGGAGCTGCGGGGATCAAATAGGAGTGGGGGTTAGTCTCCTACTTGATCGTGAGGGCTGCTGACGAAGTTAGAGCGCCGGAGACGGCCTCACCGGAGCGAATCGAGGTGGAGTCCGAGGCGGAGCGGGGTGGCCGGAGTCGGGGAAGAAGGGCCCCTCGGGGCTCTCCCAGTGGCTGGGCGGGGTCTAGTGAGGTGGTGGAGTCGTGCGGGGGCGAGAGCATGCTCGGGGGTGCTATATATAGCCGGCCCGAGTCGGTTGCCGTGAACGGATAAGTCCGGCGAGTTGATTACGGCGGCGCTGTGGCCGGACGGTCGGCTTAGGGGTTTGAGCATCGCCTAGGTGAAGTAGTGGTGCCATTTTAGGGTCCAGCTCAGCACGGGAGGGAGGTTTACGGCCTGCCCTCGACGGAACGGCCGCACGGCCCGTCGGCGGCAGAGAGCGCGCTCTGCGCGTGTCGCGCCACGGCGACGGTGCTGCATGCGTGCGCTGGCAAGGAGGTGGCCACGCGGAGCTACCAGGACGCTTGGGCGGCGCCGAACGGCGTTGCGCCGCCGTTCTGCTTCCTGTCGGCCGCTACGGCGCTACGGCCGCCGCAAGACACGCCGGCGCAGGCGGGCCAGGGCGCCACCGACGCCAGGAAGGCGCCAAGCACGCGTGTGAGGCCCCGGACAAGCAATCCTGGCCGTGAGCTACGTGCCAAGCGCACTGTGAGCTCGTGACTGAAGTCACTGACGAAGATCGACACTGAATTCTGAATTTAACTGAATATGACTAGAACAGTGCATGCAAGGTGTTCGACAGAATGATCCAGGCATGTAGGGATTTTTCCTTGAGCTGGTTTTTGGTGGAGGGACCTCTCATTGCACCTAGAGGCTGCCTGAATATTTGTGGAATTTTTGGATATGTGTAGATATGAATTTCACCAAATTTGGCAAATCTGGTCCAAACTTGCAGTGAGTGCAATTTGAAAAATTGAACAGGAGAAGAGTGGATCAAGATGGTTCTGGGTTGTGGGTACAAAGGACTATCCAGCGGTGTTGAGATGAGGTCAAAAATCAAAAGCATTAAAGCACTTGCTTTGCAATCCACCTAGGCTCAAAAGTATAGACACAATTATTTTGGGAGGAGAAATAGTTGGAATAAAATCCAAAAATGGATTTTATTAGTTTTGGCAGAATGTTTGGGTTGAACTAAAGTGGGAGGAAAGGTTTTTGGGAAAAATTTCACCATAGGAAGCATGGTGAAATTTTTTAAGGGATCAAAACCACAAAGAGCCCAAAACTAAAAGGGTTTTCATTTTAAAAGAAACCAAATCCAAGAAAAGGATTTTTGAGAGGGCAAACTTAGAAGATGGTTTTTAGGAAGGGTTTAAAAGACCTTCTTTTAAACCAAGCAAGGTTCTTTCTGAAAACAAAAATCACAAAAATTTTGGAGTGTTACACTAACGCCACCCGGAACACCACAGCGTAATGGTGTGTCCGAACATCGTAATCGTACGTTACTAGATATGGTGCGATCTATGATGTCTCTTACAGATTTACCGCTGTCATTTTGGGGTTATGCTTTAGAGACGGCCGCATTCACGTTAAATAGGGCACCATCAAAATCCGTTGAGACGACGCCTTATGAACTGTGGTTTGGCAAGAAACCAAAGTTGTCGTTTCTGAAAGTTTGGGGCTCCGATGCTTATGTGAAAAAGCTTCAACCTGATAAGCTCGAACCCAAATCGGAGAAATGTGTCTTCATAGGATACCCAAAGGAGACTGTTGGGTACACCTTCTATCATAGATCCAAAGGCAAGACGTTTGTCGCTAAATTCGGAAACTTTCTGGAGAAGGAGTTTCTCTCGAAAGAAGTGAGTGGGAGGAAAGTAAAACTTGATGAGATAACTGTACCTGCTCCCTTATTGGAAAGTAGTATATCGCAAAAACAGGTTTCTGTGATATCTACACCAATTAGTGAGGAAGATAATGATGATGATCATGAAACTTCAGATCAAATTGTTACTGAACCTCGTAGATCAACCATAGTAAGATACGCACCAGAGTGGTATGGTAATTCTATTCTGGAAGTCATGTTACTAGACCATGATGAACCTACGAACTATGAAGAAGCGATGGTGAGCCCAGATTCCGCAAAATGGCTTGAGGCCATGAAATCTGAGATGGGATCCATGTATGAGAACAAAGTGTGGACTTTGGTTGACTTGCCCGATGATCGGCAAGCAATTGAAAATAAATGGATCTTCAAGAAGAAGACTGACGCTGACGGTAATGTTACTGTCTACAAAGCTCGACTTGTCGCGAAAGGTTTTCGACAAGTTCAAGGGGTTGACTACGATGAAACCTTCTCACCCGTAGCGATGCTTAAGTCTGTCCGAATCATGTTAGCAATTGCTGCATTTTATGATTATGAAATATGGCAGATGGATGTCAAAACTGCATTCCTGAATGGTTTTCTGGAAGAAGAGTTGTATATGATGCAACCGGAAGGTTTTGTCGATCCAAAGGGAGCTAACAAAGTATGCAAGCTCCAGCGATCCATTTATGGACTGGTGCAAGCCTCTCGGAGTTGGAATAAACGCTTTGATAGTGTGATCAAAGCATTTGGTTTTATATAGACTTTTGGAGAAGCCTCTATTTACAAGAAAGTGAGTGGGAGCTCTGTAGCATTTCTGATACTATATGTAGATGACATATTGCTGATCGGAAATGATATAGAATTTCTGGATAGCATAAAAGGATACTTGAATAGAGTTTTTCAATGAAAGACCTCAGTGAAGCTGCTTACATATTGGGCATTAAGATCTATAGAGATAGATCAAGATGCTTAATTGGACTTTCACAAAGCACATACCTTGACAAAGTTTTGAAGAAGTTCAAAGTGGATCAAGCAAAGAAAGGGTTCTTGCCTGTGTTACAAGGTGTGAAATTGAGTTAGACTCAATGCCCGACCACTGCAGAAGATAGAGAAAAGATGAAAGAAGTTCCCTATGCTTCAGCCATAGGATCTATCATGTATGCAATGCTATGTACCAGACCTGATGTGTACCTTTCTATAAGTTTAGCAGGGAGGTAGCAAAGTAATCCAGGAGTGGATCACTGGACAGCAGTCAAGAACATCCTGAAATACCTGAAAAGGACTAAGGATATGTTTCTCGTTTATGGAGGTGAAAAAGAGCTCATCGTAAATGGATAAGTTGATGCAAGCATTGACACTAATCCGGACGATTCTAAATCGCAAACCGGATACGTGTTTACATTGAACGGTGGACCTGTCAGTTGGTGCAGTTCTAAAATAAGCCTTGTGGCAGGATCTACATGTGAAGCAGAGTACATAGCTGCTTCGGAAGCAGCAAACAGTCTGGATGAAGGAGTTCATATCCGATCTAGGTGTCATACCTAGTGCATCGGGTCCAATGAAAATCTTTTGTGACAATACTGGTGCAATTGCTTTGGCAAAGAAATCCAGATTTCACAAAAGAACCAAGCACATCAAGAGACGCTTCAATTCCATTCGGGATTTAGTCCAAGTGGGAGACATAGAAATTTTCAAGATACATACGGATCTGAATGTAGCAGACCCGTTGACTAAGCCTCTTCCACGAGCAAAACATGATCAGCACCAAGGCTCCATGGGTGTTAGAATCATTACAGTGTAATCTAGATTATTGACTCTAGTGCAAGTGGGAGACTGAAGGAAATATGCCCTAGAGTTAATAATAAAGTTATTATTTATTTCCTTATATCATGATAAATGTTTATTATTCATGCTAGAATTGTATTAACCGGAAACATAATACATGTGTGAATGTAGCGACCCGACCCGAATAGATCAAGTCTCTGTGCTCCGATGTCATCGCTGGATCAGTAATGCTGACACCGCACAGTACTTCGAAGGATTTATAGCAGAGTAGCAATCACACACTTATTACATCGTTTGTCTAGAAGAGGACTTATTACAGTAATCATGGCTTAAGGCCATCTAATAACGATAACAGCGGAAGACTTGGGAGATAAGTGAGTCCATCAACTCCAACGGCATCACTGAGTATAGAACCACGACCTAAAAGCACCTTATTCGTCGTCTGAAAAGTCTGCAACATGAAAAGTTGCAGCCCGAAAACGGGTCAGCACATGGAATATGCTAGCAATGTAACACATAGAGAGAGGTAATGAGTATTGGCTATACTACATGCATATTTGGCTGGTGGAAAAGCTCTATGGTTACAGTTTTTGCATAAAGCCAGTTTTTCCCTACCACAAAGGAATAAATTTATTTAACTATCATGGTGGTTGGTAAACATTGAGAATGGTTGACAGCATCCTCAATCCCAATTAAAGGTACTCATTTAAAACCCAACAATATTAATTAGAAGTAACATGTTGAGATTCAACAGGATAATCCAAGTACTAGATACTCAAGACGTCCATAACTGGGGACACGGCTAATCATGATTAGTTTGTACACTCTGCAGAGGTTTGCGCACTTTTCCCCACAAGACTCGATCGCCTCCGTTTGGTTTCTCGCACTACATGGTGTTTAAGAAACGGATGACCGAGACATAGTCTTTCAGAAGCGCTAGCACCTTACGATGGGTGGACCGGTACACCTACATCCCCTACATCTGCTAGTCCACCACTATAAGAGTTTGCACGACTTAGTCAACTATGTCAGAGCCCATAATGGCTTGTGGCTGCACACGTAAGTTACTAGTATGAATTATCTTATGATCCCTTTGAGCCTGGGTGGCGGTCCATAGGAAAATCACACAGTACCCCGGGATTTCCAAAAAAACAGGCAAGTCCTGGTAACTCCAGGTGCCTCAATCCACCCAGATGTGTATTTAAGTTGCCACCTTAGATAAACCATTAATAACAATCTCACATCTGTCATGGATATTCACTCACCCAATCCACGTCTACTAGCATAGCATGGCATAATAAGAAAACGTAGAAGTAACTCCCAAAGGTTTCATAAGTAATACAGGTAATAGGTACTACCTCATCTACTTCCCATCCCACAATTTAATTAGATCCTAATCATGCAATGTTTGAGGATAGATCTAATGCACAAAAACTAGGTAGTAGAAAAAGGTATGATCAAGTGTTACTTTCCTTGCTGACGATCCGCGAAACCTAGAGACTCGAAGTAACAAGCGGCGCACTCCGGGTGATCTATCGCAGACAAACAACAAGCATACAATAAGTACTCATCTAATGCACAGGTAAATCTCGAATAAAAGATCTAACCAGAAAGTTCAACTTAAGAACCCTGGTTGCAAAAAGAATCGAATCAAATAAAGCAACGAAAGTCAAACGACGAAAGAAAACAACTCGGTTCTAGCAAGTTGAAACTAAGTCAAATTTTACAGTAGCAAAACTTTGTTTAAGTTGATTAGTCGGAACGGCGGTTCCGAGATGAAAATCCAGGCGTTTGAATCACCTGATTCCGATAAACGAGCGAGAAGATAGACTAGAAAGAAAATCAGATCTGAAATCGCTATCAGAAAAATAGCGGAATAAATCCGATGAGAAAGAAAACGACGAACGGTTGAACGAACGGACGTTCATTAACCGAGGCAAACCGGTGATCACGTTCGTTAGGACGAACGGTCCGGCGAACGCTTGCTAAACAAAACCGGAAAGAAAAACCGGCGAGAAAAACCGATCTAGGAAAAACCGGAACGGAAACCGGAACGATTTACGAAAAACCGAACCGAGGAAAAGAAAAGGTGACGCGGCGCGGGGCTAGTACCTCGAAGAGGCGAGGGGCTCCGGTGGCGGCGGCGTTGGGTGGCGGTGGCGGCACTTGGCAGCGGCGGTGGCAAGCGGCGGCGTTGGCGTAGGGCGGCGGCCCTGGTGAGGGGCGGCGGCGCGGTGGTGGTGTTGCGCTGCTGCTGCGGAGGAGGAGAGGAGAGGAGAGGTGTTTGGTTTGATGTGTTGTAGGGGGGGGGGTTGCTTGGGTATTTATATTGGGGAGGGGAGGGTTTTGCTTGGAGTAGGGGACAAGAATTAGACTGGGATTAGGAAACGAAGAGGGAAAAGATCTAGAAACAAAAACGGAATAAACGGAAGTAGGACAAAAGTCCTACTAGGATTTCCAAAAGGAAGCGGCGGCGGCTCCTTGGCTCCTGGCGCGGCGCGCGCTAGCGATGGCCTTGGCCTCCTGGCCAGCCGGCTGGCTTGGCGGCTTGGGCCTTTGGCCCAAGGCGCTGCGGCTCTCTTTTTTTCTAAATCAGTTTCACGCGCAGAAAAAAAATCTAAACGAACTCCAAAATTAATAAAGTAAATTTTCCCCGACTCCTAAAAATGAGTCGAACAAAATGAACTTTTACTCGGGGCCTAAAATGCAATTTTTTAAAACACGCATTTTTCCCTAAGGCAAATAAACTTCGAGAAAAAAATCCAAAATTTGATTTATTTATTAAATCTTCATTTTTCCTAAATTTTGGGAAAGTCATATTATTCCCTCTCTTATTTTTGATATTGGAAAAATATTTGAAGATTAAATAAATAAATCCAATGATCCTCTTTTCATAGTTTTGAGAGAACTCAAATACGAAAATTTCGAAATCTCCAACTCTCTCCGAGGGTCCCTGAGTTGCGTGAAATTTCTAGGATTAACAAATGCAAGAAAATATGATATGCATGATGATCTAATGTATAACATTCCAAATTGAAAATTTGGGATGTTACAAACCAACCCCCTTAAGATGAATCTCGCCCTCGAGATTCAGGTTGGCTAGAAAATAGGTGAGGGTGGTTCTTGAGCAAATCTTATTCTCTCTCCCAGGTGGCTTCATCCTCAGTGTGGTGGCTCCACTGAACCTTGCAAAACTTGATAACCTTGCTGCGAGTAACTCTGCTGGCATATTCGAGAATCCTGACTGGTTTCTCCTCCTATGTTAAATCATCCTTCAACTGAATTGCTTCAAGTGGCACTGTATCTCCTAGCGGTACTTCCGCCATCTCGGCGTGACATTTCTTCAGCTGAGAAACATGGAACACGTCATGAACTCCTGACAGTCCTTCTGGTAATTCCAACTTATAAGCGACTTCTCCCATGCGCTGCAAGATCCTATATGGTCCAACGAAACGTGGTGCTAACTTTCCTTTAACTCCAAAACGCTTAACTCCTCGAAGTGGGGATACTCTAAGATAAACCCTGTCTCCAACTTCATATTCTATCGCTTTGCATTTTGAATCCGCATAGCTTTTCTGTCTGGACTGGGCTACCTTGAGCCTGTCGCGAATCAACTTAACTTTCTGTTCAGACTCCTTAATCAAATCTGGTCCAAACAACTGACGGTCTCCAACTTCGTCCCATGACAACGGTGTCCTGCACCTCCATCCGTATAAAGCTTCGAAAGGTGCCATCTTCAAGCTGGTTTGGTAACTGTTGTTATAAGAAAACTCTGCATACGGCAAGTTATCGTCCCAACTAGATCCATAATCTAGGGCATAAGCTCTCAACATATCCTCCAAAATCTGATTGACTCTCTTAGTCTGTCCATCTATCTGTGGGTGAAAAGCTGTACTGAATTCCAGCCTGGTTCCTAATGTTTCATGCAACTGATTCCAAAACTTTGAGGTAAATTGAGTTCCTCTATCTGATATGATACTCCTCGGAACTCCGTGCAAACACACAATTCTGGTCATGTATATGTTTGCCAACTTAGCACTGCTATAAGTAGTCTTAACTGGAATGAAATGCGCTACCTTCGTCAAGCGGTCGACTATAACCCAAATCGAATCATAGCCTGAACGAGTCTTTGGCAAACCCGTGATGAAATCCATGCCTAGTTTACCCCACTTCCATTCGGGTATTGGCAATGGCTGCAACAATCCTGCTGGCTTCTGATGTTCTGCCTTCACTCTCTGACATACATCGCAAACTGCTACATACTCCGCGATATCCTTCTTCATTCCGGTCCACCAGAACGTTTCCTTCAAATCCAAATACATCTTGGTATTTCCTGGGTGAATCGAATAGGGTGAATCATGTGCCTCTTGCAGAATCAACTTCCTGATCTTCGGGTCATTTGGCACGTAAATACGGTCCTCAAACCATAGGGTATCGTGCTCATCCTCACGAAATCCCTTTGCTTTTCCTTCGCTCATTTTCTTCTTTATATCCGCAATCTCTTTGTCATTTTTCTGAGCTTCTCTGATTTTATCCATCAAGGTAGACTGAATTTCCAATGGTGCTATGTAGCCTCTCGGGACTATTTCCAAACATAGCTCACGAAGATCTTCTGCTAACTCCTTTGGTATTTCTCCCGTCAATAGCGTATTGACATGGCTCTTGCGGCTCAATGCGTCAGCTACTACATTAGCCTTTCCGGGATGATAATGCAATCTCATATCATAGTCCTTGATGAGTTCCAACCATCTCATCTGTCTAAGGTTTAACTCCTTTTGTGTGAAGATGTACTTCAAACTCTTGTGATCCGTGTATACCTCATAATGATTTCCAATGAGGAAATGTCTCCATGTCTTCAATGCATGCACTACGGCTGCTAACTCCAAATCATGTGTGGCATAATTTAATTCATGGGGTTTTAGTTGTCATGAAGCATACGAAACAACTCTTCCTTCCTGCATAAGCACTACTCCAAGTCCTCGACGTGAAGCATCGCAATACACCTCAAAATCCTTGGTCTGATCTGGTGAAATTAGCACTGGTGAGGTAACCAATCTTTTCTTCAACTCCTGAAAACTTGCCTCACAGTCCTCAGTCCATATGAACTTGGTATCCTTCTTCAACAACTCTGTCATAGGCTTTGCAATCCTTGAGAAATTCTCAATGAATCTCCGGTAGTATCCTGCGAGTCCAAGAAAACTCCGGATCTCTCCAACTGTCGTTGGTGCTTCCCAATTGGTTACGGTCTCAACCTTTGTGGGGTCAACTGCTATACCTTCTCCAGATATAACGTGTCCAAGAAATCCAACTTCCTTTAGCCAAAACTCACATTTGCTGAACTTGGCATATAACTGATGTTCCCTTAGCTTCTCCAAAACCAATCGCAAATGTTCCTTATGTTCATCTTCATTCTTCGAGAAAACCAAAATATCATCAATGAACACCACGACGAACTTATCCAAAAACTCCATAAACACTTTGTTCATCAGGTTCATGAAATAGGCCGGTGCGTTAGTCAGTCCAAATGACATAACGGTGTACTCATACAGTCCATATCTTGTGGTGAACGCTGTCTTAGGTATGTCCTGCTCTCGAATCTTCAACTGATGGTACCCTGATCGCAAATCGATCTTGGAAAACACTTTAGCTCCTTGCAAACGATCAAACAGATCATTTATCATTGGTAGTGGGTACTTGTTCTTGATTGTTACTGCATTCAGTCCACGATAATCAACAACCATCCTTAACGATCCATCCTTCTTCTCCACTAACAGTACGGGTGATCCCCAAGGCGAAGAACTTGGGCGTATATAACCTTTACCCAACAGCTCCTTAATCTGCTTCTTGATTTCCGCCAAATCCTGTGCGGGCATCCTGTATGGTCGCTTCGATATCGGGCCTGTTCCTGGCAACAGCTCAATCAAAAACTCAATGTCTCTATCCGGTGGCATTCCTGGCAATTCCTCAGGAAATACATCAGGATAATCCTTCACTACTGGCACCTCTTCCTGCACAACTCCTGATAGGCAATTTACATGAGCTCTCCTCGGCTCATGCCGTGATACATACTTAATCCTTCTTCCTTCTGGCGTTGTGAGCAAAATCGTCTTACTTGCACAATCGATGTTTCCTCCATACATCGACAACCAATCCATACCTAGAATCACATCCAATCCTTGGGATTCCAGAACGATCAAATCCGTCGGAAACACATGCCTTCCTATACTCAATGGCACTTGAAAACATCCTTGTCTAGCCATATACTCCGCTCCTGGTGAGCTTACTAGCATAGGGGTTTTAAGAATCTGAGTAGACAGACTATACTTCTCTACAAATCCCCTTGATATGTATGAATGCGATGCACCAGTATCGAAAAGAACAAGTGCAGTAAATGACTTAACCAAAAACTTACCGATTACTGCATCGGGCTGATCTTCAACCTCCTCCACATCAATGTGGTTCACCTGTCCCATGTTGAAAGGGTTTGGCTTCTTTCCAGAGCTTCCATTTCCACCTTGGCCTTCGGGACAGTCACTTGCATAATGTCCGGTCTTGGAACACTTGTAACAGGTGACATGGCTCAAGTCTTTCTTGGCTGGGGTTGTTGGTGGGGTCCGGTTCTGGCCGTTGCTTCCTCCATTCCCATTACCATTCTTGTGGCCATTACGGTTGTGCGAACTACTTCCTCCATGGGTATGCTAAAACTGCACTCCCTGTTTAGGGGTATAACGGGGCTTCTGCTGGGCTCCAAGGTTAAACTTCCCCTGCCCATACTTCCTCTTGCGATTCTCAATCTGCTGCTGCTTTCCTTCAATCATGAGGGCGCGGTCTACCAACTCCTAGTAGTTATTGAATCTTGCTACCATCAACTGCAGGATTAACTCATCATTTAGTCCTTCCAGAAACTTCTCCTGCTTAGCTGCGTCTGTAGCAACATCATCTGGGGCATAACGTGCTAACTTACTAAAATCATCCACATACTGGCCAAGAGTCCTTCCTCCTTGGCGTAAGTTGCAAAACTCACGCTTCTTCATGGCCATAGCTCCTGCTGAAACATGGGCAGTGCGGAAAGCTTGCTGAAACTGATCCCATGTGACAGTGTCTACAGGGTAAGTGGCTGTGAAATTCTCCCACCATGCTGTTGCGGGTCCGTCAAGCTGATGTGCAGCAAACTTCACCTTCTCACCATCCGTGCATCCTGCAGTGGTCAACTCCCTTCCTATCTTGCGGAGCCAATCATCTGCTACAATCGGCTCGGTGCTACTAGAATACACCGGCGGTTGCAGCCTAAGGAAACGATTCAAGTGATCCCCAGGTGGTGGTGGTGGTGGTGGGTTGTTGTTGTTGTTGCCTTGGTTCTATACCAATGTCTGAATCAAAGTATTCTGCTGCTGAATCAACTGGGTGATCTCTGGCGGAAAAACAAACTCGGGGTCGCGTCTCGGAGGCATCTGAAGGGTTTAGAAAAGACGAGAAATTAAGAAAAGAGTGGGGTCTAGGGAGAAAACACTACCCGAATGCTCATGAGACAATTGCACACAAAATCACTTCATCCATTCAATCAAAGGGCATATAATGGTCTAACTATCGCAAAGGTGCGTGTACTATAATGTTTACATGGAGGGGAATACTACTAATATGTGGGGGTCATCTATTAATTTGAACCAGTGGAAGACTCCATGATGTCTGCTCCAGCTTCGTCTTCAAAGTCGGGCTCGCTTGGGTCCGAATCGGTGTCGTCGATGATGATGTAGTTGCTCGGACAGTCGACGTACTTGTCTTCATTCTTGAGCTCCAATTTCTTCTTGAGTTCTTCAATCTCATACTTAAGATCGTTATTGTGCCTTACGACAGCTACAATCTCGTCCATGTAGTCCTTGCGTAGAGTCTTCATCTCTCCTTCAAGTTCGACGATCCTTCCCTTTGCATTCTTCAACTCTATCATATCATTGCACATCTGGTTCTCCTAGCGTCGAATGTGTTGGTTTAATTCCTGGATGAAAGCTGCAATGGATCTGTCCTTCTTGGTGCTGACTATCTCCCATTGTTCATTCCGGCATCCGCAAATCTGGTAGATAGTGTCCTTGAGGTCTTCTTGATAAACTTCTCCAATGCATCCCATGGTGATATGAGCTGCCATGCTCTTTCCCAGACTCCAGGTTGGTGCACTGAAAACACTATCTATGGGCTTGGTGATTGGGGCGAATGTCCTTCCCGGAACATGGGCTTGAATCTTCCAGCGCTCCTCTTCAGGCAAAGTGGCGTTGAAAGTCCCGGTGAAGCTTGGTAGTCCAATGTTCAGGTACCTGGTGACTTCCTTCAAGTGAAATCCAAATGGTGTACCTTCATCTGGTTGAGCGTACTTGATATTTGCATCCGTCATCCTAAAGAGTAGAAAAGATGAGGAGTTAGAAAATGAGAAGAGAATAGTGATCTATGGCTTTAACTTAGTGGTCGTGTCCTACAGTCAGCGTGTG
This sequence comes from Triticum dicoccoides, assembly GCF_002162155.2. Classification (NCBI taxonomy): domain Eukaryota; kingdom Viridiplantae; phylum Streptophyta; class Magnoliopsida; order Poales; family Poaceae; genus Triticum; species Triticum dicoccoides. Next base: position 639,963,212 of record NC_041387.1, read on the forward strand.
CTCTGATACCATCTCTGTAGCGACCCGACCCGAATGGATCAAGTCTCTGTGCTCTGATGTCATCCCTGGATCAGTAATGCTGACACCACACAGTACTTCGAAGGATTTATAGCAGAGTAGCAATCACACACTTATTACATTGTTTGTCCAGAAGAGGACTTATTACAGTAATCATGGCTTAAGGCCATCTAATAACGATAACAGCGGAAGACTTGGAAGATAAGTGAGTCCATCAACTCCAACGGCATCACTGAGTATAGAACCACGACCTAAAAGCACCTTATTCGTCGTCTGAAAAGTATGCAACATGAAAAGTTGCAGCCCGAAAACGGGTCAGCACATGGAATATGCTGGCAATGTAACACATAGAGATAGGTAATGAGTATTGGCTATACTACATGCATATTTGGCTGGTGGAAAAGCTCTATGGTTACAGTTTTTGCATAAAGCCAGTTTTTCCCTACCACAAAGGAATAAATTTATTTAACTATCATGGTGGTTGGTAAACATTGAGAATGGTTGACAGCATCCTCAATCCCAATTAAAGGTACTCATTTAAAACCCAACAATATTAATTAGAAGTAACATGTTGAGATTCAACAGGATAATCCAAGTACTAGATACTCAAGACGTCCATAACCGGGGACACGGCTAATCATGATTAGTTTGTACACTCTGCAGAGGTTTGCGCACTTTTCCCCACAAGACTTGATCGCCTCCGTTTGGTTTCTCGCACTACATGGTGTTTAAGAAACGGATGACCGAGACATAGTCTTTCAGAAGCGCTAGCACCTTACGATGGGTGGACCGGTACACCTACATCCCCTACATCTGCTAGTCCACCACTATAAGAGTTTGCACGACTTAGTCAACTATGCCAGAGCCCATAATGGCTTGTGGCTGCACACGTAAGTTACTAGTATGAATTATCTTATGATCCCTTTGAGCCTGGGTGGCGGTCCATAGGAAAATCACACGGTACCCCGGGATTTCCAAAAAAACAGGCAAGTCCTGGTAACTCCAGGTGCCTCAATCCACCCAGATGTGTATTTAAGTTGCCACCTTAGGTAAACCATTAATAACAATCTCACATCTGTCATGGATATTCACTCACCCAATCCACGTCTACTAGCATAGCATGGCATAATAAGCAAACGTAGAAGTAACTCCCAAAGGTTTCATAAGTAATACAGGTAATAGGTACTACCTCATCTACTTCCCATCCCACAATTTAATTAGATCTTAATCATGCAATGTTTGAGGATTGATCTAATGCACAAAAACTGGGTAGTAGAAAAAGGTATGATCAAGTGTTACTTTCCTTGCTGACGATCCGCGAAACCTAGAGACTCGAAGTAACAAGCGGCGCACTCCGGGTGATCTATCACAGACAAACAACAAGCATACAATAAGTACTCATCTAATGCACAGGTAAATCTCGAATAAAAGATCTAACCAGAAAGTTCAACTTAAGAACCCTGGTTGCAAAAAGAATCGAATCAAATAAAGCAACGAAAGTCAAACGACGAAAGAAAACAACTCGGTTCTAGCAAGTTGAAACTAAGTCAAATTTTACAGTAGCAAAACTTTGTTTAAGTTGATTAGTCGGAACGGCGGTTTCGAGATGAAACTCCAGGCGTTTGAATCACCTGATTCCGATAAATGAGCGAGAAGATAGACTAGAAAGAAAATCGGATCTGAAATCGCTATCAGAAAAATAGCGGAATAAATCTGATGAGAAAGAAAACGATGAACGGTTGAACGAACGGACGTTCATTAACCGAGGCAAACCGGTGATCACGTTCGTTAGGACAAACGGTCCGGCGAACACTTGCTAAACAAAACCGGAAAGAAAAACCGGCAAGAAAAACCGATCTAGGAAAAACCGGAACGGAAACCGGAACGATTTACGAAAAACCGAACCGAGGAAAAGAAAAGGTGACACGGCGCGGGGCTAGTACCTCGAAGAGGCAAGGGGCTCCGGCGGCGGCGGCGTTGGGTGGCGGCGGCGGCACTTGGCGGCGGCGGTGGCAAGCGGCGGCGTTGGCGTAGGGCGGCGCCGCTGGTGAGGGGCGGCGGCGCGGTGGTGGTGTTGCGCTGCTGCTGCGGAGGAGGAGAGGAGAGGAGAGGTGTTTGGTTTGATGTGTTGGAGGGGGGTGGGTTGCTTGGGTATTTATATTGGGGAGGGGAGGGTTTTTTCTTGGAGTAGGGGACAAGAATTAGACTAGGATTAGGAAACAAAGAGGGAAAAGATCTAGAAACAAAAACGGAATAAACGGAAGTAGGACAAAAGTCCTACTAGGATTTCCAAAAGGAAGCGGCGGCGGCTCCCTGGCGCCTGGCGCGGCGCGCGCTAGCGATGGCGTTGGCCTCCTGGCCGGCCGGCTGGCTTGGCGGCTTGGGCCTTTGGCCCAAGGCGCTGCGGCTCTCTTTTTTTTTTAAATCGGTTTCGCGCGCAGAAAAAAATCTAAACAAACTCCAAAATTAATAAAGTAAATTTTCCCCGACTCCTAAAAATGAGTCGAACAAAATGAACTTTTACTCGAGGCCTAAAATGCAATTTTTGAAAACACGCATTTTTCCCTAAGGGAAATAAACTTCGAGAAAAAAATCCAAAATTTGATTTATTTATTAAATCTTCATTTTTCCTAAATTTTGGGAAAGTCATATTATTCCCTCTCTTATTTTTGATATTGGAAAAATATTTGAATATTAAATAAATAAATCCAATGATCCTGTTTTCATAGTTTTGAGAGAACTCAAATACGAAAATTTCGAAATCTCCAACTCTCTCCGAGGGTCCCTAAGTTGCGTGAAATTTCTAGGATCAACAAATGCAAGAAAATATGATATGCATGATGATCTAATGTATAACATTCCAAATTGAAAATTTGGGATGTTACAGTGAATACATAGACAAACAGAGTGTCACTAGTATGCCTCTACATGACTAGCTTGTTGATCAAAGATGGTTATGTTTCCTAACCATAGACATGTGTTGTCATTTGATTAACAGGATCACATCATTAGGAGAATGATGTGATTGACATGACCCATTCCGTTAGCTTAGCACACGATCATTTGGTATATTGCTATTGCTTTCTTCATGACTTATACATGTTCCTATGACTATGAGATTATGCAACTCCCGTTTACCAGAGGAACACTTTGTGTGCTACCAAACGTCACAATGTAACTGGGTGATTATAAAGGAGCTCTACAGGTGTCTCCAAAGGTACATGTTAGGTTGGCGTATTTTGAGATCAGGATTTGTCATTCCGATTGTCGGAGAGGTATCTCTGGGCCCTCTCGGTAATGCACATCACTTAAGCCTTGCAAGCATTGCAACTAATGAGTTAGTTGTGAGATAATGTATTACGGAACGAGTAAAGAGACTTGCCGGTAATGAGATTGAACTAGGTATTGAGATACCGACGATCGAATCTCGGGCAAGTAACATACCGATGACAAAGGGAACAACGTATGTTGTTATGCGGTCTGACCGATAAAGATCTTCGTAGAATATGTGGGAGCCAATATGAGCATCTAGGTTCCGCTATTGGTTATTGACCGGAGACGTCTCTCGGTCATGTCTACATTGTTCTCGAACCCGTAGGGTCCGCACGCTTAAAGTTACGATGATAGTTTCATTATGAGTTTATATGTTTTGATGTACTGAAGGTTGTTCGGAGTCCCGGATGTGAGCACGGACATGACGAGGAGTCTCGAAATGGTCGAGACATGAATATTGATATATTGGAAGCCTATTTTTGGACATCGGAAGTGTTCCGGGTGAAATCGGCATTTTACCGGAGTACCGGGAGGTTACCGGAACCCCACGGTAACTTAATGGGCCTAGTG
>NC_041387.1:639967422-639998493 GCF_002162155.2 Triticum dicoccoides
CTTTATATACAGGGGCGGGGGGCACCCCAGAGATACAACAATTGATCCTTGAGATCTCTTAGCCATGTGCGGTGCCCCCTTCCACCATAGTCCTCGATAATATTGTAGCGGTGCTTAGGCGAAGCCCTGCGACGGTAGAACATCAAGATCGTCACCACGGCGTCGTGCTGACGGAACTCTTCCCCGAGACTTTGCTGGATCGGAGTCCGGGGATCGTCATCGCGCTGAACGTGTGCTAGAACTCGGAGGTGCCTTAGTTTCGGTGCTTGATCGGTCGGGCCATGAAGATGTACGACTACATGAACCGTGTTGTTATAACGCTTCCGCTTTCGGTCTACGAGGGTACGTGGACATACTCTCCCCTCTCGTTGCTATGCATCACCATGATCTTGCATGTGCGTAGGAAATTTTTTGAAATTACTACGTTCCCCAACAAGTACATGCTAAACTTGTTATGTGTCTGCTTGTTTCTTCTTTTAGAATGCTGACAGAATATTGGGGAAGAGTGCCTTATTAAGCAATGGTAAAGGAAGTAATGCAGATAAGGTTCAGGATAGTGACACATCCTTGTTGGTCTCCAACAAAGCTGATAAAACAGCTAAGGAATACTATCTTGAAGACAGCGAGACAACCCCAAAGTCCTATCTTGGTTTAGTGTTCGAGTTACTGGCCAATGCCGCTTGCACAAGCTATTCAAACTCACTGTCTGAATCAGTTCGGTTTCTTGAGTCTCAACTACAAGATGAAAGACATCGATCAGCTGTGCTGCGACAAGAAGTGGAAGGACTGCGGAAGTCCCTGGAGCATTCAAATGCATACTTTCTGGTGCAACAGCAAGTGTTGGAGGATTTTAGCACCAAACAGGACAAAGCTAATCAGCTTGCTAAGCTTATTGCCAGCATGGTGGATACCCAGGATAACGTTTCTTGTGCTCTTCTGACGTTGTTTCATTTATGCTCTTGTTTTGCTGCCACGTTTATTTGCATTGGTGACCAATTTTGACCGCCAGTGTATGTAATGTGCTGATTTGTTCCCTATATTTGCACTGGTGGCGAACTTTCATGCCCAGTGATGTAATATGTGTAATAGCGGTAATAGGCTAGCGTTAATTGCTTGCTTATTTATTTCCTTATTGTCTTGTTTACTTGTTTGCTTGTAGTCACTGCAGCTCTTTTTCTGTGTTTTTCTAGTGGCCACAATAGCCAATTTTTGGTAACTAGGCCAAAAATAGTCATGGCAACACACGAACTGTTGTAACCATGGGCCTCCTGCAGGCCATATGATCCATGGGCCTTCTTCCGGCCGTAGGATCCATCAGCCTTCTATATGGGCCTTAGAGTCCATGGGCCTTCTATGGGCCATAGGGTCCATGGGCCTTTTACAGGTCGTAGGGTCCATGGGCTTTCTACGGGCCATACGATCCATGGGCCTTCTGTGGGCCGTACTATCCATGGGCCTCATACGGGCTGTAGGATCCATGGGCCTTCTACGGGGCATACCATCATTTCGCCAATCATGGGCCGTACTATTCGTGGACCATAACGGGCCGTTAATAGGCCGTATTTGATAACTCTATGAAAATAGCCCAATGGGTTTTTTTACATGAAAACGGCCCAACGTATTAACGGTCCGCAAATGGGCCGACTGTAACGACGGGCTGAATTTGGCCCACAAGTAGAAAATGATAGTAACGGGCCGTATGTAACCGAATGCTGCAAATGAGCCCAAGAATCAATGGGCCCTGAGAAGGCTGAACGATAAATTGGGCTGGAAACTGTTGGAAATATGCCCTAGAGGCAATAATAAAATAGTTATTGTTATTATATTTCCTTATTCATGATAATCGTTTATTATCCATGCTATAATTGTATTGATAGGAAACTCAGATACATGTGTGGGTACATAGACAACACCATGTCCCTAGTAAGCCTCTAGTGGACTAGCTCATTGATCAACAGATGTTTATGGTTTCCTGACCATGGACATTGGATGTCGTTGATAATGGGATTACATCATTAGGAGAATGATGTGATGGATAAGACCCAATCCTAAGCCTAGCACAAAGATCGTAGTTCGTATGCTAAAGCTTTTCTAATGTCAAGTATCATTTCCTTAGACCATGAGATTGTGCAACTCCCGGATACCGTAGGAATGCTTTGGGTGCACCAAACGTCACAACATAACTCGGTGGCTATAAAGGTGCACTGTGGGTATCTCCGAAAGTGTCTGTTGGGTTGGCACGAATCGAGACTGGGATTCGTCACTCCGGTTGACGGAGAGATATCTCTGGGCCCACTCGGTAGGACATCATCATAATGTGCACAATGTGACCAAGGGGTTGATCACGGGATGATGTGTTACGGAACGAGTAAAGAGACTTGCTGGTAACGAGATTGAACAAGGTATCGGCATACCGACGATCGAATCTCGGGCAAGTACAATACCGCTAGACAAAGGGAATTGTATACGGGATTGATCAAGCCCCGACATCGTGGTTTATCCGATGAGATCATCGTGGAACATGTGGGAGCCAACATGGGTATCCAGATCCCGCTGTTGGTTACTGACCGGAGAACGTCTCGGTCATGTCTGCATGGTTCCCGAACCCGTAGGGTCTACACACTTAAGGTTCGATGACGCTAGGGTTATAAAGGAAGTTTGTATGTGGTTACCGAATGTTGTTCGGAGTCCCGGATAAGATCCTGGACGTCACGAGGAGTTCTGGAATGGTCCGGAGGTAAAGATTGAAATATGGAAAGTTGTTGTTCGGGTTCCGGGAAAAGTTCGGGTTTTTCTGGTATTGTACCGGGAAGCTTCCAGAAGGTTCCGGAGGATTTCGGAGGGGTCCGGAGGTCCGGAAATTTTTCCACCACGTCCAATACAGCAGCATGGGCTGTAAGGGGGTGTCCTAGCCTTAATGGGCCAGGGGCACCAGCCCCCCCAAGGCCCATGCGCATGGGAGAGGGGAAACCCTAAGGGGGAGGGCCTCCACTTGATTTGGGAGGCACTCCTCCCCCACTTGGCCGCCGCCCCCAACCCTAGATGGGATCTAGGGGAGGCGGCCCCCTTCTCTCCCCAACTATAAATAGTTGAGGGGTGGGAGGGTAGCCGCTCCCCAAGTTCTGGCGCAGCCCTCCCCCTCTCCCAAGTACTCCTCCTCTCCAGCGGTGCTTGGCGAAGCCCTGCAGGATTGCCACGCTCCTCCACCACCACCACGCCATCGTGGTGCTGCTGGACGGAGTCTTCCCCAACCTCTCCCTCTCTCCTTGCTGGATCAAGGCATGGGAGACGTCACCGGGCTGTACGTGTGTTGAACGCGGAGGTGCCGTCCGTTCGGCACTAGGATCTCCGGTGATTTGGATCATGACGAGTACGACTACTTCAACCCCGTTCTCTTGAACGCTTCCGCTTAGCGATCTACAAGGGTATGTAGATGCACTCTCCTTCCCCTTGTTGCTAGTCTCTCCATAGATAGATCTTGGTGACTCGTAGGAAAATTTTGAATTTCCACTACGTTCCCCAACAGTGGCATCATGAGCTAGGTCTATTGCATAGATTCTTTGCACGAGTAGAACACAAAGTAGTTGTGGGCATTGATCTTGTTCAATATGCTTACCGTTACTAGTCCAATCTTGTTTCGACGGTATTGTGGGATGAAGCAGCCCGGACCAACCTTACACGTACACTTACGTGAGACAGGTTCCACCGACTGACATGCACTTGGTGCATAAGGTGGCTAGCGCGTGCCAGTCTCTCCCACTTTAGTCAGATCAGATTCGATGAAAAGGGTCCTTATGAAGGGTAAATAGCAATTGGCATATCACGTTGTGGTTTTTGCGTAGGTAAGAAACGTTCTTGCTAGAAACCCATAGCAGCCACGTAAAACATGCAAACAACAATTAGAGGACGTCTAACTTGTTTTTGCAGGGTATGCTATGTGATGTGATATGGCCAAAAGAATGTGATGAATGATATGTGATGTATGAGATTGATCATGTTCTTGTAATAGGAATCACGACTTGCATGTCGATGAGTATGACAACCGGCAGGAGCCATAGGAGTTGTCTTTATTTATTGTATGACCTGCATGTCACTGAATAACGCCATGTAATTACTTTACTTTATTGCTAACCGGTAGCCATAGTAGTAGAAGTAATAAGTTGGCAAGACAGCTTCATGGAGACACGATGATGGAGATCATGGTGTCATGCCGGTGACGATGATGATCATGGAGCCCCGAAGATGGAGATCAAAAGGAGCAAAATGATATTGGCCATATCATGTCACTATTTGATTGCATGTGATGTTTATCATGTTTATACATCTTATTTGCCTAGAACGACGGTAGTAAATAAGATGATCCCTCATTAAAATTTCAAGAAAGTGTTCCCCCTAACTGTGCACCGTTGCGAAAGTTCGTCGTTTCGAAGCACCACGTGATGATCGGGTGTGATAGATTCTAACGTTCACATACAACGGGTGTAAGCCAGATTTACACACGCGAAACACTTAGGTTAACTTGACGAGCCTAGCATGTACAGACATGGCCTCGGAACACAAGAGACCGAAAGGTCGAGCATGAGTCGTATGGAGGATACGATCAACATGAAGATGTTCACCGATGATGACTAGTCCGTCTCACGTGATGATTGGACACGGCCTAGTTGACTCGGATCATGTTATCACTTAGATGACTAGAGGGATGTCTATCTGAGTGGGAATTCATAAGATGAACTTAATTATCCTGAACATAGTCAAAAACCCTTTGCAAATTGTGTCATAGCTCGCGCTATAGTTCTACTGTTTAAGATATGTTCCTAGAGAAAATATAGTTGAAAGTTGACAGTAGCAATTATGCGGACAGTAGAAGGCTTATGTCCTTAATGACCGCTCGGTGTGCTGGACCTGAACGTTGCCTGTGGATGTTGCGAACATCTGACATACACGTTTTGATGACTACATGATAGTTCGGTAATGTTAAATGGTTTAGAATTGAGGCACCGAAGACATTTTTTAAATGTCGCAGAACATATGAGAAGCTCCAAGAGCTGAAATTGGGATTTCAGGCTCGTGCCCACGTCAAGAGGTATGAGACCTTCGATGAGTTTTCTAGCCTACAAACTAAGGGAGAAGATCTCAATCGTTGAGCTTGTGCTCAGATTGTCTGAGTACAACAATCACTTGAATCGAGTGGGAGTTGATCTTCCAGATGAGATAGTGATGTTTCTCCAAAGTCATTGCCATCAAGCTGCTAGAGCTTCGTGATGAACTATAACATATCAGGGATAGATATGATGATCCTTGAGCTATTCGCAATGTTCGACACCGCGAATGTAGAAATCAAGAAGGAGCATCAATTGTTGATGGTTAGTGAAACCACTAGTTTCAAGAAGGGCAAGGGCAAGAAGGGGTACTTCATGAAACAGAAAATCAGTTGTTGCTCCAGTGAAGAAACCCAAGGTTGAACCCAAACATGATACTAAGTGCTTCTGTAATGAGAGGAACGGACACTGAAGCAGAACCACCCTAGATACTTGGTAGATGAGAAGGCTGGCAAGGTCGATACAAGTATTTTGGATATACATTGAATTAAATGTGTATTGTACTAGTACTCCTAGTAGCACCAGGGTATTAGATACCGGTTCGGTTGCTAAGTGTTAGTAACTCGAAATAAAAGCTACGGAATAAACGGAGACTAGCTAAAGGTGAGCTGACGATATGTGTTGGAAGTGTTTCCAAGGTTGATGCGATCAAGCATCGCACGCTCCCTCTACCATCGAGATTTGGTGTTTGCGTTGAGCATAGAAATGATTGGATTATGTCTATCGCAGTACGGTTGTTCATTTAAGAAAAGAATAATGGTTACTCTGTTTATTTGAATAATACCTTCAATGGTCTTGCACCTAAAATGAATGGTTTATTGAAATCTCGATCGTAGTGATACACATTTTCATGCCAAAAGATATAAGGTAGTAATGATAGTACCACTTACTTGTGGCACTGCCATGTAAGTCATATTGGTGTAAAACGCATGAAGAAGCTCCATGTTGATGGATCTTTGGACTCACTCGTTTTGAAAAGTTTGAGACATGCGAACCATGTCTATTGGTGTATACGCATGAAGAAACTCCATGCAGATGGATCGTTTGGACTCACTTGATTTTGAATCACTTGAGATATGCAAATCATACCACATGGGCAAGATGACTGAAAAGCCTCGTTTTCAGTTAGATGGAACAAGATAGCAACTTGTTGGAAGTAACACATTTTGATGTGTGTAGTCCAATGAGTGCTGAGGCATGCAGTGAATATCGTTATGTTCTTACTTCACGGATGATATAAGTAGATATTGAGTGTATTTACTTGATGAAGCACAAGTCCGAATTATTGAATGGTTCAAGTAATTTCAGAGTGAAGTTGAAGATCATCACGACAAGAGGATAAAATGTCTATGATATGATCATAGAGATGAGTATCTGAGTTAAGAGCTTTGGCACGCAATTAAGACATTGTGGAAATTGTTTCACAATTAATACCGCCTGGAACACCATAGTGTGATGGTGTGTCCGAACATCATAGTTGCACCCTATTGGATTTGGTGCGTTCCATGATGTCTCTTATCGAATTACCACTATCGTTCGTGGGTTAGGCATTAGAGACAACCGCACTAACTTTAAAAGGGCACCACGTAATTCCATTGAGACGACACCGTTTGAACTATGGTTTGGAGAAACCTAAGTTGTTGTTTCTTGAAAGTTTGGGACTGTGACGCTTATATGAAAAGTTTCATCGTGATAAGCTCGAACCCAAAGCGGATAAATACATCTTCATAGGATACCCAAAATGGTAGGGTATACCTCCTATCTCAGATCCGAAAGCAATAGGGATTGTTTCTTGAATCGGGTCCTTTCTCGAGGAAAAGTTTGTCTCGAAAATTGAGTGGGAGGATGGTGGAGACTTGATATGGTTATTGAACTGTCACTACAATTAGTGTGTAGTAGGGCACAGGAAGTTGTTCCTGTGGCACCTACACCAATTGAAGTAGAAGCTTATGATAGTGATCATGAAACTTCGGATCAAGTCACTACCGTACCTCGTAGGGTGACAAGGATGCGTACTACTTCAGAGTGGTACAGTAATCCTGTCTTGACGGTCATGTTGCTAGACAACAATGAACCTACGAGCTATGGAGAAGCAATGGTGGGCCCATATTCCAACAAATGGTTAGAAGCCATAAAATCCGAGAGAGGATCCATGTATGAGAACAAAGCATGCACTTTGGTGGTCTTGCCCGATGATCGGCAAGCCATTGAGATAAATGGGTCTTTAAGGACGTGGACGGTAATGTCACCATCTATGAAGCTCGACTTGTGGCGAAGAGTTTTTCACAAGTTCAAGGAGTTGACTATGATGAGATTTTCTCATCTGTAGCGATGCTTAAGTCCGTTGGAATCATGTTAGCATAAGCTGCATTTATGAAATCTGGCAGATGGATGTCAAAACAAGTTTCCTTACCACTTTTTCGTGAGGAAAGGTTGTATGTGATACAACCAGAAGGTTTTGACAATCCTGAAGAACGCTAACAAATATGCAAAACTCCGGCAATCCTTCTAAGGACTGGAGTAAGCATCTCAGAGTTGGAATGTACGCTTTGATGAGATGATCAAAGATTTGGGGTTTATACAAAGTTTATGAGAAACTTGTATTTCCAAAGAAGTGAGTGGGAGCGCTATAGAATTTCTGATGAGTATATGTTGTTGACATATTGTTGATCAGAAATGATGTAGAATTTCTGGAAAGCATATAGGGTTATTTGAAAAGTGTTTTTCAATGGAAGACCTGGATTAAGCTAATTGAACATTGAGCATCAAGATCTATGAGGATAGATCAGAACCGCTCAATGGTACTTTCAAATGAGCACATACCTTGACATGATCTTGAAGGTGTTCAAGATGGATCAGTCAAAGAAGGAGTTCTTGCCTGAGTAGTAAGGTATGCAGTTAAGAGTTAAAGCTCGACCCCGGAAGAAGAGAGAGAAAGGACGAAGGTCGTCCCCTATGCTTTAGATGTAGGCTCTATAGTATGCTATGCTGTGTGCCGCACCGGAAGTGTGCCTTGCCATGAGTCAGTCAAGGGGTACAAGAATGATCCAGGAACGATCATTGGACAGCGGTCAAAATTATCCTTAGAGGAATAAGGAAATGTTTCTCGATTATGGAGGTGATAAAGAGTTCGGCGTAAAGGGTTACGTCGATGCAAGCTTTAACACCTATCCGAATGACTCTGAGTAGAAAACCGGATACGTATAGTGGAGCAACCATTTGGAATAGCTCCAAGTGGAGCGTGGAAGCAGCATTTAGAATATGACCTAGAGATTTGTGAAGTACATACGGATCTGAATGTTGCAGACCCGTTGACTAAAACCTCTCTCACAAGCAAAACATGATCAAACCCCAGAACTCATTGAGTCTTAATCACATGATCATGTGAACTAGTTTAGTGACACTAGTAAACTCTTTGGATGTTGGTCACATGGCGAAGTGACCTGTGAGTGTTAATCACATGGCGATGTGAACTAGATTATTGACTCTAGTGCAAGTGGGAGACTGTTGGAAATATGCCCTAGAGGCAATAATAAATTAGTTATTATTATTATATTTCCTTGTTCATGATAATCGTTTATTATCCATGCTATAATTGTATTGATAGGAAACTCAGATACATGTGTGGGTACATAGACAACACCATGTCCCTAGTAAGCCTCTAGTTGACTAGCTCGTTGATCAATAGATTGTTATGGTTTCCTGACCATGGACATTGGATGTCGTTGATAACGGGATTACATCATTAGGAGAATGATGTGATGGACAAGACCCAATACTAAGCCTAGCACAAAGATCGTAGTTCGTATGCTAAAGCTTTTCTAATGTCAAGTATCATTTCCTTAGACCATGAGATTCTGCAACTCTCGAATACCGTAGGAATGTTTTGGGTGCACCAAACGTCACAACGTAACTGGGTGGCTATAAAGGTTCACTGCGGGTATCTCCAAAAGTGTCTGTTGGGTTGGCACGAATCGAGACTGGGATTTGTCACTCCGGTTGACGGAGAGGTATCTCTGGTCCCACTCGGTAGGACATCATCATAATGTGCACAATGTGACCAAGGGGTTGATCACGGGATGATGTGTTACGGAACGAGTAAAGAGACTTGTCGGTAACGAGATTGAACAAGGTATCGGCATACCGACGATCGAATCTCGGGCAAGTACAATATCAATAGACAAAGGGAATTGTATACGGGATTGATCGAATCCTTGACATCGTGGTTCATCCGATGAGATCATCGTGGAACATGTGGGAGCCAACATGGGTATCCAGATCCCGCTGTTGGTTATTGACCATAGAACGTCTCGGTCATGTCTGCATGGTTCCCGAACCCGTAGGGTCTGCACACTTAAGGTTCGATGACGCTAGGGTTATAAAGGAAGTTTGTATGTGGTTACCGAATGTTGTTCGGAGTCCCGGATGAGATGCCGGACGTCACGAGGAGTTCCGGAATGGTCCGGAGGTAAAGATTTATACATGGAAAGTTGTTGTTCGGGTTCCGGGAAAAGTTCGGGTTTTTCTGGTATTGTACCGGGAAGCTTCCAGAAGGTTACGGAGGATTCCAGAGGGGTCCGGAGGTCCGGAAATTGTTCCACCACGTCCAATACAGCAGCATGGGCTGTAAGGGGGCGTCCTAGCCTTAATGGGCCAGGGGCACCAGCCCCACCAAGGCCCATGTGCATGGGAGAGGGGAACCCCTAAGGGGGAGGGCCTCCACTTGACTTGGGGGCACTCCTCCCCCCATTGGCCGCCGCCACCAACCCTAGATGGGATCTAGGGGGGCCGGCCCCCTTCTCTCCCCACCTATAAATAGTGGAGGGGTGGGAGGGCAGCCGCACCCCAAGTTCTGGCGCAGCCCTCCCCCTCTCCCAAGTACTCCTCCTCTCCAGCGGTGCTTGGCGAAGCCCTGCAGGATTGCCACGCTCCTCCACCACCACCACGCCATCGTGCTGCAGCTGTACGGAGTCTTCCCCAACCTCTCCCTCTCTCCTTGCTGGATCAAGGCATGGGAGACATCACCCGGCTGTACGTGTGTTGAACGCGGAGGTGCCGTCTGTTCGGCACTAGGATCTTCAGTGATTTGGATCACGACGAGTACGACTCCTTCAACCCCGTTCTCCTGAACGCTTCCACTTAGCGACCTACAAGGGTATGTAGATGCACTCTCCTTCCCCTCGTTTCTAGTCTCTCCATAGATAGATCTTGGTGACTCGTAGGAAAATTTTGAATTTATGCTACGTTCCCCAACAGAAACAGCCCAATGGAATAACGGGCCGTTAATGGGTATGAAGTGATACACTATTCATTACGGTCCAGTTTCACCACGGGCCGTTAATGGGCCAAGAGTTACCAAGGGCCTCATATGGGCCGAAAGAAGTCATGGGCCACACATGGACCGGAAGTTAAAATGGGCTGGAATCATATTGGACGGCCCAGATGACGCTACTAGGCCTAATTCGGATAGGGCGTAACGGGCCCTGGTTGGCGGGCTGTAAATAGGCTATATGCGAACAGGTCGTTAACAGGCTTTCCGTGGGCCGGCCCGGTACCTTTTGACCAAGTCAAATGGGCCGGCCTTTTCACAGGAATGGGCCTCTGTTGGGCCGTGCCATGTGTCGCCGTATCATAGGCGCCTTCAGTCCAATGAGCGGATGACATCTGTCCCAACGGTGAGTCGACACGGGTTTCCTCCAGCCAATGATGATTTTACACATGGAAAGTCCCCTTTGGTCAGGGCTTTTAACGGGTTATCGGATCCAAAACCCGACCCGATAGCTTAACGGTGTTCTGTTACGGTGGATGCCACGTGTCGGTCACCCTTGACGAAAGCACTTCTGTGACGCGCGATTTATCATCATGGAAGTGGACACTTCTGTGATGATAATTTTGGTAATGTCATGTAACACTTCTACGACAGCACAGGTATGACTATCTTGATTCTGTCATAAAATCGTCATGGATGTACATGCATGACAAAGAACGCGACCTACTGTGACAAACACGTATCATCACGAAAGTGTATTTTTTTGTAGTGCTTGTCCGTCACATCATTCTCCTAATGATGTGATCCCGTTACCAACGACATCCAATGTCCATGGTCAGGAAACCAAAACCATCTATTGATCAACAAGCTAGTCA
Source organism: Triticum dicoccoides (assembly GCF_002162155.2). Lineage (NCBI taxonomy): Eukaryota > Viridiplantae > Streptophyta > Magnoliopsida > Poales > Poaceae > Triticum > Triticum dicoccoides. The sequence goes on from NC_041387.1 coordinate 639,978,669, forward strand.
ACTAGAGGCTTACTAGGGACATATTATGGTCTATGTATTCACACGTGCATTATGGTTTCTGGTTAATACAATTATAGCATGAACAACAGACAATTATCATGAACAAGGAAATATAATAATAACCATTTTATTATTGCCTCTAGGGCATATTTCCAACAGTCTCGCACTTGCACTAGAGTCAATAATCTAGTTACATTGTGATGATTCGAACACCCATAGAGTTTTGGTCTTGATCATGTTTTGCTCTTGGAAGAGGTTTAGTCAACGGATCTGCGACATTTCAGATCTGTATGCACTTTACAAATATCTATGTCTCCATCTTGAACATTTTCACGAATGGAGTTAAAGCGACACTTGATATGCCTGGTCTTTTTGTGAAACCTGAGCTCCTTTGCAAGGGCAATAGCTCCAGTGTTGTCACAGAAGAGAGTCATCGGGCCCGACGCATTGGGAATAACTCCTAGGTCAGTGATGAACTCCTTCATCCAGATTGCTTCATGTGCTGCCTCCGAGGCTGCCATGTATTCCGCTTCACATGTGGATCCCGCCACGACACTTTGCTTGCAACTGCACCAGCTGACTACCCCACCATTCAAAATGTACATGTATCCGGTTTGTGACTTGGAGTCATCCAGATCTGTGTTGAAGCTAGCATCGACGTAACCCTTTACGATGAGCTCTTCGTCACCTCCATAAACGAGAAACATATCCTTAGTCCTTTTCAAGTACTTCAGGATATTCTTGATCGTTGTCCAGTGTTCCATGTCGGGATTACTTTTGTACCTCCCTACCAAACTTACGGCAAGGTTCACATCAGGCCTGGTACACAACATGGCATACACAATAGACCCTACGGCTGAGGCATAGGGGATGACACTCATCTTTTCTCTATCTTCTGCCGAGGTCGGGCATTGTGCCGTACTCAATTTCACACCTTGCAATACAGGCAAGAACCCCTTCTTGGACTGATCCATATTGAACTTCTTCAATATCTTATCAAGGTATGTGCTTTGTGAAAGACCGATGAGGCGTCTTGATCTATCTCTATAGATCTTGATGCCTAATATGTAAGCAGCTTGTCCAAGGTCCTTCATTGAAAAACACTTATTCAAGTAGGCCTTTATGCTTTCCAAAAGTTCTATATCATTTCCCATCAATAGTATGCCATCCACGTATAATATGAGAAATGCTAAAGAGCTCCCACTCACTTTCTTGTAAACACAGGCTTCTCCATAAGTCTGCATAAACCCAAATGCTTTGATCATTTCATCAAAGCGAATGTTCCAACTCCGAGATGCTTGCACCAGCCCATAGATTGAGCACTGGAGCTTGCACACCTTGTCAGCATTCTTAGGATCGACAAAGCCTTCCAGATGCATCATATACAACTCTTCCTTAAGGAAACCGTTAAGGAATGTCATTTTGACGTCCATTTGCTATATCTCATAATCATAGAATGCGGCAACTGCTGACATGATTCGGACGGACTTCAGCTTCGCTACCGGTGAGAATGTCTCATCGTAGTCAACCCCTTGAACTTGTTGATAACCCTTAGCGACAAGCCAAGCCTTATAGATGGTCACATTACCATCCGTGTCAATCTTCTTCTTAAAGATCCACTTATTTTCTATTGCTTGTCGATCATCGGGCAAGTCTATCAAAGTCCATACTTTGTTTTCATACATGGATCCTATCTCGGATTTCATGGCTTCAAGCCATTTGTTGGAATCCGGGCCCGCCATCGCTTCTTCATAGTTTGAAGGTTCACCGTTGTCTAACAACATGATTTCCAGGACTGGGTTGCCATACCATTCTGGTGTGGAACGTGTCCTTGTGGACCTACGAAGTTCAATACTAACTTGATCTGAAGTTTCATGATCATCATCATTAACTTCCTCTCTAGTCGGTGCAGGAACCACATAAACATCTTCCTAAGCTGCGCTACTTTCCGGTTCAAGAGGCAGTACTTCATCAAGTTCTACTTTCCTCCCACTTACTTCTTTCGATAGAAACTCTTTCTCCAGAAAGGATCCATTCTTGGCAACAAAGATCTTGCCTTCGGATCTGAGGTAGAAGGTGTACCCAATGGTTTCCTTAGGGTATCCTATGAAGACACACTTTTCCGACTTGGGTTCGAGCTTTTCAGGTTGAAGTTTCTTGACATAAGCATCGCATCCCCAAACTTTTAGAAACAACAGCTTAGGTTTCTTCCCAAACCATAATTCATACGGTGTCGTCTCGACGGATTTAGACGGTGCCCTATTTAAAGTGAATGCGGCTGTCTCTAAAGCATAACCCCAAAATGATAGCGGTAAATCGGTAAGAGACATCATAGATCGCACCATATCCAATAGAGTGTGATTACGACGTTCAGACACACCATTACGCTGAGGTGTTCCAGGCGGCATGAGTTGTGAAACAATTCCACATTTCCTGAAGTGTTGAAAAAACTCATGACTCGAATATTCTCCTTCACGATCTGATCGTAAGAACTTTATTTTCCTGTCACGTTGATTCTCTACCTCACTCTGAAATTCCTTGAACTTTTCAAAAGTCTCAGACATGTGTTTCATTAAGCAGATATACCCATATCTACTCAAGTCATCAGTGAGGGAGAGAACATAACGATAGCCACCGCGAGCCTCAATGCTCATTGGACCGCACACATCAGTATGTATTATTTCCAACAAGTTGGTCGCTCGCTCCATTGTTCGAGAGAACGGAGTCTTGGTAATGTTGCCCATGAGGCATGGTTCGCACGTGTCAAATGATTCATAATCAAGAGACTCTAAAAGTCCATCTGCATGGTGTTTCTTCATGCGTTTGACACCAATGTGACCAAGGCGGCAGTGCCACAAGTATGCGGGACTATCATTATCAATCTTACATCTTTTGGTATTCAGACTATGAATATGTGTAACATCACGTTCAAGATTTAATAAAAATAAACCATTGACCAGTGGGGCGTGACCATAAAACATATCTCTCATATAAATGGAACAACCATTATTCTCGGATTTAAATGAGTAGCCATCTCGCATTAAACGAGATCCAGATACAATGTTCATGCTCAAAGCTGGTACTAAATAACAATTATTGAGGTTTAAAACTAATCCCATAGGTAAATGTAGAGGTAGCGTGCCGACGGCGATCACATCGACCTTGGAACCATTCCTGACGCGCATCGTCACCTTGTCCTTCGCCAGTCTCCGCTTATTCCGCAGCTCCTGTTTTGAGTTACAAATATGAGCAACCGCACTGATATCAAATACCCCTAGGAGCTACTACGAGCGCTGGTAAGGTACAAGCACTGAATCTCGAGCTTGGGTCCATTGTTTGGCTTCTTCCCGGCAACTGATTTGCCGGGCACGGCAACTCCCTTGCCATCCTTCTTGAAGTTCTTTTTACCCTTGCCTTTCTTGAAACTAGTGGTCTTATTCACCATCAACACTTGATGTTCCTTTTTGATTTCCTCCTCCGCTGATTTCAGCATTGAATATAACTCAGGAATGGACTTCCCCATCCCTTTCATATTGTAGTTCATCACAAAGCTCTTGTAGCTAGGTGGAAGCGACTGGAGGATCTTGTCAATGACCGAGTCATCTGGAAGATTAACTTCGAGCTGAGATAAACGGTTGTGCAACCCAGACATAGTGAGTATATGCTCACTAACAGAACTATCTTCCTCCATCTTACAACTGTAGAACTTGTCCGAGACTTCATATCTCTCGACCCGGGCATGAGCCTGGAAAACCATTTTCAGCTCTTGGAACATTTCATATGCTCTGTGTTGCTCAAAACGCTTTTGGAGCCCCGGTTCTAAGCTGTAAAGCATGCCGCACTGAACCAGGGAGTAATCATCACTACGTGACTGCCAAGCGTTCATAACGTCTTGAGTTGCAGGGAAAATAGGTGTGTCACCTAGCTATGCTTCAAGGACATATGCTTTCTGTTGGAAATATGCCCTAGAGGCAATAATAAAAGGATTATTATTATATTTCCTTGTTCATGATAATTGTCTTTTATTCATGCTATAATTGTATTATCCGGAAATCGTAATACACGTGTGAATACATAGACCACAATACGTCCCTAGTAAGCCTCTAGTTGACTAGCTCGTTGGTCAACAGATAGTCATGGTTTCTTGACTATGGACATTATATGTCGTTGACAACGGGATCACATCATTAGGAGAATGATGTGATGGACAAGACCCATTCCTAAGCATAGCACAAGATCATGTAGTTCATTTTGCTAGAGCTTTTCCAATGTCAAGTATCTCTTCCTTAGACCATGAGATCGTGTAACTCCCGGATACCGTAGGAGTGCTTTGGGTGTACCAAACGTCACAACGTAACTGGGTGACTATAAAGGTGCACTACAGGTATCTCCGAAAGTGTCTGTTGGGTTGACACGGATCGAGACTGGGATTTGTCACTCCGTGTTACGGAGAGGTATCACTGGGCCCACTCGGTAGTGCATCATCATAATGAGCTCAAAGTGACCAAGTGTCTGGTCACGGGATCATGCATTATGGTACGAGTAAAGTGACTTGCCGGTAACGAGACTGAACGAGGTATTGGGATAACGATGATCGAGTCTCGGGCAAGTAACATACCGTCTGACAAAGGGAATAGTATACGGGGTTGCTTGAACCCTCGACATTGTGGTTCATCCGATGAGATCATCGAGGAGTATGTGGAAGCCAACATGGGTATCCAGATCCCGTTGTTGGTTATTGACCGGAGAGCTATCTCGATCATGTCTGCATGTCTCCCGAACCCGTAGGGTCTACACACTTAAGGTTCGGTGACGCTAGGGTTGTATGAATATGAGTATGCAGCAAACCGAATGTTGTTCGGAGTCTCGGATGAGATCCCGGACGTCACGAGGAGTTCCGGAATGGTCCGGAGGTAAAGAAAACTATATAGGAAGTGCTGTTTCGGCCATCGGGAAAGTTTCGGGGTCACCCGGTATTGTACCGGGACCACCGGAAGGGTCCTGGGGGTCCATCGGGTGGGGCCACCTATCCCGGAGGGCCCCGTGGGCTGAAGTGGGAGGGGAACCAGCCCCTAGTGGGCCTGTGCGCCCCCCTTGGGCCCCCCCTGCGCCTAGGGTTGGAAACCCTAGGTGGGGGGGCGCACCAACTTGCCTTGGGGGGCACTCCACCCCCCCTGGCCGCCGCCCCCTTGGGAGATTGCATCTCCCAGGGCTGGCGCCCCCTGGGGGCCTATATAAAGAGGGCAGGGGGGCAGCCGCACCCAAGTCTTGGCGCCTCCCTCCCCCTGCTACACCTCGTCCTCCTCCCGCAGCAACTTGGCGAAGCCCTGCCGGAGTTATGCTGCATCCACCACCACGCCGTTGTGCTGCTGGATCATCATCAACCTCTCCTTCCCCCTTGCTGGATCAAGAAGGAGGAGACGTCATCCTCTTCGTACGTGTGTTGAACGCGGAGGTGCTGTCCGTTCGGTACTTGGTCATCGGTGATTTGGATCACGGCGAGTACGACTCCATCATCACCATTCTCTTGAACGCTTCCGCACGCGATCTACAAAGTGGTATGTATATGCAATCTCTCTCCCATGACTCGTTGCTTAGATGAACTCATAGATGGATCTTGGTGAAACCGTAGGAAAAATTTTAATTTTCTGCAACGTTCCCCAACAGTGGCATCATGAGCTAGGTCTATGCGTAGTTCTCTATTGCACGAGTAGAACACAATTTTGTTGTGGGCGTAGATCTTTTCAACTTGCTTGCCGCTACTAGTCTTTTCTTGCTTCAGCGGTATTGTGGGATGAAGCGGCCCAGACCGACCTTACACGTATGCTTACGTGAGACAGGTTCCACTGACTGACATGCACTAGTTGCATAATATGGCTAGCGGGTGTCTGTCGCTCCTACTTTAGTTGGAGCGGATTAGATGAAAAGGGTCCTTATGAAGGGTAAATAGAAGTTGACAAAATCACATTGTGGTTATTCGTAGGTAAGAAAATGTTCTTGCTAGAACCCAATTGCAGCCACGTAAAAGATGCAACAACAATTAGAGGACGTCTAACTTGTTTTTGCAGCAATTGCCATGTGATGTGATATGGCCAGAAGTTGTGATGAATGATGAATGATATATTGTGATGTATGAGATCATGTTCATGTAATAGGAATCACGACTTGCATGTCGATGAGTATGACAACCGGCAGGAGCCATAGGAGTTGTCTTTATTTTTTGTATGACCTGCGTGTCATTGAAGAACGCCATGTAAATTACTTTACTTTATTGCTAAACGCGTTAGCCATAGAAGTAGAAGTAGTCGTTGGCGTAAAAACTTCATGAAGACACAATGATGGAGATCATGATCATGGAGATCATGGTGTCATGCTGGTGACGAAGATGATCATGGAGCCCCGAAGATGGAGATCAAAGGAGCTATATGATATTGGACATATCATGTCACTATTATATAATTGCATGTGGTGTTTATTATGTTTTATGCATCTTGTTTACTTAGAACGACGGTAGTAAATAAGATGATCCCTTATAATAATTTCAAGAAAGTGTTCCCCCTAACTGTGCGCCGTTGCTAAAGTTCGTCGTTTCGAAGCACCACGTGATGATCGGGTGTGATAGATCCTTACGTTCACATACAACGGGTGTAAGACAGTTTTACACATGCAGAAACATTTAGGGTTAACTTGACGAGCCTAGCATGTACAGACATGGCCTCGGAACACAAGAGACCGAAAGGTCGAACATGAGTCGTATGGAAGATACGATCAACATGGAGATGTTCACCAATGATGACTAGTCCGTCTCACGTGATGATCGGACACGGCCTAGTCGACTCGGATCATATGACACTTAGATGACTAGAGGGATGTCAATCTGAGTGGGAGTTCATTAAATAATTTGATTAGATGAACTTAATTATCATGAACTTAGTCTAAAGTCTTTGCAAAATATGTCTTCTAGATCAAATGGCAACGCTCATGTCAACATGAACTTCAACGCATTCCTAGAGAAAACCAAGCTGATAGATGGTGGCAGCAACTATTCGGACTGGGTCCGGAACCTGAGGATCATCCTCATAGCAGCCAAGAAAGATTATGTCCTAGATGCACCGCTAGGTGAAGCACCCATCCCAGAGAACCAAGACGTTATGAACACTTGGCAATCACATGCTGATGATTACTCCCTCGTTCAGTGTGGCATGCTTTACAGCTTAGAACCGGGGCTCCAAAAGCATTTTGAGAAACACGGAGCATATGAGATGTTCGAGGAGCTGAAAATGGTTTTCCAAGCTCATGCCCGGGTCGAGAGATATGAAGTCTCCGACAAGTTCTATAGTTGTAATATGGAGGAAAACAGTTCTGTCAGTGAGCACATACTCAAAATGTCTGGGTTGCACAACCGCCTGTCCCAGCTGGAGATCAACCTCCCGGACGAGGCGGTCATTGACAGAATCCTTCAGTCGCTCCCACCAAGCTACAAGAGCTTTGTGCTGAACTACAATATGCAGGGGATGGTGAAGACCATTCCTGAGGTATTTTCAATGCTGAAGTCAGCAGAGGTTGAAATCAAGAAAGAACATCAAGTGTTGATGGTCAATAAGACCACTAAGTTCAAGAAGGGCAAGGGTAAGAAGAACTTCAAGAAGGACTGCAAAGATGTTGCCGCGCCCGGTAAGCCAGTTGCCGGGAAGAAGTCAAAGAATGGACCCAAGCCTGAGACTGAGTGCTTTTATTGCAAAGGGAAGGGACACTGGAAGCGGAACTGCCCCAAATACTTAGCGTACAAGAAGGCCGGCAACACTAAAGGTATATCTGATATACATGTAATTGATGCGTACCTTACCAGTACTCGTAGTAACTCCTGGGTATTTGATACCGGTGCCGTTGCTCACATTTGTAACTCACAGCAGGAGCTGCGGAATAAGCGGAGACTGGCGAAGGACGAGGTGACGATGCACGCCAGGAATGGTTCCAAGGTCGATGTGATCCCCGTCGGCACGCTACCTCTACATTTACCTACGGGATTAGTTTTAAACCTCAATAATTGTTATTTAGTGCCAAGTTTGAGCATGAACATTGTATCTGGATCTCATTTGATACGAGATGGCTACTCATTTAAATCCGAGAATAATGGTTGTTCTATTTATATGAGAGATATGTTTTATGGTCATGCCCCGATGGTCAATGGTTTATTCTTAATGAATCTCGAACGTAATGTTACACATATTCATAGTGTGAATACCAAAAGATGTAAAGTTGATAACGATAGTCCCACATACTTGTGGCACTGCCGCCTTGGTCACATTGGTGTCAAGCGCATGAAGAAGCTCCATGCTGATGGACTTTTAGAGTCTCTAGATTATGAATCATTTGACACATGCGAACCATGCCTCATGGGCAAAATGACCAAGACCTCGTTCTCCGGAACAATGGAGCGAGCAACCAACTTATTGGAAATCATACATACTGATGTGTGTGGTCCAATGAGCGTTGAGGCTCGCGGAGGATATCGTTATGTTCTCACTCTCACTGATGACTTGAGTAGATATGGGTATGTCTACTTGATGAAACACAAGTCTGAGACCTTTGAAAAGTTCAAGGAATTTTAGAATGAAGTAGAGAATCAACGTGACCGAAAGATAAAATTCTTACGATCAGATCATGGAGGAGAATATTTAAGTCACGAATTTGGTACACACTTAAGAAAATGTGGAATCGTTTCACAACTCACGCCGCCTGGAACACCTCAGCGTAACGGTGTGTCCGAACGTCGTAATCGCACTCTATTGGATATGGTGCGATCTATGATGTCTCTTACCGATTTACCGCTATCATTTTGGGGATACGCTCTAGAGACAGCTACATTCACTTTAAATAGGGCACCATCTAAATCTGTTGAGACGACACCGTATGAATTATGCTTTGGGAAGAAACCTAAGCTGTCGTTTCTAAAAGTTTGGGGATGTGATGCTTATGTCAAGAAACTTCAACCTGAAAAGCTCGAACCCAAGTCGGAAAAATGCGTCTTCATAGGATACCCTAAGGAAACCATTGGGTATACCTTCTACTTAAGATCCGAGGGCAAGATCTTTGTTGCCAAGAACGGATCCTTTCTGGAAAAAGAGTTTCTCTCGAAAGGAGTAAGTGGGAGGAAAGTAGAACTTGATGAAGTACTACCTCTTGAACCAGAAAGTAGTGCAGCTCAGGAAAACGTTTGTGTGGTGCCTACACTGACTAGAGAGGAAATTAATGATGATGATCAAGGTACTTCTGATCAAGTTGCTACTGGACTTCGTAGGTCCACAAGGACACGTTCCACACCAGAGTGGTATGGCAACCCTGTCCTGGAAATCATGTTGTTAGACAACGGTGAACCTTCGAACTATGAAGAAGCGATGGCGGGCCTAGATTCCAACAAATGGCTAGAAGCCATGCAATCCGAGATAGAATCCATGTATGAAAACAAAGTATGGACTTTGACAGACTTGCCCGATGATCGGCGAGCGATAGAAAACAAATGGATCTTTAAGAAGAAGACGGACGCGGATGGTAATATTACCATCTATAAAGCTCGACTTGTCGCTAAGGGTTATCGACAAGTTCAAGGGGTTGACTACGATGAGACTTTCTCTCCCGTAGCGAAGCTGAAGTCCATCCGAATCATGTTAGCAATTTCCGCATACTATGATTATGAGATATGGCAGATGGACGTCAAAACGGCATTCCTTAACGGCTATCTTAAGGAAGAGTTGTATATGATGCAGCTGGAAGGTTTTGTCGATCCTAAGAATGCTAACAAAGTGTGCAAGCTCCAGCGATCCATTTATGGGTTGGTGCAAGCATCTAGGAGTTGGAACATTCGCTTTGATGAGATGATCAAAGCGTTTGGGTTTATGCAGACTTATGGAGAAGCCTGCGTTTACAATAAAGTGAGTGGGAGCTCTGTAGCATTTCTCATATTATATGTAGATGACATACTTTTGATGGGAAATGATATAGAATTCTTGGACAGCATTAAGGCCTACTTGAATAAGTGTTTTTCAATGAAGGACCTTGGAGAAGCTGCTTACATATTAGGCATCAAGATCTATAGGGATAGATCGAGACGCCTCATAGGTCTTTCACAAAGCACATACCTTGATAAGATTTTGAAGAAGTTCAAAATGGATCAGTCCAAGAAAGGGTTCTTGCCTGTACTGCAAGGTGTGAGATTGAGCTCGGCTCAATGCCCGACCACGGCAAAAGATAAAGAAGAGATGAGCGTCATCCCCTATGCCTCAGCCATAGGATCTATTATGTATGCCATGATGTGTACCAGACCTGATGTAAACCTTGCCGTAAGTTTGGTAGGAAGGTACCAAAGTAATCCCGGCAAGGAACACTGGACAGCGGTCAAGAATATCCTAAAGTACCTGAAAAGGACAAAGGACATGTTTCTCATTTATGGAGGTGACGAAGAGCTCATCGTAAAGGGTTACGTCGATGCTAGCTTCGACACAGATCTGGATGACTCTAAGTCACAAACCGGATACGTGTATATGTTGAATGGTGGAGCAGTAAGCTGGTGCAGCTGCAAGAAGAGAGTCGTGGCGGGATCTACATGTGAAGCGGAGTACATGGCAGCCTCGGAGGCAGCGCATGAAGCAATTTGAGTGAGGGAGTTCATCACCGACCTAGGAGTCATACCCAATGCGTCGGGGCCGATCAAACTCTTCTGTGACAACACTGGAGCTATTGCCCTTGCCAAGGAGCCCAGGTTTCACAAGAAGACCAGGCACATCAAGCGTCGCTTCAACTCCATCCGTGAAAATGCTCAAGATGGAGACATAGATATTTGCAAAGTACATACGGATCTGAATGTCGCCGATCCGTTGACTAAACCTCTCTCGCGAGCAAAACATGATCAACACCAGAACTCTATGGGTGTTCGATTCATCACAATGTAACTAGATTATTGACTCTAGTGCAAGTGGGAGACTGTTGGAAATATGCCCTAGAGGAAATAATAAAAGGATTATTATTATATTTCCTTGTTCATGATAATTGTCTTTTATTCATGCTATAATTGTATTATCCGGAAATCGTAATACACGTGTGAATACATAGACCACAATACGTCCCTAGTAAGCCTCTAGTTGACTAGCTCGTTGGTCAACAGATAGTCATGGTTTCCTGACTATGGACATTAGATGTCGTTGACAACGGGATCACATCATTAGGAGAATGATGTGATGGACAATACCCATTCCTAAGCATAGCACAAGATCGTGTAGTTCGTTTTGCTAGAGCTTTTCCAATGTCAAGTATCTCTTCCTTAGACCATGAGATCGTGTAACTCCCGGATAACGTAGGAGTGCTTTGGGTGTACCGAACGTCACAACGTAACTGGGTGACTATAAAGGTGCACTACAGGTATCTCCGAAAGTGTCTGTTGGGTTGACACGGATCGAGACTGGGATTTGTCACTCCGTGTTACGGAGAGGTATCACTGGGCCCACTCGGTAGTGCATCATCATAATGAGCTCAAAGTGATCAAGTGTCTGGTCACGGGATCATGCATTACGGTACGAGTAAAGTGCCTTGCCGGTAACGAGACTGAACGAGGTATTGGGATAACGACGATCGAGTCTCGGGCAAGTAACATACCGTCTGACAAAGGGAATAGTATACGGGGTTGCTTGAACCCTCGACATCGTGGTTCATCCGATGAGATCATCGAGGAGTATGTGGAAGCCAACATGGGTATCTAGATCCTGCCGTTGGTTATTGACCGGAGAGCTATCTCGGTCATGTCTGCATGTCTCCCGAACCCGTAGGGTCTACACACTTAAGGTTCGGTGACGCTAGGGTTATATGAATATGAGTATGCAGCAAACCGAATGTTGTTCGGAGTCCCGGATGAGATCCTGGACGTCACGAGGAGTTCCGGAATGGTCCGGAGGTAAAGAAAACTATATAGGAAGTGCTGTTTCGGCCATCGGGAAAGTTTCGGGGTCACCCGGTATTGTACCGGGACCACCGGAAGGGTCCCGGGGGTCCACCGGGTGGGGCCACCTATCCCAGAGGGCCCCGTGGGCTGAAGTGGGAGGGGAACAAGCCCCTAGTGGGCTGGTGCGCCCCCCCCTTGGGCCCCCTGCGCCTAGGGTTGGAAACCCTAGGTGGGGGGCGCACCACTTGCCTTGGGGGGCACTCCACCCCCCCTGGCCGCCGCCCCCTTGGGAGATTGCATCTCCCAGGGCCGGCGCCCCCCCTGGGGGCCTATATAAAGGAGGGCAGGGGGGAGGGCAGCCGCACCCAAGTCTTGGCGCCTCCCTCCCCCTGCTACACCTCGTCCTCCTCTCGCAGCAGCTTGGCGAAGCCCTGCCGGAGTTCTGCTGCATCCACCACCACGCCGTTGTGCTGCTGGATCATCATCAACCTCTCCTTCCCCCTTGCAGGATCAAGAAGGAGGAGACGTCATCCGCTTCGTACGTGTGTTGAACGCGGAGGTGCTGTCCGTTTGACACTTGGTCATCGGTGATTTGGATCACGGTGAGTACGACTCCATCATCACCGTTCTCTTGAACGCTTCCGCACGCGATCTACAAAGTGGTATGTAGATGCAATCTCTCTCCCATGACTCTTTGCTTAGATGAACTCATAGATGGATCTTGGTGAAACCGTAGGAAAAGTTTTAATTTTCTGCAACGTTCCCCAACACTTTCTTGGCAGCTATGAGGATGATCCTCAACTTTCGGACCCAGTCTGTATAGTTGCTACCATCGTCTTTTAGTTTGGTTTTCTCTAGGAACACGTTGAAGTTGAGGGCAACATTAACATGGGCCATTTTATCTATAAGACATATTGTAAAGATATTTTAGACTATGTTCACGATAATTAAGTTCATCTAATCAATTTTTTAATGAACTCCCACTCAGATAGACATCCCTCTAGTCATCTAAGTGATACATGATCCGACTCAACTAGGCCGTGTTCGATCATCACGTGAGACGGACTAGTCATCATCGGTGAACATCTCCATGTTAATCATATATGATATACGACTCATGTTCGACCTTTCGATCTCTCGTGTTCCGAGGCCATGTCGGTACATGATAGGCTCGTCAAGTCAACCTAAGTGTTTTGCATGTGTAAATCTGGCTTACACCCGTTGTATGTGAACGTTAGAATCTATCACACCCGATCATCACGTGGTGCTTCGAAACAACAAAGCTTAGCAACGGTGCATAGTTAGGGGGAACACTTTCTTGAAATTTTAGTGAGGGATCATCTTATTTATGCTACCATCGTTCTAAGCAAATAAGATGTAAACATGACAAACATCACATGCAAATCATAAAGTGACATGATATGGTCAATATCATTTTGCACCTTTGATCTCCATCTTTGAGGCGCGGCATGATCACCTTCGTCACTGACATGACACCATGATCTCCATCATCATGATCTCCATCATCGTGTCTTCATGAAGTTGTCTCACCAACTATTACTTCTACTACTATGGCTAACGGTTAGCAATAAAGTAAAGTAATTACATGGCGTTCTCATTGACATGTAGGTCATACAATAAATTAAGACAACTCCTATGGCTCCTGCCGGTTGTCATACTCATCGACATGCAAGTCGTGATTCCTATAACAAGAACATGATCAATCTCATACATCACATATATAATTCATCACATCCTTTTGGCCATATCACATCACATAGCATACCCTGCAAAAACAAGTTAGACGTCCTCTAATTGGTGTTGCATGTTTTACGTGGCTGCTATGGGTTTCTAGCAAGAACGTTTCTTACCTACGCAAAAGCCACAACGGTGGTATGCCAATTGCTATTTACCCTTCATAAGGACCCTTTTCATCGAATCCGATCCGATAAGGTGGGAGAGGCAGACACCCGCTAGCCACCTTATGCAACAAATGCATGTCAGTCGGTGGAACCTGTCTCACGTAAGCGTATGTGTAAGGTCGGTCCGGGCCGCTTCATCCCACAATCCACCGAATCAAGATAGGACTAGTAATGGTAAGCAAATTGAACAAACCAACGCCCACAACTACTTGTGTTCTACTCGTGCATAGAATCTACGCATTGACCTAGCTCTGATGCCACTATTGGGGAACGTAGCAATAATTTAAAATTTTCCTACGTATCACCAAGACCAATCTAGGAGATTCTAGCAACAAGAGAGAAAGGGACTGCATCTTCATACCTTTGAAGAATGCTAAGCGGAAGCGTTATAAGAACGCGGATGATGGAGTCATACTCGCGGCGATTCAAATCACGGAAGATCTGATCTAGCGCCAAACGGACGGCGCCTCCGTGTTCAACACACGTACAGCCCAGAGACGTCTACTTCTTGATCCAGCAAGGGGAGAGGAGAAATTGAGGGAGAACTCTGGCAGCACGACGGTGTGGTGGTGGAGCTTGTGGTATTTCTGCAGGGCTCCGCCAAGCTCTACGGAGGAGGAAGAGGTGTTGGGGAGGGAGGCACTACTAGGGAAAAGCCTAGCAGAAGCGCGGGTTTTGGGCGTATTAGTAGCGCGGGGGCCGGCGCTACTAATACGTCCGTTAGTAGTAGCGTGGGTAAAAACCCGCGCTACTACTAATCTCTAATCTCTGATTTTTTTTATTTTGAATTTTTTCGAAAAAATATTTCGATTTTTCCCCTAATTTTCAAATTTCTGAATTATTTTAACCTCAAATCTCTAATCACCCCTCATCGCTGCTCAATTTAATCTCTAATCACCCCTCATCATTCCAAATCATCTAACTTCCCGGACGGTCACCCATCCTCTCACTACTCCAGCCTGAGCTCGCTTAACTTCCGGGTTCTATTCTCCCTCGTTTCCAAGTCTGCACTTGTTGTTTTTCTGACAATAGTAAGATGTCAAACCTATTAACCTCAGGAATTTAGCTTGAGCATGAAGTCACACATTTCACTGTTTGAGTTTGAAAGTATTGTTCTAAAAAATTAGTAACACTAATATTTCTTAAATAATTAGTTTGACCACAGTTTGACCACAGTTTGACCAGATTTGACCAAAATTCAACAAAACTAAAATAATTATTTAGTAACACTAATATTCTTGAATAATTAGGTTGACCATAGTTTGACCAGATTTAACAAAAATTAAAAAAAAACTGAAATTTGATGATTTTTTTGCCTCCAGATCTTAAAAGCCCCGTAACTTTTTTTGTTAGGTTTTTGAGGATTTTAAAAATGTTTAACGGGGTTCCCCCAGTAAAATTTGGATGTGACTTTTTGAGTAGATGATTTTTCATATAAAAAACTTTTTCATCCGAGTTAGTATGCAAAAGTTATGCCCATTTTTACAAATTCTCGAGAGATTTTGCAAATAAAGTCGAAATTCATATTTGCAAATTTTCCCAACAACTAGACCACATATCACATGGGAAACTTATTTTCTTTTATTTTTTTGACATTTTCATCATTTTCTTTTATTTTTTAAAAAATTGAAAAGGCGATCCTGGGGGGGGGGGGTAGAGTTTGAAAATCGGACCTTTAGTAGTAGCACGGGTTTTTACCCCTCACTACTACTATGGCACCACTTAGTAGTAGCGAGGGCTAAAAACAAACGCTACTGCTATCAAACTTAGTAGTAGCGAGTGTTAAAAACCCGCGCTACTACTATGGCATTGTCCCGGGGGGCACAGTAGAGACCGCTTAGTAGTAGCGAGGGTTAAAAACCCGAGCTACTGCTATCAACTTAGTAGTAGCGAGGTTTAAAAACCCTTGCTACTAGTAACTTTCTGTGTATAAGCTTTTCCCTAGTAGTGAGGGGTTGCGCCAGGGGAAGGGGTGTGGCAGCCGTCCCACCCCCCACTATTTATAGGGGAAGGGGAGAGGGGGCCGGCCCCCTTAGATCCCATCTGGGGGGGCAAGGGGGAGGCTTGCCCCCTAAGCTAGCTGGGGCGCCCACCCCCCCTTAAGGTTTCCCCCAACCCTAGGCGCATGGGCCCTAGGGGGAGTTGGCGCCCATCCCACCTAGTGGCTGGTTCCCCTCCATATTCAGACCATAGGGCCCTCCGGGGCAGGTGGACCCTCCCGGTGGACCCCCGGAACCCCTTCGGTGGTCCCGGTACAGTACCAGTAACCCCCGAACACTTCCGACGACCGAATAAGGACTTCCCATATATAAATCTTCATCTCCGGACTATTTTGGAACTCCTCGTGACGTCCGGGATCTCATCCGGGACTCCGGACAACTGTCGGTAACCACATACTATTTCCCATAACAATTCTAGCGTCACAGAACCTTAAGTGTGTAGACCCTACGGGTTCGGGAACCATGCAGACATGACCGAGACATCTCTCCAGCCAGTAACCAACAGCGGGATCTGTATACCCATGTTGGCTCCCACATGTTCCATGATGATCTCATCGGATGAACCATGATGTCGGGGATTCAATCAATCCCGTATACAATTCCCTTTTGTCCACCGGTATGTTACTTGCCCGAGATTCGATCGTCTGTATCCCAATACCTCGTTCAATCTCGTTACCGGCAAGTATCTTTACTCGTTCCGTAACGCATGATCCCGTGACTAACTCCTTAGTCACATTGAGCTCATTATGATGATGCATTACCGAGTGGGCCCAGAGAAACCTCTCCGTCATACGGAGTGATAAATCCCAGTCTCGATTTGTGCCAACCCAGCAGACACTTTCGGAGATACCTGTGGTGCAACTTTATAGACACCCAGTTATGTTGTGACGTTTGGTACACCCAAAGCATTTAAACGGTATCCGGGACTTGCACAATCTCATGGTCTAATGAAATGATACTTGACATTACAAAAGCTCTTAGCAAACAAACTACATGATCTCGTGCTATGCTTAGGATTGGGTATTGTCCATCACATCATTCTCCTAAAGATGTGATCCCGTTATCAACGACATCCAATGTCCATGGTCAGGAAACCACAACCATCTATTGATCAACGAGCTAGTCAACTAGAGGCTTACTAGGGACATATTACGGTCTATGTATTCACACATGTATTACGGTTTTCGGTTAATACAATTATAGCATGAACAATAGACAATTATCATGAACAAGAAAATATAATAATAACCATTTTATTATTGCCTCTAGGGCATATTTCCAATAGGTGGTGGCAAGAGCATGATGTGAAGAGAGAGATGTCGTGTGTTGATGGGAAGACGAAGACGAGAGGAAACTATCTGGATGGTTTGCCAAGAGATAAGGTTCGATGGGGATGAGCGGTTGGTGACCCACGTCGCCACGCGTCGAGCGTTCGAGGTGACTTATGAGCCGAGAAAATCAGTCGGCTTAAAACCAGCGTTTTCATTAATAAAACCTAAAAAACATGAAAGTATGCATGTTATAGCAAGCGTAGTTGCCATGTGAAAAAGGCCAAAAAAGGCAAAATTTCATGCTCTCTACATAACCACCTTTTCAGGATTAGAAAATGGATAAAAACGCGGGAATTCAAGATGTTCACTCTAGGTGGTGATGGTGGTTGGGCTGCGGCAAACCGTTTCGGTTGTTCTCTGGGATGGGGTGCAAACGATTTCAGATTTGCACGCGAGATCTGATGTACCTGAGACCGTTCGCGCGAAAAATGTTGTGAGTTGATGTTAGTTCAATACATTTACGAAAGAAAAACAATGGACCGACTGAGTTTTTTTACAGTTTAGAAAAAAATTAGGTGATTTTGTTTTTAAAATTTTGGCTGATGATGAATCCGAGAGGTGTAGGTGGATTTTTTTTTTTGAGGGTTAGAGAGGTGGAAATTAGTACGAATCGAACTGGAGGAGGATTATTAGTACGAATCGAACTGGGACGCAGGCCCAGGCGGCCTGCCCTGCCTATATTATGTATAGTATACATAGGTATTTCTTGCGTGGCTGAGGTGAAAGAAGAAAGAAAGAAAGAAAGAAAAAGCGGAAGAGGGGAACTGCCCTAGCCGTCGGCCGGCGCCGGCGAGCTCCTCCTTGTGAGCCGCCCCGCCGCGCCCTCGTCAATTAGTTACTACAGGTGAAGAATTTTGTATCTCCTTTGTCTAGGATAGGAAGGAAGGGGATCCGACTAGGAACGATTGCGGATTTAATTTGGATCCAAGGGAAGATGCCGTCGAGGGTCTCGACGCGACCATCCTCGCCGAAACTCGGCGAGCGCGACGACGTCAACGGGCTGGAGACCTGGGACGATCCTATTCCCAGGCGGTCGCAGTGGACCGTCCAGGACCTCTGCGACGCGTTCGTTGCCGGCTCCAAGCACCACCTCAGCCTGATCCCCCAGCCGCCGCCCCGCGAGGAACGCGCCCGGCGGAGGCAGGAGCGCGAGCGCAGCTTCCTGCTCAACGTCGCGCTCCGCAAGTACGCCACGCAAAACAACATACAGGTACCTACAAGAATCGAGACTGTTGTTACTCAGGCTTCTTTTTCTGCTACTAGTTTTTTTTTTTAAAAAAAATAACATATAGTAGTACGCACTCATCACTCCCTTTGGTGTTACTTTCAGCATAGCGAGTTAGAGCTCGTGGAAGTGAAGGCTAGGAACTATGTCTTTGAATGCCCAAGAGCCTACTTGCACTACAATATCCTGGTGAGATGCCCAGATGGCACGCACACCGTGTTCTTCGCCGAGGTGGATCCTGAACGCGCCGGAGAGGAGGATGTTCATCTCTGCATCCCTCTGCAAGACGCCGACGCCAACAACAACGGCCCCTGTTTCAGTTGCAAACACCGAGCCAGGGGCCTTATGCATCCCACCGGCGCTGCCTACTTGGGCGGCCACATGGAAACCAACTTCCTTGACTTTGAGCTTCCAGATAGCAGTGATGATGAATATATCTAACAGCTGAGCTGAGCTGATCTGAATGAATGAATCTACCAACCTCCTTAGCTGAATATTAGTCCGTATAATAAAGTTCAGCTATCTCCGCCTCCGCGGGAGTGGAGTTTAGTTTTTGGATTGCTGTCACCGTGGATGTATTTTATTTATTTTCATTTAAATGCTATGTGAAGGATATAATTTCATTTTCTTTCCCCTGCTGTTTTTGTCACCATTTTATTTTAGTATTTTAGTTTCATAGTAGTACATCACACAGATGATAGCTTGTTCCAGCCGAGTGAAGGTGGCTTTATGTTCTCTCTACATATATACTCGTTTGCTAGAGCAACTCTAGCAGAGCTGCTATAATGGCTAGTTGTGCCTGTTCCTACCACTTAGCCAATTTTTTTTTTTTGATAAACAACACTCTGACCAAGTTTGATCTAATAAGCAGCAAATAATGATTAAGGTTTTGGTCAGTGCATATTTAATATCCTCTGCAAACTACTCCCTCTGTCCCAGAATATAAGAACGTTTTTGACACTATGCTAGTGTTAAAAACGTTCTTATATTTTGGGACGGAGGAAGTAAATATACAGTACATATCCTTTTCTTAGATGTGCATATTAGTATATCACAAGAAACAGTAGGGAGTATATCACAACCTCACATATCATAAGCGATATCATACACAGCACTCAACGTACTTAGGTCGGTCATCTTATCTGTACTGAATTATATGCCCTGGGCCGAGCGTGGAGTTACATTTACAACAAGTGGTGGCCACATTGCCACGAGTTAGAAGACTGCTGCAGCGTGGAGTCACATTACGACATGCCTGCCACATCACCCTGAGCTAGTAGAAGGCTGCTACAGTGTCGGAGAGTAGAGATACTTCAAGCTCAACGTACTTAGGTCGGTCATCTTATCTGTACTGAATTATATGCCCCGGGCCGAGCATGGAGTTACATTTACAACAAGTGGTGGCCACATTGCCA
>NC_041387.1:639998945-639999974 GCF_002162155.2 Triticum dicoccoides
AAGCTCAACGTACTTAGGTCGGTCATCTTATCTGTACTAAATTATATGCCCCGGGCCGAGCGTGGAGTTACATTTACAACAAGTGGTGGCCACATTGCCACGAGTTAGAAGACTGCTGCAGCGTGGAGTCACATTACGACATGCCTGCCACATCACCCTGAGCTAGTAGAAGGCTGCTACAGTGTCGGAGAGTAGAGATACTTCAAGCTCAACGTACTTAGGTCGGTCATCTTATCTGTACTGAATTATATGCCCCGGGCCGAGCGTGGAGTTACATTTATAAGTGGTGGCCACATTGCCACGAGTTAGAAGACTGCTGCAGCGTGGAGTCGCATTACGACATGCCGTCACATCACCCTGAGCTAACTACTAGAAGGCTGCTACAGTGTCGGAGAGTAGAGATACTTCAAGCTCCTGGCAGTGACTCCCCCGTAGCCTCCCGATCCCCAGCCTTCCCCATAGGAATTCGGGAAGACGTAGTAGCCTTCACCTTCAGGCGTCACACCGAATCCCACAATCACCACACAATGCGAAGATACCAGCCCGCTTGGGGTGATCACATAAACTGGATCAGCTGGTATGTCATAAACATCATCAGCTTTTAATCTGTAGAAATCCGTGGTGACTCGAAAATTCCCAACGAGCACATTCCCCTCTTTCAATTTAGCACAGGCACCATGAAAGTCAGCTATATTTAGCTCTTCGAATCCACTGATGCGATATCGCTCAAAGTCCTACAAGATTCATGTGAAAACAATTCAACTATTATTTGAATACTGATGAAAACGATTGCAATTACTAGACACTGAATCCAATATATAAAGTCTCAAAGCCGTAAACAAGCAGGTATGATTTCATTTACTAAAAGCAATGCGATTAAAAAAACCAAGGTATAACAACTACAGCACATCAAGTTTGCAAGCACATTTGTAAGAGTAGTATATTATCATGAGAGAAGAAAAGTATACTCTCATTCTCATCATATTCAGATGAGAATGTACTTCAAAAACAATGTCTGGTGCCTATAAT
>NC_041387.1:640000253-640009299 GCF_002162155.2 Triticum dicoccoides
CATAGGAGAACAGTTTCAGCTTCTACTAAAAGCAGAGTTTGGCTGCAGAATGGTAGTTTTCCTAAATAAGTGACTCACAACCAGGGTAGTTGCTCGTTGTGTCCATTCGCACTGTATTATTATTAGCCTGAAACTGAGACATTTCCTAGATCAGTGACTCACAAACTAACTGATCATACTAACACCTGAAGGCTGCAGCTAACAATTGACAAGCTGATACTATTTACTGTTGTGATTAGGCACCAATTAAGTCTCTAACTAGGTGGGCCTACAGACTTTCTTAAGATAATTTCAGAAAGTGTTCACCCCACTAAATGTGTTCATGTGAACAAATCAACAAAATATGTTACCTGTATGATTACCGATGTAAGAGTAAATAGACTTTGCTGCAGAACTGAAATCTGAGAGTTTATTAAAACTCTAGTCAATTAGTTTACGAAGTGTTTTGGCGTGTCCTAGTCTCTCAGTAAGCACTCTTCATAATTCCGTAAAAGTGTTACATTAGCTGTGATCCAAACACCCCCCCTTTTTTCTTTCTATGTTTTCGAAACCTGCAGGTTTGCATAGATTCCTTTGTTTTCATCACCTCGAGCAAGGAAAGCCCCTTAATAGAACTTGGTATGCTTATCTAAGATGTATTGTATCTTGTGCTCTCAAGAGTTTTGGATTGACTCCTTGTGCATATCGACCTATCTTCGCCTCTAGAGCGACGATATCTAGCACAGCATGTTGAAATAATCCCTTCAACACTTGTGTGGGAGTTGTTCCTCCAAAATCTTCTCAGATGTTAATTACTTATTACTTAATGATAGAAAAATAAAGAATCGCACCTGAAACTTTGTATCTCCCTTGTTGTAGGCTGATTCGCTTACAACACCTTTTTCTTCCATCTGCTCCATACACACAGCCAGCTTTTCATTTCCTTTTCTTTG
The DNA here is from genome assembly GCF_002162155.2 of Triticum dicoccoides. Classification (NCBI taxonomy): domain Eukaryota; kingdom Viridiplantae; phylum Streptophyta; class Magnoliopsida; order Poales; family Poaceae; genus Triticum; species Triticum dicoccoides. Next base: position 640,001,186 of record NC_041387.1, read on the forward strand.
ATTCATTTTGTAGAATTGACCGACGATATCTTGGAGGTGGTTGTGTGATAGTTCAATAATAAATTCATCAGCTTGATAAACATTGTCGCCAAAAGTAATTTCAGTTGCATGTTGCTTCTTATAAAGAGATTCAGTTGCTGAAACAGTTGACACCGATGAACATTCACCTGTAGAGTATATTCTTAGATTTCAGATCCACAAGTCAAACAATAAAAAATGCAGATTTCAGATCCATAAGTCAAACAATAAAAAAAGCAAGTAATCCTGATGATAAAAAACACTACCTCTTCCTTGTTCTCTAATTGCTGGCGTAATGTTTCTGTTATAGTATTTTCTAAATCTCCAGCTAAAATCCGAGTGACCAATTAATTTCTAGAATGCTGTCAAATGAAATAGTCATCGGAATTTAAAATTTTAGTCCATGTAATAACTTAGGAAAATCACTAAATGAAGACAAACACAAGTAAAAGAATACTTACTGTGACTCTTGATGTCGAATCTTTGCCTATCCTGAAATTATGTACAATTCAAAGAGCTAGTTCAGTATCAATTTCCCCAAATCATAAATCTAAGATAAATCCAAAATCTACTAGTCATGAAAGAAACTATTATGTATGTGCACAAACATCTTAAAGAAAAGAATTAAACAGTAATAGAACTCAATAAAATACCACAATAAGACAACAAAGGGAAAAAAATCTTTGATCTAATACTAGCATGGAAACGGGAGAGCGAAAATTACTAGCACGGAAAAGGGAGAGCGAAAATTGCAATGGTCAAGTTAGTCATTCCAATTCAGAATTCCAGCAACAAGAACTTTTTAGAAATAAAGCAACAAGATAATCTCCAACACTGAGTTGCGCATGCAGTCAACATCACCAGGGTCATCTCGTCTGATCTTATACCGCAATGCATCGCATACCGGGCATGCGTTCAAATCCTCGTACGCACCGCGGTAGAGAATGCAGTCATTAGGGCATGCATGTATCTTCTCCACCTCCAATCCTAGAGGGCATACAACTTTCTTTGCTGCATACTTACTGTCGGGCAATTCGTTATCCTTTGGAAGCTTCTTCTTCAATATTTTCAGTAGCTTCTCAAATCCTTTGTCAGGCACACCATTCTCTGCCTTCCACTGCAGCAATTCCAGTACGGTACCGAGCTTTGTGTTGCCATCTTCGCAATTGGGGTACAGCCCTTTTTTGTGATCCTCTAACATGCGATCGAACTTCAACTTCTCCTTTTCACTTTCGCACTCTCTTTGAATCAACAATGACCCGGCGAAGATCATCATCGGGCACATCGTCTGGCTCCTCTTGATCTTCAACAGCTTCCCTTGTTGCAGCATCTTCAGCTTCCCCCGTTGCAGCATCACCGTATTCAGGGGGCACATAGTTGTCATCATCTTCTTCTTCTTCGTCGTCTTCCATCATAACCCCTCTTTCTCCGTTCTTGGTCCAAACATTATAGTGTGGCATGAAACCCTTATAAAGAAGGTGGGTGTGAAGGGTTTTCGAGTCAGAGTAAGACCTCGTATTCCCACATATAGGGCATGGACAACACATAAAACCATTCTTATTCTTTGCCTCAGCCACTGTGAGGAAATTATTCACGCCCTTAATGTACTCGGAGGTGCATCTGTTACCGTACATCCATTGTCGGTTCATCTCTGTGTACATCATGAATAGATAAGTGACCAAATTATAGAAGTTTATCATCACATTAAACCCAAAGTACATACATAGTTCTCATTGAACAACATATAGCTCTCCAGAGCATCTAATTAAACCATACATTGAACTATGTAAAACATTTCAATGCAATAACAAATGCGAGCATAGCTGCAACCAAGGTAATAATTGATCCAACGACATAATGATACCAAGCCTCAGTATGAATGGCATATTTTCTAATCTTTCTAATCTTCAAGTGCATTGCATCTATCTTTATCTTGTGATTATCGACGACATCCGCAACATGCAACTCCAATATCATCTTATCCTCCTCAATTTTTTTCAATTTTTCCTTCAAATAATTGTTTTATTCGTCAACTAAATTTAACCTCTCGACAATAGGGTCGGTTGGAATTTCCGGTTCACATACCTTCTAGATAAAAAATCTATGTCACGTTGCTCGACATAATTGTCATAAACACTAAATGAAACTAATAGTTATAAAAGAATATATATATATATACACCACATCCGAATCATAGACAGGACGAGGGCTGACGGAGGCGGATACCAAAACCATTGCACTATATAATAAAAAACAATAATAAGTAAAAAAAACTACACAAGTATCTATCTAAATCATACAAGTAAGAACTTTTTTATTTTAGAAAGAAGATAAGATCAAGAGGCTCACCATGGTGGTGCAGGCGACGAGATTGGCGCGGGCGACCAACGGCGGTGAGGACGGGGACGGGACAGGACGGACCGCCAAACCTAGACAAATCTCGAGGAAAATGGAGTTTGGACAAGGAGCTTCGAGAGGAGAAAGCTTAAGTGTGGCTCGGGCATTTCATCAAACACCTCATGTGCATAGGAAGTGAGCTAGAGCACAACACACCTCTCCCAAAAAAACAGAGCACTCCACTGCCCTGCTCGCGGGTAAGGGGGTATATATAGGCACATCATTGGTCCCGTTTCGTGGCTGGAACCAGGACTAAAGGACACCCTTTGGTCCCGGTTAAAGCCACCAACCGGGACCAATAGTGGTGGGCCAGGAGTGAGGCACATTGGTCCTGGTCCGAGCCTTGAACCGGGACCAAAGGTGCCAGATGAACCAGAAACAATGCCCCACGATGGCCCGGCCGGCCCCCTGGCCTCATGAACCGGGACCTATGCCCCCATGAGTCCCGGTTCTGAGCTGAACCGAGACTAATGGGCTACCCCGACATGAACCAAAGCCCTGTTTTCTACTAGTGCCACACACACACAAAATCACTCTTGAAAAACACATTTGAAAAAATGAGGAATACGTATTAAAAAATATTGAACAAGAATTTGAAAATTGTTGAAAGGGTATTAAAAAGTGTTGAACGTGTATATGAAAATGTTGAACAAGAATTTGAAAAATGTTGAACAAGTATTTCAAAATATTGAATAAGTATTAAAAATGTTGAACAAGTATTTGACAAATATTGAATAGATATTAAAAAATGTTGAACATGTATCTGAAAATGTTGACCAAGTATTTGAAAAAATGTTGAATAACTATTAAAATGTTGAACAAGTATTTGAGAAATGTTGAAATAGCACTCGGACGGTGTTGAATGTGTATACAAAAAATGTTGATCACTTGTTACAAAAATGTTTTTGAGATGTACAAAAATGTGCAGTGAAAAAGAAAACAAATATGAGAAAACACAAAAGAAAAATGAAAAATGGAGAAGAAAAGAGAAAACCAAAACAAAAAACTGAGAAGAAGAAAGAAACCCAACAAAATTTTGGAGCAGAACAAACAAAATGCAAAAAAGAATGAAAAATACTAACTAAAAAACGGAGAATAAAAAAGAAAAGAAACAAAATAATAAAAAAGGACAAAATCTGGAAGAAAACGGCTCGAGTAGCCTCAAGTAGGCGATGCACCTACTTCCTACCACGAAAGTATGTCGGGCGGAGTGGCTGGCGCAGTGGGTCTTCAACCTGAAGACCAGGGATCTAGGGTCAGAGCATCTCCAGCCGTTCGGCCCCCCAGGACGCCGAAAAAGAGCCGCCTGGGGGCGAACCGGTGTTTGTTGGCATGTTGGGGCGATTACGGTCGCAGTCGTCGCCCCCAGGCCGCCCGCCAGAATCGCGCAAACGCGGCGAATTTTCATGCAAATTTGTGCAAACTCAGCGACCTGGCACAAACTCGGCGATATTTCACAGGAATTTGTACAACCATGCAAAGTACGCCTAAACTATGCATAGAACTACGCCTAAACATGCAAGCTACTGCTACGCCATGGCCGTCGCCCGCCTTCTACATGCCAAGGAGCTTGTAGAAACGGGTGTAGTCGCCGTCGTCGTCGTCGTCGTGTCGCTCCCCGTCGGAGCCGCCACCGTCCCTGCTAGAACCCAGGCCAGGGTCGCCGACCCACGCGGGATTGTCGGACCGGCCTCGTCCTCCTCGTCGCTGTCGAGGACGACGACGCCGCCATCCTCGCGTCTACGCGCGCGGCGCGCGTCCTTGCGCCGGGCCTGGAGCTCCGCGTATGCCTGGTGCTGGTGGAGCACCTGCTCGCGGACGTAGTCGTCCCTCGCCTACTTGAGGGCGGCCTCGTCGGTAGTGGCCATCTCCGTGTGCTTCAGCTTCACGGGGAGCAGCCCCGGCTCAGTCTTCGGCCAGACCAGGCGGAGAGAGCGCGGGGAGGGGCGGGCACCCTCGTTGATGATGAGGGCGCCACTGCGGGTAAAACGACATAGCCACTAGTAGAAAAACACCTAATAGTCCCAGTTCGTAAGGGCCTTTAGTCCCGGTTCATGAACCGGGACTAATGGGCTGTTACTAATACCTCCACCCATTAGTCCCGGTTCAAACTAGAACCGGGACCAATGTGCCTCCACGTGGCCCTGTGCGCCGAGCCCAGTCAGGGGGCCTTTGGTCCCGGTTGGTGGCTCCAACCGGGACCAAAAGGCATCCACGCATCAGCATTCCAGTAGTTGGGGTTTTTGTTTTTTTTTGAAAGGAGGGGAGGTTGGGGGTTTTGGGGGGTTAATTTAGGTGTTTCATATATTGTGTTAGCTAGCTAATTAATAGAGAGAAGTGTCCTCTCTTACGTCTGTGCTTGGTCGACGCTACGTACTATATATACATAAGTGATCGAGAGAACCATTCAGTACAGAAGTTCGTCATGCATACCGAGAGAAGTGATCGATCAACCTCTCCTTCTCCGAGAGATTGGTCGAACAACAAGTTTTCGTATCATGTATCCGACGCTACTGGCTACATACATGTACAATATATATAAGATCTCTTAATTACAAACCCCTAGCATTTGAAATCAATTTCCACATGGTATTCTCCGGCTTTATTGATGACGTGGTCAAGAAAGAATCCCGCCAATTCCTCTTGAATTGCTTTCATGTGATCTGGTTCTAGGAGTTCATTCCGCATCTGCCACGTCTAATTTGAAGAAGGGGGTTAATTAATACATATATATGAATGAAACTCAACAGAAATGATGGTGTAATAATATAAAATTGTGAATATTATTGCTTACGCACTTCATATTGTCTTTGAGAGTAGCCCCGCTTGTTTTTCAAAGTCGCGGTGTGGATGAACTCGCACACGTAGTATCCACAGAAATCATTCCCTTCCTCCTGCCACAAGCACTTTACGAGAAATAGAGGTCAATCAAACTGATAATGAAGCATTATAAATGGCATTGATGAAAGTATAGCTATAGAATCAACGGGAGATGCACGCAACTAGCTAGCCAGTAGTACTTACTTTCGGCCATTTATATGTCAACTCCTTCGGCAATCCCGGAGCTTCTGCGGTGAACTGTTTCCAAACCCTGCAAGACAAAGAAAATTATTATTATTACTTGAGATATCAGGAAATGAACAAAAAGTTGCCGATATGGTGCGATAATGATTGATTGAACTTACTTGCTGAGCATTTCAGTGATGTCCGCATAGGATTTGGGATCTTTCCGTCTCGAGTCTAAGACGGTTACTAGTCCACGCTCAAGCTTAATCTCCAAAAAAATATAGTGGTACCTGCGCACGCATGCATAACTCATCAATTACATTACTATAAAGTCGCTTGAGTAATAAGGGAAACCGAATATGCACACGACAGTAACACTCACGGGCTGTTGTAAGGAAAGAGTATGGTATCTTTGTTTTGATTTTTGAGCAACGATCGTAGCAAGTTGTCCTCGACCTCTTTGACATCCTTTTCAACAAGAAATACATCTATGATATTTGTGTTAATGAACCCAATATCATAAATTTCTTTTTTTTTGCACTCGACGATCTTCAATCTGCATAATATATTAAGGATAATTAATTATAAATACATGCAATGAAAGAGCCGAGCTATATATAGAGACTTAATGACAGAAATAGTACTTACAGGCAGTAGCAAAAGACCATTAATTTATCGAGGGCCTTTTGATTGAAGAACTCGAAGAACTCCTCAAATGGAACAGTCAACAGATCATTTGCAACGAGATCGTGCTCCTCTTTAATATGCAGATACAAAGCATTCTTACCCTCAGACTCTCTGCAGGTTTCCATGTATCAATTATGGAATCTTCGCATCATTGTTGTCAGAGATTTTTCATCTTTGACGAGAGGCTTCCCGTACTCGTATCTGTGTTCGTCCACCTCCAAGAAATCAGGAAGTGCATCATCAGGCAGGTAATCATCAAGATTCCCATAACCGGCCACCGTCCCCAGAGCATTAGACACATTGAGCGGGGGGCACGATTGCTATGCTTGTTCGCCGAGCTGGGCAATTTTTTCCCCTTTGCTCGTTCTTTTGACCTTTTAGCACTGACAGTAGTTCCCGACTGCTGGGCTTGGAGATATGTTTGTTCAGTAATGCGCTCATAGTTGGTTCTCGGTGGAGACTTTGGTGGTTTCCTCAGGGCGTCGAGAGTGCGCTTTGCTTTCACCGGATCTACCTTCTCCTCCGGAGGTGGATGTCTCTTTGCTTTCACCCCTTCAAAGAACTCCTTCACATGGGTCCGCACAATCATATCGTTTTCCTCCTCGGACCTCTCGTACGGTAACTTCTCTAGAGGCTTGAGAGATGACGGACCGTATTTGTATTGCCTCCCGCCTCTGGTTGTGCTGCTAGACGCCAGAGCAGACGGAGCAAACGGAGAAATGACGCAACTTCATCCCTTCCATTTGAGATTATGTCCCTCAATATCGCTTCTGCTTCTTCGTCTCGGCAGTGCTCCATAGTTTCTGCAAATATTTACAACATGTTTATATATGGTACAGATGGAACTAGTGGCAAACATAGAACTAGCCAACTAATCACAATAAGGAATCATGTTAGTGGCCTCGACGCTGCTTCTCTAGGGTTTGGGGTCGCCTCGACACAACAACGCTTCGAGAGAGTTAATTTGTCGGGTAGGGGCGCGGCGGGAGGGGGTAGGAGACAAACATCGTTTTCTCTCTAGGTTTTGGGTGTCCTCGAGAGTTTTGGTCGAGCGAGAGGGCCGAGGGGGGGTGTATTTATATCGACCGCCCCTCATGTCAAAGTTATCTCGAGGGGGTTATATCGACAACGACGAGAAAGGAAAATAATTAAGGAAATGGAAGAAAAGAGGAAGAAGGAAGAAGAAAAAAAAAGAGGAGAAGAAGAAAGGAATAGAGGAGAAGAAGAAAAAATAGAATTCTATTTTTTCTTCTTCTCCTCTATTCCTTTCTTCTTCTTTCTATTTTTTCTTCTTCTCCTCTATTCCTTTCTTCTTCTCCTCTTCTTTTTCTTCTTTTTTCCTCTTCTTATTTATTTCTCCTCTTCTTCCTCTCCTCTTCTTCATCTTCTTATTTTCCTTTTTCCTCTCATTCTTTTTCTTCTTCTTTCTTCTTTCTTCCTTCTTCCTTCTTCCTCTTTTCTTCCTTTTCCTTATTTTACTTTAAATTTCTCCTCTACACTAACCTAAAATGCACTAACCTAAAATCGATATCTACTAACAACTTAAAAAAATAATACATATATGAAAAAATGCATATATGAAAAAAAACATCATCATATCATGAACAGAAAAAATAGTATTTTTTCTAAAAATCTATCTTTTGCATATATACATCAACATATATATACACTAACCTAAAATGCACAAAAATGCTATCGAAGAGGGGGTATATCGACCCCCCTCATGTATCCACATACATATATACATCTATACATACATATATACTTACATATATGTATAAATTTTTGCATATATAAAGTTTTTCTAAAATCTAACTTTTGCATATATGAACATATATATACAGAGAACATATACATATATACACAGAGAACATATACATAAAATGCACAAAAAAATAAGAGGAAAGGGCGCCGGCGGCCGGACCGAAGGCGGCGGCGTGTGGTCGGGGCGACGGCGATGGGGTTGGGGGAGGGGCGGCGCGCGCGGCGACGCCGACGGGGTCGGG
>NC_041387.1:640009690-640021746 GCF_002162155.2 Triticum dicoccoides
AAAGGCCCCTGTGCTGCCCGCCTCGGGGCCAAAGTTTAGTCCCACCTCGCTAGTCGAGAGGGGCACGCAGTGGTTTATAAGCCCCACTGCCGCACCCCTCCCGAGCTCCTCTCCACCGCAGGCTTTCGGGCCTAATTGCTATTGCTTTGCCTGATGGGCCTTCTGGGCCTACTGCGGGCCTGAATCCTGGCCCATAGTAGTGTTCTAGTCGTATTCAGGCCGTGGGGGCCCACTAGGAGGCATTGTTTTGTTTTCTTTACTTATTGTTGCTATATTTTTTTTTAAGTTTATTTCTTTTGTTTTCTGCATTATTTATTTTCTTTTGTTTTTTGCTTTATTTTTTCATTGTTTTTGCTTTTAGTTTTAGGAAAATTATAAACTTTCTGTTAGTGCCATTAGTTTTCAAATTTGAAAACACTTTTTTTGTTTTTTTGTTTTCTTTCTTGCTTTATTTATTTTATTTTGTTTCTACTTACAACAAAATACTTATTGTTGTTTTTTCTTTTGTTTTCTGCATTATTTATTTCCTTTTGTTTTTTGCTTTATTTTTTAATTGTTTTTGCTTTTAGTTTTAGGAAAATTATAAACTTTCTGTTAGCGCCATTAGTTTTCAAATTTGAAAACACTTTTTTTGTTTTTTTGTTTTCTTTCTTGCTTTATTTATTTTATTTTGTTTCTACTTACAACAAAATACTTATTGTTGTTTTTTTCTTTTGTTTTCTGCATTATTTATTTTCTTTTGTTTTTTGCTTTATTTTTTAATTGTTTTTGCTTTTAGTTTTAGGAAAATTATAAACTTTCTGTTAGTGCCATTAGTTTTCAAATTTGAAAACACTTTTTTTGTTTTTTGTTTTCTTTCTTGCTTTATTTATTTTATTTTGTTTCTACTTACAACAAAATACTTATTGTTGCTATTTTTAATTATTATGAGGGCCGAACCATAAGACATTAAAGCATTTCAAATGAACTATGAAAAAGTTGAAAGTTGGCATGGTATCATAAATTGACCCACATAGCATGTACATGTACAAAACGGACAATTGTATCATACTCGTCAGTTACAAAGTTTGCATGGTATCATCATAATAGTTGTGGGAGAAAGTCTTCACTTTTTCTTCGCTTGTGTCATTTGCTTATTGCGCCGTAACCATGGATAATCTTCATCGTTTATCAGGATGCTGGGGTCAGCCTTGACTTTGAAGGGAGGAATTTCATGAAACTTTTCATAATCTTCAGACATGTCTGTCTTGTCCTCCACTCCCACGATGTCCCTTTTTCCTGAAAGAACTATGTGGCGCTTTGGCTCATCGTATGATGTATTCGCTTCCTTATCTTTTCTCTTTCTTGGTCTCGTAGACATGTCCTTCACATAGATAACCTATGCCACATCATTGGCTAGGACGAACGGTTCGTCAGTGTACCCAAGATTTTTCAGATCCACTGTTGTCATTCCGTACTGTGGGTCTACCTGTACCCCGCCTCCTGACAGATTGACCCATTTGCACTTAAACAAAGGGACCTTAAAATCTACTATGTAGTCAAGTTCCCGTATGTCCACTATGTAACCATAATATGTGTCCTTTCCCCTCTCGGTTGTTGCATCAAAGCGGACACCGTTGTTTTGGTTGGTGCTCTTTTGATCTTGGTCAATCGTGTAAAATGTATTCCCATTTATCTCGTATCCTTTCCAAATCAATACAGTCAAAGATGGTCCCCTGGACAACAAGTACAACTCATCACAAAGAGTGTTGTCACCTCTGATACGTGCTTCCAACCAACTACTAAAAGTCCTGATGTGTTCACATGTAATCCAGTCGTCGCACTGCTCCGGGTGTTTGGAGCGCAGACTGTTCTTGTGTTCATCGACATACGCGGTCACCAAGGCAGAGTTCTGTAGAGCTGTGTAGTGTGCTTGAGACCAAGAATATCCGTCCCTGCATATTATTGAGTCCCTTCCAAGCGTGCCTTTTCCAGTCAGTCTCCCCTCATACCGCGATTTAGGGAGACCTATCTTCTTAAGGCCAGGAATGAAGTCAACACAAAACCGGATGACATCCTCTGTTTAATGGCCCATGGAGATGCTTCCTTCTGGCCTAGCGCGGTTACGGACATATTTCTTTAGGACTCCCATGAACCTCTCAAAGGGGTACATATTGTGTAGAAATACGGGGCCCAGAATGACAATCTCGTCAACTAGATGAACTAGGACGTGCGTCATGATATTGAAGAAGGATGGTGGGAACACCAGCTCGAAACTGACAAGACATTGCACCACATCACTCCTTAGCCTTGGTATGATTTCTGGATCGATCACCTTCTGAGAGATTGCATTGAGGAATGCACATAGCTTCACCATGGCTAATCGGACGTTTTCCGATAGAAGCCCCCTCAATGCAACCGGAAGCAGTTGCAACATAATCACGTGGCAGTCATGAGACTTTAGGTTCTGAAACTTTTTGTCTGCCATATTTATTATTCCTTTTATATTAGACGAGAAGCCAGTCGGGACCTTCATACTAAGCAGGCATTCAAAGAAGATTTCCTTCTCTTCTTTGGTAAGAGCATAGCTGGCAGGACCTTCATACTGCTTTGGAGGCATGCCGTCTTTTTCGTGCAAACGTTGTAGGTCCTCCCGTGCCTCAGCTGTATCTTTTGTCTTCCCATACACGCCCAAGAAGCCTAGCAGATTCACGCAAAGGTTCTTCGTCACGTGCATCACGTTGATCGAAGAGCGGACCTCTAGGTCTTTCCAGTAGGGTAGGTCCCAAAATATAGATTTCTTCTTCCACATGGGTGCATGTCCCCCAGCGTCACTCGGAACAGCTAGTGCGCCGGGACCCTTTCCAAAGATTACGTGTAAATCATTGACCATAGAAAGTACGTGATCACCGGTACGCATGGCGGGCTTCTTCCGGTGATCTGCCTCGCCTTTGAAATGCTTGCCTTTCTTTCGACATTGATGGTTAGTCGGAAGAAATCGACGATGGCCCAGGTACACATTCTTCCTGCAGCTTGCCAGATATATACTATCGGTGTCAAGTAAATAGTGCGTGCATGCGTGGTATCCCTTGTTTGTCTGTCCTGAAAGGTTACTGAGAGCGGGCCAATCGTTGATGGTCACGAACAACAACGCCTTTAGGTTAAATTCCTCCTGTTTGTGCTCATCCCACGTACGTACACCGTTTTCATTCCACAGCTGTAAAAGTTCTTCAACTAATGGCCTTAGGTACACATCAATGCCGTTCCCGGGTTGCTTAGGGCCTTGGATGAGAACTGACATCATAATGAACTTCCGCTTCATGCACATCCAAGGAGGAAGGTTATACATACATAGAGTCACGGGCCAGGTGCTGTGATTGCTGCTCTGCTCCCTGAAAGGATTAATGCCATCCGCGCTTAAAGCAAACCATACGTTCCTTGGCTCACTTGCAAACTCATCCCAGTACTTTCTCTCAATTTTTCTCCACTGCGACCCGTCAGCGGGTGCTCTCAACTTCTCGTCTTTCTTACGGTCCTCACTGTGCCATCGCATCAACTTAGCACGCTCTCCATTTCTGAACAGACGTTTCAACCGTGGTATTATAGGAGCATACCACATCACCTTCGCAGGAACCCTCTTCCTGGGGGGCTCGCCGTCAACATCACCAGGGTCATCTCGTCTGATCTTATACCGTAATGCACCGCATACCGGGCATGCGTTCAGATCCTTGTATGCACCGCGGAAGAGGATGCAGTCATTAGGGCATGCATGTATCTTCTGCACCTCCAATCCTAGAGGGCATACGACCTTCTTTGCTGCGTATGTACTGTCGGGCAATTCATTATTCTTTGGAAGCTTCTTCTTCAATATTTTTAGTAGCTTCTCAAATCCTTTGTCAGGCACAACATTCTCTGCCTTCCATTGCAGCAATTCCAGTACGGTACCGAGCTTTGTGTTGCCATCTTCGCAATTGGGGTACAACCCTTTTTTGTGGTCCTCTAACATGCGATCGAACTTCAGTTTCTCCTTTTGACTTTCGCATTGCGTCCTTGCATCGACAATGACCCGACGGAGATCATCATCATCGGGCACATCGTCTGGTTCCTCTTGATCTTCAGCAGCTTCGCCCGTTGCAGCGCCATCGTGCACATCGTCTGGTTCCTCTTGATGTTCAGTAGCATCACCGTATTCAGGGGGCACATAGTTGTCATCGTACTCTTCTTCTTCGCCGTCTTCCATCATAACCCCTATTTCTCCGTGCCTCGTCCAAACATTATAGTGTGGCATGAAACCCTTGTAAAGCAGGTGGGTGTGGAGGATTTTCCGGTCAGAGTAAGACTTCGTATTCCCACATATAGGGCATGGACAACACATAAAACCATTCTGCTTGTTTGCCTCAGCCACTTCGAGAAAATCATGCACGCCCTTAATGTACTCGGAGGTGTGTCTTAAACCGTACATCCATTGCCGGTTCATCTGCGTGCATTATATATAATTAAGTGTGTCAAAAATCATTACAGAACATCATGAATAGATAATTAAGTGACCAAATTAATAGAAGTTCATCATCACATTAAAACCAAAGTACATACATAGTTCTCATCTAACAACATAAAGCTCCACAGAGCATCTAAATTAATTAAACCATACACTGAAACTATGTAAAACATTTCAATGCGAAAACAAATGCGATCATAATCGCAACCAATGTAACAACTGATCCAACGGCATAATGATACCAAGCCTCGGTATAAATGGCATATTTTCTAATCTTTCTAATCTTCAAGCGCATTGCATCCATCTTGATCTTGTGATCATCGACGACATCCGCAACATGCAACTCCAATATCATCTTCTCCTCCTCAATTTTTCTAATTTTTTCCTTCAACAAATTGTTTTCTTCTTCAACTAAATTTAACCTCTCGACAATAGGGTCGGTTGGAATTTCCGGTTCAACAACCTCCTAGATAAATAAAATCTATGTCACGTTGGTCGGCATAATTGTCATAAACAATAAATGAACCAATAGTTATGAAAAGATAATATATACCACATCTGAATCATAGACAGGACGAGGGCCGACGGGAGCGGATACCAAAACCATTGCACTATATAAGATGCGATAATAAAAGTAAGAAAATTATACAAGTATCTATATAAATATACAAGTAAGATTTTTTTTCCTTTCAGAAAGAAGATAAGAACAAGAGGCTCACCACGGTGGTGCCGGCGACGAGATCGGCGCGGGCGATCGACGGTGGTGAAGACGGGGACGGGACGTGATGGACCGCTAAACCTAGACAAATATTGAGGAAAATGGAGCTTGGAGGTCGAGCTTGGAGAGGAGAAAGCTTAAGTAGTGTGGCTCGGGCATTCCATCGAACACCTCGTGTGCATAGGAGGTGAGCTAGAGCACCACAAAGCTCTCCCCTCGCCGGCCACGAAAAATAGAGCACTGGGAGTGCTCTGCTCGCGGGCGAGGGGTAGATATAGGCAACTAATTGGTCCCGGTTCGTGCCACGAACCGGGACTAAAGGTCAGCCTTTGGTACCGGTTCATTACACCAACCGGGACCAATGGTTGTGGGCCAGGAGCGAGGCGCATTGGTCCCGGTTCGTCCCACTAACTGGAACCAATAGGTCCAGCCTAACCGGGACCAATGGCCCACGTGGCCCGGCCGGCCCCCGGGGCTCACGAACTGGGTCCAATACCACCATTGGTCCCGGTTCTGGATTGAACCGGGACTAATGGGCTGACCCGGCCTGGACCATTGCCCCCTTTTCTACTAGTGAGCGCATCTCCTCCTCCAGCTCCGGCTTGACGGGGCGAAGAGCTGGCGAGGCGGAGGAGACCGAGCTGGAGCCCGACGAGGAGGATGTCCCCGGCTCCATTCGCTGTGGCGTCCAGGAGCTTCCACGGTGGCGTAAGAACGACGGGCGCGGCAGGTACTCGAGGCGTGGCGTGTTGCCGGTCTCCATGTGGTGGCCTCGAGGGTGCGGCCCGGCGCGCCCCACCACTCTCGCCGCCCGTCGGTGTTGAGGTGGCCGCGGGGGATGGTGCCATTGGCGGAGGCGATCTGCTCAGTGCGGTGACGCTCGAAGAACATCGTCCACAGCGTGTGGCTGTCAACGGCATACCTCGGCTCGTTCTGCTGCTCCTCCAACAGCAATGAGCGGATGCGGACGATCTCGGCCCGCCGTGCAGCCCCTTCGGGCACCAGCGGTACTGGGACGCCGCCGGCGCTGAGCTTCCACGAGCCCGGCACCCGCATGTTCGGGGGTGCCAGATAGTCGGCCTCGTAGAGGAGGCGCGCCTCGTCCTCGTGGAGATGGCGTCGGCCGAAGCCGTTCGCCGCCATGGAGTCGCCGGGGTACCTCCCAGCCATTGCTCATTGATGGGGAAGAGGGGGGAGAGTTGCTCTCTGAGAGGGAGGGAAGGCGAGCTTTGCTGATTGTGGCGTCCACCGGCGAGGAGGCCGGCTTTTATAGCCGAAGAGGGGGCGGTGAGCTTGCATGCCGGGCGACGCATGACGGGAGCGGGCATGACGCGCGTTGGTGGCGCCTTCACTGCGCCACCCATGAGGCATCAACAGAGGCTGACCGGCGCGGCAGCACTGCAGCCTTGGCATTGCACTACTAGGGAAAAGCTTATAGGAAAACGCTTACTAGTAGCGCGGGTTTATACCCCTTGCTACTGCTACTTACTAGTGGCGTGGGTTTTTACCCCTCGCTACTACTAAGTAGATAGTGGTAACGCGGGTTTTTACACCTCGCTACTACTAAGCAGTCTCTACCGTGCCCCACGGGATATGCCATAGTAGTAGCGAGGGGTATAAACCCGCGCTACTACTAAGTTGGTAATAGTAGCGAGGGGCATAAACCCACGCTGGTACTAACAACATGATTTTTGAAGAGCCCTGAAATCCCCATCTCCTCCCCCAAATCCTTCCTCTCCCCCGCCACTCTTCCCCCTCTCTCTCCATATGCTCTCACATGGACCTGCTACGCATGCGGCCTCCTCCTCTGGCGCCAAAAGACGCCGCCGCCTCGCGCCGCCGGCGTCCCGGAGCTCGCCGATCTTCCCTGCATCTCCATGCCACCATGACGGAGCACCTCACCACCGGCGACCAACCCCGCTGCTACCTCCATATCCTTCCTCTCTCCCCTGTTTTTCTTTTTCTCTCTCTCCCTGTAGTTTGACTCATCCTCCCATGTCCTTGTCCGTGCAGGTCGTCGCCATGGACGACCAAGAGCTCGCTGCTTTGGCTGCGAAGGGGAGCCCCACGCCGCTGCCATGCTCGGCCATGGACCTGGGCCCTCTGCAACAGCCAGCACTGGATACGGTCTGCCACTATCCTTTCGCAGCTCCAGCGACCCATGCCGTCGCTGGATCAAACCATTGCTGCCATTGACAGCACGCATGGGATCGAATTTTTTTTTTGCTTTTGAAATTAATTGTAGTAGCGCGGGTGGCACCCCCGCTACTACTAACAGACATAGTAGTAGCGCTGGCGCACCCACGCTACTAGTACAAGTTAGCTGTAGTGCCATAGTAGTAGCACGGGCACCTGTACTACTACTAGGCTTTTCTCTAGTAGTGTTGATTCCCGTGGGAACCAAGGCGATGAGGACGACGAAGCGGCGTCTCGCTGACTAGGCGGGACCATCCCTGTTAGAATAAAATGCTAATGCAAGATCATAGATGACGCACCGAGGCACGATATTTGTTAACGAGGTTCACCGATGTGGCTACATCCCCGGGGCATGACTACAGGCGCTCCTCCCCAAGATACTGCAACAACGGCCGCCCGGGCACCGGCACAAGCCGTCAGCTCCCCCGCGTACCTGTTGCTATCAAGTCGTCATGGGTTACAACGTGTGGTGCCCCTCCATATATAAGAGGCCTAGGATACAAGTGTCCGACTCCTACACAACTCGTACCTAACCACACGAATTACAACTCCAAGTCCACGTAACCCCTTGCGTACACAGTACGACACAAATATAACAAACTCCACCTTGGCGAATATTCTCCACCACCTAGAAGTCGTCCATGCTCGAACCTTCATGTACTCTGGACTTGGGTTGTCTTCTTTGTAGCTTACTGAGAGCTACCCGACGGGCTAGACCCGCCGCCACCATGGTACTCCACTGCTACTCCTGCAACTCCACTCTCCATGGCTCCACCTGCAATAGTGCTCCCTTGCAACTTGTAAAGATGTGAAGCTGTCCTCTCTCCTATCATCACAGTCACCCCATCTTCCATGATTTTCATGGTCTTCTTATCCCGATCACAACGGAATTCCATACCACCATCATGAACAACACCAAGTGAAATTAGATTCCTCCTTAACCCTGGCACATGCCTGACTCCCCGAAGCATCCGCTCAACTCCATCAAACATCTTGATTTTGATGTCACCTACTCCAGCAACATGATAACCTGTATCATCGCCCACATAGGCTAAACCAAACTCACCAGACTTGTACGAAAGAGAACCACTCCCTGTTGGGCGTCGCATGAAAAGAGCAAGCTGAATCCAACATCCACGCTTCAGATTTTGTAGACCGCCTGTTTGACACTACGAGAACATTAGTATCACTGTCCGAGCCATCACCATGAGTAGCCGCATTAGCACTTGCCCCACCCTTCAGTTCTGGGCGTTCCCTCTTTATATGTCCCCAATCCTTGCACCTGTGGCACTGCACCTTTTTCTTCTTTTTCTTCTCCGCCTCTTGTCCCTTCTGAGCTGATAACCTTTAACTGCCAACCCCAAACCTTGAGTACTCTCCCTTTCTACAACATTCTTTTGCTTCATCAACTCATGTCCAAGAAACACTGCAGTGACTTCCTCATTATTGATGGTTGTCTTTCCATGTGTCAATGTAATGACCAAATGCTCATAGGACGGTGGCAACAAAACAAGAAGAAGTAGCGCCTTATCCCCATCATCGATCTTCACATCCAGACGCGCTAGATCCACGACCAACTGATTAAAGGCATTCACATGCTCCACAAGATCCGACCCCTCCTGCATCTTCAGCCCATAGAACTTTTGCTTCAAATACAGCTTATTGGTCGCTGACTTGGACATATAACGATTTGCCAACTTATCCCAAATTCCCTTAGGAGTATCTTCGTCCATGACATGATACATGACCTGATCCGCAAGACAAAGCCGTATGGTAGCGGCCGCTGCACTTGCATATCCTCCCACGCATCGTTGTCAACCTTGGCCGGCTTTGTCTCCTGCAAACCCTTCAAGATTCCTTGCTGCGCCAGAATATTCTTGACTCTTGTCTGCCATAGACCGAAGTTATCCGTGCCATCGAATTTCTCCACATCAAACTTGGTGAACCCCAGCGCCATGCCGAGCCGCGATCTAACCGACATGTTGCCGCCGGTCTGACCGCCCTTGTTTTCCTCTGCGACTTCCTCATGAAAAAGATCACTGATCCCGTATTTCTCATCTGAAGCCACGCCGCAGTCCGCGATCTACCAAGAAATATGACCCGCACAACCTTCCTGTCTGCCCTTTAGAAAATCACTTGAAGCCTCTTGCCTCCACCTTTTCCCTGAACTCGCAAACAATTTCTGTTGTACCTGCTAGCCTTTGCGCCTCGTCGCCCCAGCTTCTTATTATCCGCTGGCTCAGCCGATCTTACTTTTTCCTTCCCTGACACAAAAAAAAATCCTAAATTCTTCAAAGCAAAGCTTTGCTGTTTAGACGTCCTGAGCACACACCCTTCCGCGTCGTCCGATTAAATCGGACCGGTCAGGAGGAAACACCCATGAGGCCTTGACCCACTCCCTCTGGTCCACCACCCACTCCCCGTCCCCTCACTCTCCGTCCCCTCCTTCTTCCTCTGCCTCAATCCCTGCCGACGCATCGCCGGGGACCCCAGCCACCACACCCTGCTAGCCCCTTCATCCTACCTCTGCCGACCTGTCCCGACCCCCTCCATTATCAACCGCCGCCGCGCCGCCCAGACCCGAGCAGCGTCGCGCAACTACCTGTGCTCCTCCCCTGGCGCTACCCCAGCAATCCCGTCATGCTCCGGATGAACGGCAGTGTCACCTTGCGCCGGATTTGGGCCACCCCGTGCAGGATCCGCACCGCCAGCATCAGATCCCGTGGGTTCTCTTCTCGTACATGGCGGCCTCCCGCCCCCAGGCCATGGATCGCCTACATGGCTAGCAGGGCCGGTTTGTTGGGGTGGTAGGAGCCCGTCGATGGAGGGGAACCACGGCCGCCGACATCGCCGGAACAGCTCCGCTTCTCGTACACCAATGGAACTGGGGTAAGTTTTCCCCTGCATACTGCTAGCAATATCGTATCTTCATGGTTATGGCTCGTGCAAAAGACTTGCATACCATGGGCACCTATGTAATCTGAAACAAGTGATTCAAGTGTCAGTTTTGGTGCAGTAGTTGCAAGATTCATTCAATTTGAGCGCTGATTTCTCCCTAACATGGATTTGGCTTTTGGTCAGGTTCATTGGGAGAGGGGATCCAAGGGGACTGGAGTGTTGTATAGAGCAATCTGATTCGGCTGCAGAGCCTCTGTTCCTCCTCTATCTCCTTCGAAGCAGGGGCGGAGGAGGGTGACGGTCGTTGTCGACGGTGTGCTTATTCCGGCAAGCGGGAAGGGGGTTCTACAATAGAAATCAGTGGTGAGCGTCGTCTAAATCGTTTTTTTCATGCGCTTCTCTAATGATGCCCCGGGGGAGGTCTGTGATAGAGTAGTGTCGATATCACGGGGGGAAGGGGGCAGCCGGCGGGTGAATTTTGGTTGCAAGGGACAAGCATTTCCATTTTGTCGTAGGTGACATTTTTAGAGGAAGGGAATGGGGGTGGATACATGTGTGGATCTGCAGGTGTCGAAATATGAATGGCGAGTTGATGTCTTTGATTTCTTTGGCGATAAGATTCTACTCGCAATAGGCATTATCTGAACCAGGTGAGTTTTTCTAGAGGGTTGGTGTTGAAAGCTACTATGAGAGAGGCTACGAGTTGCCTGATATGCGTTACCAGTTTCCTGACTTTTCCCCTTCACACAACTTGCCTGACGCTAGTCATGTAGGTGTCTGACTTTTTATCCGCCGATGCTTCTGATTTTTGTTGTCTTAGTATCATTTTTACTGAATCCATGTTTCGCCAGATTGACTGCAGCAATTGTATTACTTGCAAATTTGGTACTACATACTGAAATGTTTTTGGAAGCAGCGGCAGCAACAATTTTTTACTTTCAACTTTTGTACTACATACTGAAATGTTTTTTGGAATAATGAAAAACAAAAATGAACGCAGATTCATTGGCCATTCTGGCTGAAATATGGGGCACATCAGCCTCCAGAACCAGCTGAGGTGCTAGAATTTGACATGGAGGGGAGGTGCTAAAACAGTATGCATGCATGATGCATGTGGTCATGTTCTTCGTCCACTAAAGTGTGGTACCATACTATCAAGTTGCATAATCAGTCCAGGGCTGAGTTGCTGGATGGAGAAATGAAACTTGTCTAGTTATCTTATTTGTTGTCTAATTTGTTCAAACAAAGCAAACAGACTGAAAGGCCTGAATTGTTGACATGTCCTGCTATGACCATCAAATAGTTTGCTGGTCCTTCTCTGCTTGTTATGTAGATTTACTTCTCTTTTTCTATCCAGACTTCTCTTTTACTGTTTTCACAAAGACTATCATGAGTTACCTGACATGTGCATATCTCGTCTAAAACTTTTTTGGTCTACTCTTTTTTCGCTAGCTAGTTGCTTGAGATGGTTCCAAAACATGCTAGTAGAGATATTTACACATAAATATTTTTTCTTAAAGAATCAAGATCGTGCATGTCGCCGTATGTGGGAAGGGTGTGGTGTTTCATTTTTTAGCATAGGTTCATATACCTTTCTTTTAGTCTAGGTTTCACATATATGACTGAAAACTTGTAAATATGAGATTCCCTCCAAGATGAGAGTACTCGAAACTTGTAATTTCAACGTGTTACCGAAGTTTGTAGAGCAAGTTGCCAGAGTCGTGTTATCCTTCTGCTAGTTTGTGTGTGTGTGTGTGCGTGTGTGTG